>NC_054383.1:9078125-9400000 GCF_017654675.1 Xenopus laevis
AGCAAAATGCATGGCAAATGTCTCAAACAGTCTCACAAAACAAAATCAGGCAAAACAATTTTCTCATCCCTAATTTGGGCCTTTTCTGATTAACTCCAAATAGGGTTATATTTATAATCTACTTGTAGGTTAGGTATCATCTCTACAAATATGAGTTTTTATTTAAAGAAAACAGGAATATTAATATTAATTCTTCTTAGGCCATTGTATGAAATCAGCAGGTTAGCTTAGGCTTAGACTGCTTAGGCAATTTTTCTTCTTAAAACTATATTTGTATGCTTTGAAGCTAAACTGTATAGTAGCTTTGAATAATAATGTTTCTTCATTATCTATTTTTTTTATATGGTTCCTTGATCTGAGCACAAAGGATTAATCATCTGAAATATTTCAAACTTCATTCAGTTAAAAAAGTCATAGAAATAACATGGACTGCTGTGCTAATCTGTTTGGGAGGAAATGGTCACTGTTGTGCTAATTACCTTGAGCTGTAGACCAACCTAATCTCTCTGTACAGATCAGCTTCATTAAGAAAGTATGAAAGGTATGTGTGCCACTTAAAACAGCAGTGGCCTGTTTCTATTAATGATGTTTCTTAAGTAATGATCTGATAATGGAAAAATATTTCCAAATTAACAGCCTTTTCAGGGTTTTTTTGGCTACTCTTTCACACAAAATACATTGATTTGTTATGTCAGGAATAATTGCAAAACCCATTGAAGTTAATGCCTTTTTGACTACAATTATCTTTTGTGGTGGCTTTTTCCACACAAAATACACAATGGGGCACATTTACTATGGGTCGAATATTGAGGGTTAATTAACACTCAATATTCGACCATCGAAGTTAAATCCTTTGACTTCAAATATCAAAGTCGAAGGATTTACCGCATTTTGTTCGATCGAACGATCGAAGGAAAAATCATTCGATCGAACAATTAAATCCTTCGAATCGCACGATTCGAAGGATTTTAATCCATCCATCGAATGATTTTCCTTCAATCAGAAAATACTTAGAAAACCTATGGGGAAGGTGCTCAGTAGGTTTTAGGTGGCGAAGTAGGTGGTTGAAGTTTTTTTAAAGAGACAGTACTTCAACTATCGAATGGTCGAATGGTCGAATAGTCGAACGATTTTTATTTTGAATCGTTCAATTCGAAGTCTAAGTCGTAGTCGAAGGTCGAAGCCAATTCGATGGTTGAAGTAGCCAAAAAAAACCTTCGAAATTCGAACTATTTTTCATTCTAATCCTTCACTCGAGCTAAGTAAATGTGCCCCTTTATGTCATTATGGAGTCTTAGGGCATTTTTATGTGGCAATCTTTTCTCAGGCAATTTTTTCCATGCAGAATACAGACTTTTTTTTTTTACTTTTGTCATGTTTTGTATCTGTGTTTTTTTGAAGTGAAAATGTTTGTGTCAGTTTATAAAATTTCACAGGGAAACCTGCTGAAATTCTTTTCATCCCTAGCATTTTCAAATAATTTGAACAATTGTAATGAATGTATATTGGAAAACATAGAGCTTCCATGCCACTTAATTCTACCCTCCTTGAGCTTCCTATATGGATTATATCATACTGTGATTTTCATTAGAAATACTTATCAGAAAGGCCTATATGGGGTCACGTGGTCCTTGTCAAGATGCATGAAAACCTTCCACTAAATTATAGAAAAAGAAAACAATAGGACTCATGTAAGCAAAGTGCCCCACTAAACTATAAGAATATTAATATTTTCTTGAACAAAATGACATCTTAAAATAATAAAATATTAAATAAAATATTGTAAATAAATTGGAATTACAATGAAATTAGCTACTGTTTTTATAGAAGTCTTTATTAGGTTTATTTTCATAAAGGTAGCTATTACAATAAACATGTCCAAATAGAATTTTACATAAAATAACTTCAATCTTTAAAAATAAATCCTTTGCATAACAAATTGCTCTTTATATGTGTGATCCCAAGTAAGTAAATTAAATTGCAATCCTGGCATAACTCTCAATTATTTTGCCCATTAACTTTGGCTAATTGAAATGGGGTAAGCAGAATTTTCATAATTTATATAATCATAGCTTTAATCAGTAAAATTTACCAGTTCCCACATAACTTATTTGATTTGCATAAATTAGAACAAACCCTGTTTTTTATTCAGGAGTGTTCTTCCAATAAAAACATTATGTACAGTGATTTATACACAGTACACTACTTAAATTAGATGTATAATAAAAAAATCAAGTCTTACAATACTTTTTCACAGATTTTTTAAGCAGTGTTCTTCTAATAAAAAAAAAGATTATATACAGTGATTTAAATACTGTACCATACTTATATTAGATTCATAATAAAACAAATGGAGTCTTAGGTGGTAATTTATCACAATCCAAACATTTCTGATTATTTAATTAATAAAAGTCAGACCAAACTAGAATACACAATTTACCTTATTTATTATTAAAAAAAGCATGATTTAAAAATCGAGAGGAAATACAAATTGTAAGGGTATTTTTTTTTAGATTTTTTTTCCTGAATTGCTCGATTTTTGCAGGCTTTTTCTCAAAAAGTTCTAATTTTTTTAAATTTTTGCCCCAAAGGCCGCTAATTCAGGAGCAGACCACAGAAAATTCCAAATAGGATAGGGATTCCCACTGACTTATATACAATCTCAGCATGTTTGAGATGGCAGATTTTTGGATTCAGACTTTTTTCCATATAAAAAATCTTTAAAATTTGGATTTTATAGTTAAAAAAGCTTGAATTTTTCAAGTTATTGGCATTCGGACTTTAATAAATAACCCCCTTAGAGTCTTTTCAGTTTTCACTGATTTACAGTATTATTGTAGCTATGATTTTAATTTACTTCATTCTGGTAAACTGCTCAACTAAATGTATTGCATTATCTCATATAATTAATAAATATTTAATGGGCCATAAGCCCCTCAATTTAATTTCTTTGTAAGAACTTAAATGTAATATACTTTTCTGCTGAATTCATATATACTATGGTCCCCAAATTATGGTTGAGTCAATGGGAAAGCAAAATCACATGCATTTTTAACTCAGTATACTACTAAATACATGCCTCACATGCTACATGCTACCACTGTCTTTTCAATAGAAAAAAATTGCCTCCCATGTTTTGCCAATTTCTTAAAAACATGTCTGTGATTTTTGACATTACCTCTGGTCCAGTATCTACTAATAAATCCGACCACCAACAGTTAAAATGTCTTGATGGTCAAATCCCAATGTTTGATGTGGAAGGAGAGGGGGGATAATATTATACAAGCAATTTTCTTGTCTACGACATGGATTATTTGTTGCATATGAAACTGACCGTGTAGTGAATTTTTGCTGCAATTTCTTGAAACAGAAATTTGGTGCAAAACCGTACATGGCAAAAAAAACTCACACATCACTATTGGCAGAATGTTAGGGGCAGATTTATGAAAGTGTGAAATTAGAGCTCACCCCCAGAACAATTTCTATGATATTTTTTAAAAGTGTATTGGCGAATAATCAGTGGGTAAGAAATACGCTTCTAAAAATCTCATAGGAATGAAGAGAAAGTGGGTGAGTTTTTCTGTGGTGAGCTCTAATCTCACACTTTGTTTGTAATAAAATTACCTACGCGGCAGGGGTCGGCCGTCGCTCCACCAGCGGGGACGCCCGTCGCGTGGCTCTTCGGCGCCATCTTGATTCTCCTAGGGCGTGCGCGGCGCGCCTGCGCGCCTTTTAAAGGTACAGGCGCGCTGGCGTGATTGCGCCAGCGCGTATTGATGCTCGTTTTGGCGCAAATTTTGAATGTATATAAGGCCCATTCATACTCCCAGCCAGTGCCCATGATAGAACTTGTTTCTTGTGGTTTCCTGAGCCTAGTGCATCTGATCTGAATCTTGTCTGTCTGATAACCTGTGTTTGACCCGGCCTGTATCCTGACTACTCTGAACTCTGTATCCTGACCTTGGCCTGCCTACGACATCTCTCCTGCTTAACCCTTTGATTGACAACCCGGTTTTGACCCTTGCCTGCCTGACGATTCTGATATCCGCCTGCCTCGACCCAGCCTGTCTGACCTTCCTTCTGCCTAATCCTTTTGTACCGTGACCTTCAGCCCAAAAGACTTTGCTAACAGCCGTGCCCCTTCGCCAGCCAGAACATCTCGCCTTGCACCCCTCGCAAAGTCCAGGTGGCACCCAAGTAAGCTGAGGACTCCTCCCGAAGCCCAACGGTGGTCACACTACTGGTGAAGCCGAGCCGAGACAAGGGCGCTTGGCATTTGTTCTGGTATCGGGTGCCGGCTGTGACATTGTTAAAGTTTCCACTTAATGTATGTATAGTTATGAAACTAAATAATTTATCTGTGACTATGATGTACGATGTACTAAAACATTTCACCTACTTACACTGGTCACCAGATTGAATGATTTGATTTGAGTTTCTAATAAATTCTCATATTATCTATATAATACAACCTCTATGTTTTGGTTCCAACTATAAGCTACAAATACTTGTAAATGTCACCACTGAATTTGACACAACCGTAAAAAAGTATCACTAAAGTCAGAAGAAATACTTGTACTTTTATATATTTTTCATTATAAACAAATAGAGCAAACACTAAATAAAAGAGCTTTGTACAGAACCTACCTCCAGAGAATAAAGGTCAAATGAAAAGAAAATAAGTATAAATGGATTTCAGTTCAACAAAAGATCTTTTTCACATATGATTTTAAAGCCACATTTTGGAGATAAAATACATATGAAGCATGGAGCCAGTAATGAAGGGAAAATAATGATTCAATAGAAATGACATTTAAAAATGAATTTAAATTCAATGAATGACCTAAAAAAAAGGTTAATATAGTAGCTAGAAAAATTGGGACCTTTCTACTAAATGCAGCTAACAAGTATGCATGGGTTGTATTTAAATAAAATGTTTCTAAATTTCAAGTTCAGCCCAATGAATTATTTAAGGTAGTCCATACTAATATTCACTATCCTAAAAGTAAAACAATTTGCAGGCCAAAACATTCTCTGTTAGCAAAAGCAAGCTTTCTCTCAGGATTTATGAAGAGAATAACACTTTCACAGCAAATGAAGTGCAACTTACTTTTCGAAGCAGCTCGTAGATTATATTTAGTCACTTCCATCGAGTCTGCTTGGATTCTGAGCATGTAGCTTGTTGTGTTTTCATAGTCCAATGGCTTTGCAACAGTGATAGCCCCAGTGCTGTTATCAATGGCAAATATTCCTGCATGAAGCGTATAAAGAAGATAGTGAACATTTTCAATGTTCAGCAACCAAGAACACAACATATTGGCACAAGCTGCTATTTTCAACCTCTGTGATATGATACATTTTATAGTGTTATACTGTCTGCACATAGCACATAATGATTGGTCAGATTGGATGACTGAATTATATATAATGCCTATTTAATGGTTATAGTGCCGGGGTCTACTACCTTTTTTTAGCCGTGAGCCACATTCAAATGTAAAAACAGTTGGGGAGCAACTCAAGCATGAAAAATGTTCCTGGATGGTGCAACATAATTGCAGTGACTCGTCATGTGGACTGGCAGGCTACAGGAGGCTCTGTTTGGTAGTACACCTGTTTTTATGCATAGTTACATAGTTAAGTTGGGTTGAAAAAAGACTAAAGTCCATCAAGGTCAACCCTTCCGAAGGATGCACCCACTGAAACTATATATACCAATATCTATATTCATTGTAGATTTAGGGGCACATTTACCTAGGGTCGAATATCGAGGGTTAATTAACCCTCGATATTCGACCTTCGAAGTAAAATCCTTCGACTTCGAATATCGAAGTCGAAGGATTTACCGCTATTCCTACGATCGAAGGAATAATCGTTTTGATCGAACAATTAAATCCTTCAAATCGAACGATTCGAAGGATTTTAATCCATCGATCAAAGGATATTCCTTCGATCAGGAAATTGTTAGGAAACCTATGGGAACCTTCCCCATAGGCTAACATTGGCCTCGGTAGGTTTTAGGTGGTGACCTAGGAGGTCGAAGAAATTTTTAAAGAGGCAGTACTTTGACTATCGAATGGTCGAATAGTCGAACGATTTTTACTTCAAATCGTTCGATTCGAAGTCGAAGGTCGAAGTAGCCCATTCGATGGTCAAAGTAGCCATATTCGAAATTCGAACTTTTTTTCCTCTATTCCTTCACTCGAACTAAGTAAATGGGCCCCCTAGTATCACTATAGCCCTGGATACTTTACTTGTCCAGGAAATCATCCAAGCCCCTTAAAGGTGTTAAAAAAATCATTTGGCAGGGCATTCCAAAACCTTACTGTCCTTACTGTGAAGAACCACCTACACTGCTTCAAATTAAAGTAATGATTATGACTCATTACTTTATAAATGAATGTGAGTTGATCAGTCTGCTGATAAAGAAGTGGTAGAAGAGGAGCCTCTAAGGTCAACAGCTGACCAAGAAGCAGTATAGGAGGCACCTCTAATTCACATCATGTGCAACCAGAATGGCCAGTTCCTTCACCAGTTAACTTTGTGTTCTAACATTTTCCACATTTTCCATTTTTTTTATATAATCTCATTTCATGCACAGATGAATGCAAACAAACACACACACACACAAAAACAATACTTTAGAATAACTTGAAATTACAAGATTATGTTTGCGGTGGGACATTTATGGGGCTCAGCGTTTAACTATGATTTAGAACTAAGCCATAAAGCACAGGCAGAATGGGGAAGAATCATCTCTAAAATCATCTCTAAAAGGGGTCATGTTGATTTCTAAGAAATCATTTGTACATTATTTAACCCCTCGATTGCACATATTGCCAAAGCGTCATTCACTCTTCTACCTAAAAATTATTGTTTTAATTAATGAAAGAAAATGTAATTCTAATCAACATTCCAAGTATATTAAAAATCTGCAATAATTTTAAAATTATTTCTAAATATAGGCTGTTTACATTCTCTGCAGTTCATGTTCTGTATTATGGCATAAAGGTTGCTATGTAGAGTCCTGAGCTCCTCTAGGGACCACTTTGCATTGGAGATAACAGATAAGCTATTTGGATGAAAATGGCTTTAGTACTTAGGCCAATAGCACACAAAAGAGATGCCTATTCATGACGCCTGTCATTAAGATGAATAGAAACCTGAAACGGCCCGAATGGCAGACAATGCATACAGCTATGGAGCATTTCTCTGCCGGTAAAAAAAATGTTGCGTATGGCATTCAACTTATGGGCTGATAAACAGGTTCAAATGTCCTTTATTATTCTCTTGGCACTCTTGTAAGACTCCTTATAATGATGGAAATAATAATCTATAAATCTAGATAGAGTATATTTTTTATGTTACTATCATTTAAGCGCAGTTGTTGGTAACTAGGGATCATTTATTATGACCCTTGATGCAAGTGGAAGGTTATTGCAAAAACATATGTTATATATATATATATATATATATAATCCAATGCAAATAATAAACTTATGTTAAATGAGTTTCAATTCACTGGGATTTCTATTCAATTAAATGTCAGGGTTCGTGCCAAAGCAAGATGGCAACATTAATCATTTCTGGCGTGTATGTGCAAACGGCTTCTCTTTATTTGCTAAATGAATCCCTTACCCCAATTGTACCTTTCTTTTATCTGATGCTTTCCTTTTCTCCTTTCTCCTTCCTCCCCAGAGAAATTTCATGAAACAATGACAGCTATTCCGCTGCTTTCTAAGCTGATTTCAAACACAAATTATATAGAACAGGAAGAAAAAGAAAGCTAATTCCATTTCTAAGGATGATTCCTCATGTGCTAGAAAATTGCAGTTTGAAAGTTTGAAAACTGAACAAAGCTTCTTCAACCCAGGGGTTAACTGTAATAAAGCGCTTATGGTTAGTAGGGTGTCAGCCACTCACCATGCCCAAATGACTTCACATTTCCTCAACTGGAGAATGTTCAATAGACCCACTGGTTACACTTGTGCCCACTTACCCTGATCGTTTCCTGAGACAATTGAATACACTATAGTTTGATTCAACACAGCAGCTGTTACCACAGTTACAACTGATCCAAGTAGGGCCAATTCACTGACAGGAGGGGGCCTGTAAGGAAAAAAAAATATGTTTATTATCACATTTAATTATAAAATATTAAACAAATATTCACTGATTTCAGTTAACCTTTAGAGATTGATGCCCTTCAAAAATGCATGTAAAAATAGGGAATGGAGCTGTATATTGCTGGCCTGAATATAGAAACCAATATCGAGTTATCACACAGTATGTTGTTATTGATGAAACCAATCATATAAAAAGGGTAAATTCTGCACACACAATGAGCTACAGGCTCTGTTTATAAAGTATCAAAGTGGGCAAGCCACAAATGCATGAGCCAAGAGCAGCAAAATTGGGGGGCAGAATACCATCTTCTGGCCGCATCATTACTGGAACTGGATAGGAAATTTTGACAATGGTTTGAATCTCGTGTCAACCCAGTTGGTGCAAGAGATTGCAATGGGCCTGAAGAAGCAGAGCCCCCAGGGAAAGCAGATTGATGCAAGGATTTTAAGTTTTGGGAAGGGGAGTTGAGGGGGTGCAGGGGGTCAGGTGTGTAAGAGAGGGGTGCAATCAGGGGGGGTCAGGTGTGGGGGGGTTGGGTGCAAGTGGTGGGGGACCTAGGGGCATTGTGAACTCTGGCCCTGAAAGTGGGTAATTTTTAAAGTATCATTGTGTCTCCCTTCAAGGAGCTGCAAGTTCGTATCAGCATATATGGGTGGAAGTACCTTATGTTAATAATTTAGTATTTCTTTAATTCTATGCTCATACAGTTATAATTAAAGGGCAACTATCACAAAAGGTCCTTAGGAAGAACAGCCCACTCTTGGTGAGGGAGGCCATCCTGTGGCACATGCATGGTTGCCCAGGGCTCACATAACAATAGAAATGGCAACATGCATGTACATATTGACCAAACCAGGACACTCTCTCATTCTACATGTGCATTTGCCTAGCATGACTGCCTCGTCAGGAGTGGACTAGTCCTGAAAAAAAAAAAGTGTCCCGATCGAGAATTTGACTCTGTTAGCAGTGGGTACCAGTGGGCAAAACAGAATTTTTGTATTATGTGCTATTTAATATGTTTAGAAAAGAAAAGAACATGTAAAAGGCAGAAACATGTTATCCGTGTTCCACCTGAAGAATCTTGTGTTCTCTGGCATTCTGTGTGCACAAATATATTCATTATTATGAAACGCTGACCTTCAAACATTGCAATTCTGTACGTTTTTTAATGTTAAGTACATTTCAATATAAAGAAATTCTTTATATTATTAATTAATATTAATACTGATGTTATCCTTCACCTGACAAGGTTACATCTACTATACACCTAAGGGTATTCCAACCTGAACATAATAATACTAATGGATTTGCAGTTGAATGAGGCTGACCTGCCGCAGTATAACTCTCCCTGTTCTAATGATGTTATTATAGTAAATGCTCTACAGAAAATAATTTTAACATTGCCTAATTGTATGAAATGGCATAGCTGGTAAAAATGTTTCTAGAAGGAAAGTATATACATAACAAAAAAAAAATCCTTTCTTAATCCAGGTAAGATTCTTTGAACTAGGGAACATCAGTGATATAAAATAAAGGGTCAATTGTAAACACTGAATCTACAGCACTTATAATGTAGTCATTTATTCCAGCCTTAAATACCCAGTATGGGATGAATGATACAAAAAAAAAAAAAAAGACCAAACTAACCCCTTTTTAATATTTCTGTAATTTTTATGGCAGATTTGTTAATAAGTAAAAATAGTAATAAAACTGCAATGTTTGTAAATCAAGATAAAATTGCAACAAATCAGCATACATTAGTTTGCAAAAGTTGCCCTTTTTAGTATGCATAGACTTTACACAAGAAGTTACATAGTTCCATAGTTAGATCAGTTGGGAAAAAGTCCAAAGTCCATTAAGTTCAACCCCTCCAAATAAAACCCAACATCCAGACATACACACACACACACACACAATGACCCCTCCACACACTCACATAAACTATATATACTACACTAAATACAGATTTTTGTATCACAATAGCCTTTGATATTATGCTTGTCCAGGAAATCATCCAAGCCATTCTTAAAGGCATTAACAGAATCAGCATCACAACATCACTCGGCAGTGCATTCCCCAACCTCACTGTCCTCACTGTGAAGAACCACCTATTCTGCTTCTTATGAAAGTTCTTTTCCTCTAGTCAGTGTCAGCCCGAGGCACCAGGGGTCCACCCAAAAACCTTGGACAAGGGGCCCACTCATAGTACTAATACTCTTCTTCTCCTCACTCAACCCCTAGACTATTTTCTTTACATACTATAATCTATTATTCCAACTATTGAGCCTCTTTGTTCTCATAGAAATAAAGAATGGCAATGAAATAGGCCAAATGTTTTCCTGGTATCCCAGTGGGCCAGACCAACACTGCCTCTAGTCTGAAGGGGTGGCCTCTGGGACTTTATTTGCTTTAATGGCCACAGAATGACACTGCCCAGAATTAGACAACTTGTTATCTACAAAAAACCCTAGATCCTAGATGGAAAAGCAAAGGACCAAGTACAGAGCCCTGTGGTACTCCACAAACAACACTAGTGACCAACTCTATCAGATCTACACTATCAAGGCAACAAAATGGAGTTCAAACCCAAATGATGAAAACCCTCTGAACTTATTTGGCTGGGCCACTATACTCTGCTACAAAACAAGCTGATATGGAAGCAAATAGAAAAAATGCAATAGCATTAACACTGGGGGAATTCAATATGTGAGAAAAAAATATTCCTAATTAATAAGTTATTTTGACCCAGTCAGCAACAGACATTGATGAATTGATTTCTAATAGCTCTAAACTTTGCTTAATCCCAAACAAGGATTCAACAAGGTTGTTATATAGAAAATAGTTTATTGTTAAATAAGGAATAAGCCGGGGTCATGTGCATGAATCAAACAATAATTCTGCTCTTAGTACCACTTAAACATCCGGCTTATTGCATCAAATCTAACCTGGAGGCTAATTCTCCCGACGAATCCTGGATTTTCATTAGGGTAAAATGAAGAGGCAATTATACTGATGATTAGATAAAATAAACTAGCACATGGAAAACTGTCCAAATGTTGAAAAGCAAACACTCTCTATAATCTGTCATTGTGTAATTAGATTGGCTTTATCTTCTGTTTTTTTTCCCCTTTAATGTGAGCTATGGTGAAACATAACATGAATACCAAAGAAACAACGTGAAGCAACTTGAAAAATATTTTATCAGAATGACACAGTAAATGTTCCCAAGCGGAGAATAAAATCCAACCTGCCAACACTTGTCTTCACAGTGAAGTCACTGCACGCTAAAAAGAGGAGGGGGAGCTGAATCCTGTAGCAACTACAGAATAGTGTCGTTTTTTTCAGCAGAACCAAAAATGATACTTTAATGGGCAACATTTTTTTGAGAATTCTGTTGTTTGAATGTTTATCTTTAGCAACATCTGTGGGAATATTCCCACTATTTAACCCTAGTTAAATAGGGTGGTACAATTTCAGCTATGACTTTAGCAAAAACTTTTCACTTTTTTTTCTTTAAACTCTCCACTTTATAGACATAAATTAATTTGTAGCTCCTACAATAATGTGTGTGAATGTCCTTAAACTAAATACAGGTATTGGATCCGTTATAATTAAGACATTTCCGAATTACAGGACGTCTTCCACAGACACAATTTTTAACAAATAATTCTCATTTTTTAAAATGATTTCCTTTTTGTCTGTAATAAAAAAACAGTAGCTTGTACTTAATCTTAACTGATATATAATTAACTGATAACTGATAATATAATTACTTGTGAAATAGCGAGAATTTCGTGAAACAGTACCGGCGTCTCGTTTTTTGACACCGGCGTCCATTTTTGCAAATTTACTCGCTAGCGGGAATTCGCCGCAAATTCGCGCCTGGCGAATAAATTCGCCCACCACTACATTTAAGTAATAGGTGAATATACTGTATTTCTCCAAGGCTTCTGGTAATGGAGAGTGATTGCTACTACTGTATATAAATTTGTCTTTATTAGAGTGCTTAGCAACAGAAAGTCAGACCATACATAGTTTCTATACATTTCTTTATTTAACTATAAGTTTTATTTACATCAATGGGCAGATTTATCAAGGACCAAATTGAAAATTCGAATTTTCAATTTTTTTATGGCCAAAACTGTCAAATTTGATTTGAGTTTTCGGGTTGATCCTATTCACCCGAGTTTTGAAAATTCGATTTTTTTCAATTTTTTTTTAGATTGGTCGAATTTCGAGTTCATTAGAATTTATGGGAGTTTTAAAAAAACTCTCATGAATTCGAAATTCGACCCTTGATAAATCTGCCCCGGGTGTTTTCTTTGGCCTACATGTGTCCATTATATACAAAATAAAAAGAGGTATAAATCTCTGCACAGCTTGCATTATAGATAAATCCACAAATTATTATGAATGTTACTATTTAAATATGCATTTGGTATGTATTTCTGTACACAGATGCCTAAAAATACAGTACACTTGGGGCAAATTCATCAAGGGTCGAATATCGAGGGTTAATTAACCCTCAATATTCAACTGGGAATGAAAATCCTTCAACTTCGAATATCGAAGTCGAAGGATTTTGCGCAAATATTTCGATCGAACGATCGAAGGAATAATCTTTCGATCGAACGATTAAATCCTTCGAATCGAACGATTCAAAGGATTTTAATCCAACAATCGAAGGATTATCCTTCGACCAAAAAACTTAGCCAAGCCTATGGGGACCTTCCCCATACATAACATTGGGTTCGGTAGCTTTTAGGTGGCGAACTAGGGGGTCGAAGTTTTTTCTTAAAGAGACAGTACTTTGACTATCGAATGGTGGAATGGTCGAATAGTCGAACGATTTTTAGTTCAAATCCTTCGATTCGAAGTCGAAGTCGTAGTCAAAGGTCGAAGTAGCCCATTCGATGGTTGAAGTAGCCAAAAAAACACTTCGAAATTCAAAGTTTTTTTTCTTCCTTTCCTTCACTCGAAATTAATGAATTGGCCCCTTAAATTGTTCATATTAGTTTCATTACACTACAACACAATGCATAATCCCCACAATGATATTACAACATGATGCAGTGCTGTCTAGTGATGGGCGAATGTTTTTACCTGCCATGGATTTGCAGTGAAATTCCGAATTTCGACATCTGCAATATTTTTCGTGAAACTTTGGCAAAAATTTGCCACAGAAAAATTAGCTACAACAGAAAAGTCGCTTGGAGAAAAAGCGCCCATTGGCTAAATTCTGAAAAAAAAGTTGGGCAAAAAATTGTCACGTGAAAAAAAATTTGAGCCCATTGGCTTCGTGAATTTTTGTGCAGTTTCGTGAAATTATTAGCAAAGTGAAACAAGACAGATTTGCTCTTCACTAGTGCTGGGGTTCTAGATTCTACTTCGGCCATGGCAGAAAGAGTTTTTATTTTCTCCCAGTGACTTCATATGTTTCTTCTGAGTACTCCAAGGCCATCCCTCCTGATAAAACTGACCCTTGTGTATGTGAATGTGATAGGGACCTTAGAGTGTAAGCTTCAATGAGGCAGGGACTGATGGGAATGATGTATGATATCTGTAAAGCACTACAGAATATGCCTGCACTTTGTAAATAAATAATAATGATAAGTAATCTGCATATGAACAGTTCTGGGCACTTTCACATACAGTATGCCGTAGCTCTGGATGTGAAAAATTCACAAAACTATGAAAAATTTGCAAAACGCATTGAATTTTGATGCAAGAGACAATTTTTAATACGCAGGACTATTTTGTCTATTTTGACACGTTAGACAATTTTGACGTGTGCCAATTTTTTTTTTTGCGGCAAATTTTTGTCACAGTCTCGAGAAGACCTTTGCGTGCGGTGAAATTCACCGCAAATCCATGTTTATTCGTTCATCACTACTTCTGATGGGTTAAGGAGAAACAACCCAGGATCCCAAACATGGCCACAGGGATTTATGGTAGAGCTGTAACTGATTTATCTCATTATGACAAACAGAGTAATTAACAGTAAGAAAATAACTGGAAATTAAAGCTCTGCATGTAGAATCTGGAGGAACGGGGTAATTGCTAACCTGGGGAATTGTAACACATTCAGCCACAAACATCAGTTATGATAGGAAAGCCTAGGGAAATTGATCATACTGTTTAAAGTATAAGATGAATGGGAAACAAATCACGCCACCTCATCATATATCTTTCTTAAATCTGAGCGTCTATTTCAGTATTTCATTAACAATATTACCCTTAGCAATGCCATGAGTGTGTAGACACAGTCTTTTTTGGAACAGTGAAAAAAGTGAGGTTGTATTTTATCTCCATGAATGCATTATAATGTATCGTATTAATTCTGCACACTGACAGTTAAGGGCACATGTAAATGAATTCTTGGCAAAATGTATCGTAACACCTTTCCTTAGGAAGCAGCCGTCACCTTTTTACTTCAGGCAAGATCCTACTCTAATTATGATGTGCTATAAATCAAACCATTATATCACATCAACTTAGGAACAGAGAATTTTCAAGATGATCAAGGCCAGGTGAACCAAACAGTCTGTCCATTCCTTTTGTTATTTAAAAGACAAGGAAAGCTTAAATCACTGGGGTGGCAATGAGTATTTTGTACTAAAAAAATCTAAGCAGATAATTCAAATTTTTAAATGGATTTCCTTTTTCTCTGTGACAATAAAACAATACCTTGTACTTGATGGTATCCGTATTGGTAGCAAAACAATCCCGTTGGCTTTATATGCTTAAGAGGTCTATTTAGTAAAACTCAAGGTTGGGTTTTTATTGTAATTCATGAAAAGCTGTGCAAAACATCAAATTCAAATTTGAATTTGTCAAGATTTTATCAAGATTTGTCTTGAAATTTTAAATGGAAAAAATTGGCACTGGGCAGCTAAAATATTGAGAGCTTTACAGTCATTGGGGGGCGTAGATTAGAAACTCAAGATATTTGATTTTTGAACATTTGAATTTGTAAAAATGAATGGAACAATGAATTTCCATCATGAACAATTTTTTCACAAAGAAACAAATGAAAAATATTGATCTGTCTCTAAGGGGCAGATGTATTAAGGTTCAAATTGAAAATTTGACTTTAAATTTGATTTTCAATTTTTTTTATGGTCAGAACTATAGTCGACTAGGGAATTATCCAAACTCGATATGAGTTTCTTAAAAAATTTAATTAAATTTTCGAAATTTATCATACTCTGGCCCTTTAAAAATTCAAATTCGAATTCGACTATTCGTCACCTAAAACCTGGCGAATGCAATTTGCTGTATATGTCAAAGGGATAGGTCGAGTGAGCAATTTTGAGATGTTTGCAGAGAAAAAACTCGAATTGAGTTTGATTGAATTCAAGTCAAATTCAATTTGAGTTTTCGACTTGGTAAAATTTGTCCAAATTTAAGATATTTGATTATTATATTATGAAAAAAAACTCACATGAATTTGAAATGTGATTATTGATAAATGTGCCTCCCCATGTACTTTAGTAGACTAAGGGGCAGATGTATGAAGGGTCGAATATCGAGGGTTAATTAACCCTCGATATTCGACTAGGAACTAAAATCCTTCGACTTCGAATATCGAAGTCGAAGGATTTAGCGCAAATCCTACGATCGAAGGATTATTCCTTCGATCGAACGATTAAATCCTTCGAATCGAATGATTCGAAGGATTTTAATCCAACGATCGAAGGAATATCCTTCGATCAAAAAAACTTAGGCAAGCCTATGGGGACCTTCCCCATAGGCTAACATTGACTTTGGTAGCTTTTAGCTGCCGAAGTAGGGGGTCGAAGTTTTTTTTAAAGAGGCAGTACTTCGACTATCGAATGGTCGAATAGTCGAACGATTTTTAGTTCGAATCGTTCGATTCGTAGTCGAAGGTCGAAGTAGCCCATTCGATGGTCGAAGTAGCCCAAAAAACACTTCGAAATTCAAAGTTTTTTTAATTCGAATCCTTTACTCGAGCTTCATGAATCGGCACCCTTAAGGCCGCCCTTAAGGTATGGTGAGCAGAAAGGATCCCTATCTGGAAAACACCAGTTTTTCAGAAGAGGAATGTGCAAATGTTTTCACCTGACACAGATTCACAGCAAAATTTGATTTTTCGCAAGTGCTGAAAAATCTTATGAATCTGTGCGAGAATTTCAGCATGTGTTTTGTTTTGCCTGAAAAAAGAGTGGGAAAATTCCCTTATTAGTACCCAAGAATCATAAATTATAGATCTCATACCTGTACAACAGAATTCCTAAATCCATTAAGTTAAGAACATAAGATGACAATTATCAAACTTTTCGTCACACATGGATTCATGTTAAAATGTTCATTTCGTCAGTGGCTGATTTTTTTCAAAATTGCAAAAAAAGTTTGCTAAGAAAAACACTCATTCACTTCAATGAATTTGGAGTAAGAAAAAACGTACCCATAAAAAAACATGCCCATCGACTTTAATGCAATTGGAGTAAAAAAAAGTCACCCATAGACTAATAGTCTATGCAACAAAAATGTCTCTGCAGCAAAAAAGTTGTCTGTAGACTCGTTTGCTACAAAATATTGCCATGACAAAAGAGACACCCATAGAGTTTAATGCATTTTCCAAATTTTTGGGCATTTCACAATTTTTAAGCAGTTTTGCAAATTTTTCAGAGAAGCGAAATGGGGCAGATTCACTCATCACTACTATTCAGCTGCAGTACATTTGTCTGTATCCTAAAATTGCATTGAAATACAGCAGCAGATGGCACTATACCACAGCATCAAGAAACAACAAATCCAAAATAAATTTAGGATTAAAAAAAAACATCTTTTGCTGAATTCAATTCCTGGATTTGGGCTTCAGATCAGAGTGACTTTATTGAGTATACTAACTCCGACATATTTGTATTCATTTTTTTCCTTATCCAGACTCAGCAATCGCCCCCCTTCCTCAGAGAACTGGACTAAACTGATAATGAGTTCTACTGGTTTTAAAAATTGGCTCATTTGAGGATAATCATTTCTAAAACACTGAAGCAAAGCAATGGGGCAAACATGAAATCAAGTTAATGAAGTGAAGGGAAAGCAAATACATGAGGCAAGGAAAGCTGAAAAGACAGAGGGAGGCTGCAGGATATAAAACAATCATTCATTTGCATCTTTTATAAGGAATTTGTTATAATCATCAATGTTTATAATGAAACTCCCCTTTTAGAAAGTAAACTATTTTACAAAGTAAACTGGAGCAAATGGAGGAACCACAAGAGACCAAACACATGTGCTTCCATTTTTATAACCCAGGGGAAACCTGACACCTTGCACTACTAAGGGACCTACTCCCCCTCCCAACTAAATAAAGAAGCTAATAGAGCTGGCCAATAACCCTGGGTAAAGTAAGAAACTAAAGGTTGGCAACACCTTTACCCTCCTACATAAGTATCTCTACAGAGGAAAGCAGATCCTACATATATTTTTATATCTAACACATGCCCCGTACACTATATTTATAGAACTGCTCTTAAAACAGGGGGAAATCTACATCGGCTGAGTTTATGTTATTGCTTAGAAATATGCACTATGAGCAAACAGGTGGTGGTTCCTGCTGAATTGTGCTTAGTAGTACAGGGGATACCTACTGTATTATGGCATAGTTTATATTATCTCTGTACAAGTTATGACTATTAGCAATCGGGGGGGAGGTCCAGAATTGTGATTATTAGAGGGGAGTATCCATGCTGGCATAAGTTATGATACTGTCTGGCACAGACTATTAGCAGACATCGGAAGCCATCGCTTCTATGGAAAGTACCATTTATGGACCCCATCAGCAGGTCATACCCAGTGTGATGTTACAACCATCAGTTTTTCCAAATATATATGTATATATATATATATATATATATATATATACATTTGGACAAAATTGTTGCGCGTATAAAAGTTGGCGCACATGTTAAAATTATTTTGACACCCATTGACTTCAATGTGTTTCACAAATTTTTTGCTGTTTCGCTTCACTAAAAAATTTGCGAAACGGCAAAACATTTGCTAAACGGGAAATATTCGACCATCACTAATAATTCCCTCTCAAATGTCATGATATTAGAAACTATGCTTTTTGATGATAAAACAGAAATTGTTTCAAATTCAGTAATGGACCAAGAAGTTGGTGACCCAGGCAATATTACCAGACCCAACACTTTGCCCAAATTAGACATTGTAAGCACCCAATTTATGTCTTGGGAATGCAGAATGACTTGTGAGGCCATTTAAAAAATAAGGGGCCACAAAATCAGAGATGTCAAAGCTGCAGCTGTTGTTGAACTGTACAGCCTATGGATTGTGTTTTAATCTGTTTTTTTTTCACTAGTTGGCCCTGTGTTTTCACCCAAAAAATTCCGAAAACATTGTGCAATTGCCAGAAACCCCCGACAAAACCAAAAATCAATGGGACTGTTCCCATTGACTTTTATGCAACCTCGATAGGTTTGAGATGCCGTGTTTTTATATTCGGGCTTTTTAGCCTTTGGGGTTTAATAAATTCTGAAAAATTAGTGATTTTTTTAAAAGTACGATTTTATAAAAAAATCACACATTTTTCGAATTTCGGGGAATTTGGGGTATTAGGAGCTTAGTAAATAACCCCCTTAGAGTTTTAGTGAAATAAAAAAACAGGAATTTTTAGAGAAAAACTATGATTCTTGAAAAACCCCCAGCATTCAGAAAATGGAATTTTAGTAAATCCACCTATAAAAGTGTGGTGAACTGAATTACAAAATAGATCAGCCCAGGTCCTGAACATTCTGAATAACAGGTCCCATAATGCATTTACTCTAGGGCCCACGTTGTTATCATTCTTTTTGACTAGTGATGAGTGAAACTGCCCCGTTTCACTGAAAACTCCACCAAAGCCAATGAGTCAAATGAGTCAATGGGCATTTTTTTCACATGCTTTTTTCCACTGAAACAAATGCACAAAATGTGAATTTTGCTGTGAATTGGTATCAGGTGAAAACAATTGCTTATACCTATTTGTGAAATAGCATAAGTCTGTTAATGAAGTTTGACCAGGCAGAAATAAACGTTAGTAAAGGTTCGCTGTGAAACGCATGCGCTGATGAATTTACACTAAAGAAACTTTGCATTTGATGAAATAGCGTATGTGCTGCGAATTAACGTCTGACGAAATGGCGAGAAGTGTGGCAGAGTCTTCCGAGGTGAAAATTCACCCATGAATTCCCCCCCAAGTTTGTATAATGCCACACACTACATAATAATAATATCGAAGTAAAAACTAATTATCAGTAGGTTATGTACCCATTTTTTTCCAGCGAGGAGACATAATTATTGAGCAGCATTTGAAATGAAAAAGGAAATAAAATTCTGATTAACCTGACATTGTTTCATGTTTGGTGTTACGTGGTCATTGGTCTTGAATCATTTATTAGCCAAGCATCTTCAAATTAGTATTTTTGTTAATAACACACGGAACACAAAATGACAGTTTCAATAATTAATCTGGCACAGAGGAGGCGGCGCCGTTGCTTTCCCCCAACAGAATGAACTTCTCAAGGTCACGCAGATTGTGCTGCTGTATGTCAAGTTAATGCAAAACCAAATGAGCATCATAAAAACCAGCTCAAACACAAAACAGGAAAAAAAATATCTCGATAATCGTACGGGAAAGTGCTAGGTATATTCAGCTGTGCTTTCCTCATTGTAGGTAAAGAACTACATTATATTTTAGACATGGAATCTGTTATTCAGAAACCCATTGAACAGAAAGATCCTAATTATGGGTAGGCCATCTCCCATAGACTCCATTTTAATCAAATAAAACATTTTTTTAATGCTTTTTCCTCTTTAATAATAAAACAGTACCTTGTACTTGATGACAAATAATTAATCCTTACTGGAGGCATAACCAGCCTATTGGTTTAATTAAGGTTTATATTTTTTTTAATAGACTTTAGGTATAGAGATCTAAATTAGGGCAAGATCCCTTATACGGAAAATCCCAGAGCATTCTGAGTAACAAGTCCCATACATGTACAGGAACATTATGGGGACGATTTACTAAAATTCAGATTTCTATTTTTTCAAAATCTTATTTTTTCTCTGAAAACTGTGCTTTTTTATTTCTTTAAAAATCCCCAAAATTTTGATTTATTAAGGGGCAAATTTATCAAGGGTCGAATATCGAGGGTTAATTAACCCTCGATATTCAACTGCGAATGAAAATCCTTCGACTTCGATATTCGAAGGATATTCGAAGGATTTTGCGCAAATAGTTCGATCGAACGATCGAAGGAATAATCTTTCGATCGAACGATTAAATCCTTCTAATCGAACGATTCGAAGGATTTTAATCCAAGGATCGAAGGATTATCCTTTGACCAAAAAAATTTAGCCAAGCCTATGGGGACCTTCCCCATAGGCTAACATTGGGTTCGGTAGCTTTTAGGTGGCGAACTAGGGGGTCGAAGTTTTTTCTTAAAGAGACAGTACTTGGACTATCGAATGGTCGAATAGTCAAACGATTTTTAGTTCGAATCCTTCGATTCAAAGTCGTAGTCGAAGTAGCCCATTCTATGGTCGAAGTAGCCAAAAAAACACTTCGAAATTCGAAGTATTTTTTCTTCTATTCCTTCACTCGAAGTTAATGAATTGGCCCCCAAGTGTAAAAACCACGAAAACCTCTAATACAAAACTTCTCCAAGTAAAAGCCATAGTCCATAGTCTGTTAGCAGAGAGCTGATCTGAACTGCATTGCTTTATAGAACTCAGCATAACATGTGTGTAACAGGAACTTTTCATAGAGAGCATACACAAGAAGAGGAAAAAGAAAATCATATGGGGGTTACAGGTCATGTAAATATAAATATAAAAAATATAATAAAAATATTAATGTCACAGCTGTTGGCGGGTAAATATTTTTGCCATTTGGTTATGGCCATTTGGGTATCGCCAGTAGGTTTTTCCCTTTAGATGCCCCCTGCAGTGGCTGGCATCTGTGGTAACCTGGGCTTGGTATAACATGGAAAGGACAGGGTTATCAGTTTTATTGTTAGAGTTTGATTATTGCCATTTAATATCAACCAGTCTCTCCTTTACTTCTTCTTTTGCCTTTTTATGTCTTGTCCCCTGAAGAGTAGATCTTCCCTGAAACCCTGCATGAGTAAATGTGTAAGGGCTGTGGCACCTGCGGCATGAAGGGGTCATGGAAAAAAAAACCTGCACAGGATATAAGAATAAGGTACCCCCTACTGTAAACTATAAGGATATTAGAAATCACTGAAGGGTTCTGTGACTATATAAAGACACAAGGCTTAAGACTAAATTATACGGGAATGCTGAGTATCACTCAAGGATAATGTACCCCCTACTGTAAATTATAAGGATATTAGAAGTCACTGAGGGGTTCTGCAACCATATAAAGGCACAAGGCTGCAGACTGAGTTATACAGGGAACTCTGAGTACCATTAAGTATTATAAGGGATAATGTACCCCCTACTGTAAATGATAAGGATATTATAAGTCATTGAGGGGCTCTGTGACCATATAAAGACACAAGGCTGCAGGCTGAATTATACAGGAACTCTGAGTATCACTCATGTATTATAAGGTATAATGTACCTCCTACTGTAAATGGTAAGGATATTAGAAGGCACTGAGGGGTTCTGTGACTATATAGATGCTCAAGGCTGCAGGCTGGGGCAATTCTTAGCCACCTTACAGCAGAAGTCAGTGTCATGATTTGCATGCCTCCCATTCAGATGAAAATGGACATGGTATTGCATAGCAAAAACCTGATGAGGAATATAGTTTTATATTTCCTGGAAAGGCTACCATCACTCCAAAATCACAAGGAATGGATTCCAGTTCTAAACACCAAGAACATCTAATCTTTACTAGTGTTGACAAATAAATGGCTTTTTACATTAACAGGATGATATCAAAGTTTACAGAGTTTAACAAATCCTATTTAAAATGCATCTCAGACATTTAATTTGCTACTTATAGCTATATTGATATCAAAAGGAATATTTTCTATAAACATCCTGAGCTCAGACTGATATACTGGAGAGTTGACCATTGAGCAGTTCTTACTGTGAAGACAGTAGTGACAGCAGCCAATGAAAGCAGATGCAATGAAGTACCCTCTTTACCTACAATATTGCACCCCTAGGAAATAACTTGGTCATGACAAAGGTCTGCCAGAGCAGCATCTAAAGGATCTTGTGGGTGCAAAACATAATGAATTTCCTCTAACCAAACTTCTATCCTTTACATGCCTGAAGCTTCTCATAAATGCTCCCCATAGAAATTATCCGGCAGCTTTGAGTTTAATAGAGAGACATATTTTACCTGTATTCATCTTGCGTGAAACGAGGAATAACCGACGGCTGCAAAACTGTGATTATAACTGTGGTGCTGTTATATTTCAGTGGATCTCCATCATCATAGGCAATGACACCCAGCTATGAAAAAAAAGTTATTGTTTATGGAAAAACTATGATCATTTGATTAACTTAATAGGTCTTCTTTTGCTTTTTTTTATTTCTATAGCTATGACCAAAAACAGTGATAATGCAGGGGTTCATTTAAAGAGACCCTTGACAAATGCAAGAGCATTAAGGAATGTTAAAGCCTTCCCTTGTATGCCAGTTCTGTCCGGGGTCTGGATGTGCTCTGCACCTTGTGCCAGATAAACACATGCCTTGGAGAAGGGGGTGAGTATAGGGCTCTATCATGTCCTGTACCTGGAGATGTTCCTTAATAGCTGAAGGACCCCCTGCCTGGCCCTCATGAATACAACATAAACATAGATAGTGATGTGTTCGTGTTTATAGATGGGGACACTGACCCCCATTTGAAAGCTGTGAAGTGACAAAGGCAAATAATTAAAAAAAAACTAAATAATGAAGACCATTTAAAGAGTTTAGCTTAGAATTAGCCCTTCAATAACATAGTAAAAGATAATTCAAAGGTGAACCACCCTTTAAGAAGGGTGAGATGCAAAGAGCAAGGACAACACTCTATATATCTTGCTCCCACTTAATTGTGCCAAAAGTGAGAGGCACAGATTTTTGGTGATTTGGGAATCACCAACATTTGAACCTGACAAGGCAAGTGGGTGGAAAATGGGAACATCCCTGAAATGTTGTGTGCAGCCTGTTTAATACAATAAACACAGGGGATGTGGCAAAGCAATTCCAAGTGCCGGTTCCGATTATTCCATGTGGGTCAGTACTCAGTGGAATTGGCACAGTGCTCAGTACTCAGTGGAATTGGCACAGTGCTCAGTAGTCAGTGGAATTGGCACAGTTCTCAGTACTCAGTGGAATTGGCACAGTGCTCAGTAGTCAGTGGAATTGGCACAGTTCTCAGTACTCAATGGAATTGGCACAATGCTGAGCCCATTCCACTGAGTACTGAGCAATGAGCCAATTCAACTGAGTACTGAGCCAATTCAAGTGAGGACTAAGCACTGTGCTCTGCAGTGAAACTATACAGAGAGGTTGGGTGTGCCTGGGAGTTTTCTAAACACAGCAAATGGTAGTCCATATTTTAGCAAATAGGCCCCTAAGTAACCAATGGGATCATTTTTATATTTACCTTAAAAATTGTACTGGGCTCTTCATTGAGATTTACCCGGGTTAAAACACGACCCGTATTTTCTTCAACATCAAATATTCTGGCGCTGTATGGGAACTGAACCACATCTACCTTGTACCGAACTTTACTTGCAGGTGAGCCCTGTAAAATAAAATAACACCATTTGTTGGAAAACCAATAGACTGTTTTAAGGATAAAAACAGTTCATGCTATAAAAATGGAAACAGAAATACAATTCTAGGTTGATAAAGAAACCAGTTATTATTGCCAGTGTAATGTTTGAAAACAATACCTTTTATGAGGGTAAACTGCCCCTTTAACATACAACTACAGCAGGAGGGAAAACATAAAGTTGAAAGGATTCGCTGTTTATTGCTTGAGTTTTGGGAAATCTCTTCGGACTCACATTTATTGCACTTTACTGAACTTTATAAGCAGGGAGGCTTTTAAAGGTTTTAAAATAATATTGCCCTGATAGAATCAAAAAAAAGGCCAAAATGATCATTTTGTTGGCATTTAAGTAAAACCAGGAAAGCTGAGTAAAAAATGTCTTGCATTGCAAATTATATATAGATAGATAGATGATAGATAATATATAGATAGATAGATAGATAGATAGATAGATAGATAGATAGATAGATAGATAGATGATAGATGATAGATAGATAGATAGATAGATAGATAGATAGATAGATAGATAGATAGATAGATAGATAGATAGATAGATAGATTAGACAGACAGACAATAGACAGATAGATACAGATACAGCCAATTTGGTTTTTGTGTTTGAAACAGAATAACTAAACCCAGATATCCCACTTATCCCATTTAACACAGAAAATTTGAATAGTGTAACATAGAGGTTGCATTTTTGTGGTATTAGATCATTTAGAAACCACAAACTCTATAGGGTGAATGTAATTAGAAATCGCAAGCAATGTTTAAAATTGAGTTTTTGTGAATGCTTAGCACTGTTTGCATAGTTCACAAAAGCCATTGGGTTGCAAACTTTGTGGGAAAGTCGGTCTGTATGTGATCAAAAAGGACGCAAACATGGTCACTAACATTCGCCCATATTTCTCTACAATCACGAATGCCATGAAAGTTATTAAAAGATCTGAATAAAAGCTCTGAATGGTGTGAAAAAAAGAATATCTTTAAAATCTCAAAAAAATTTAGTTTTTGGATAATTAATAGTGAAAAAAAATGGAAAACCTCTAAAAAGGCTAAAAAAAAGTCCTCAACTGGACTTCAACTGCTTTTACTTGCAGAAGTTTTGTATATGAGTTTCTTGTGGATTTTACACTTATTGGAATATTTATCAAGGGTCGAATTTTGAATCGAAAAAACTTCAAAATTCAAATTCAAAAAGACCAACCGAAATTAAGTTGAAGGTTTTTTTGGTCGAATAGGTGCGTTTTCAATCTAATAGGTCCGTATTCGGCCGAATTTGAATCGTACGAATCAAAGGAATATCGCATTTGATCGAATTCGATACAAAGTTTTTGCAAAGTCCACCAATTGACTCAAAATAGGTTCTAGGAGGTCCCCCATAGGCTAAAACAGCAATTATGGAAGGTTTTAGATGGCAAATGGTCGAAGTAAAAGACAGTGCATGATAAATTTCGATATTCGAATTTGCAAATTGGAATCGAATTTGGACTATTCCCTAGTCGAAGTACCAAAAAAATAGCTCGAAATTTGAATTTTTTCATTCGAAAATTCACCTCGACCTTTGATAAATCTGCCTTATTGAATCTCCATATTTTAGAGTTTTAGAGCATTAAGAAAACCTAACATTTAGAGAAAAAATATGATTAATTTAAAAAAGGAAATTCTAATGTTAGTAATGATGAGCAAAAGTTCCCCATTTCATTTGACCAGACATTTCACGAAACTGTGAAAAAACTTCTCCAAAAGCATTGCTGTCAATGGGAGTTTTTTTTTTTTGTTTCAGTTTGGGCTTTTTATTCAAATGCATTGGAGTCCAGGGGCTTTTCTATGTAAATAAACACAATCTTTTTTTTCCCACTGAAATAAAATGCCCAGCAAAATTCTGTCTCTTGATTTACAAAGATATACAATTCCTTACACTGCACAGGTATTTATTCAGCTGCACACTACTACCCTGCTGGATTTAAAGTGCTTCCATTTTATATACCATTTGATTTACCAGTTTAATTGTACTCGGTCAGGTATCTGCTCCTGGAATGAACTCAGAATTATAGGCTAGAGAAATCACCTTATTTTATTATGCAAAGGGGACCGTGACATTTTCGAAAGCAGGATTATTTAGTCCGGAGGTAACTAAGGGAACCCAAATGTCACAAACTGTGTTATAACCTTGTGTCACATTGTGAGAGCTTCTGATTAATGCCCAGAGATGACACATTGGCATGACAACGGTTTAACGGGTGCGACTTACGCTGCCAAAAAAGTGAGAAAATCAAATCAATGCAGTTGATATTGTGAATGTGCCGGCATAAAGCTATCAGCATAGGGAAGCAGGACACACACACGGCAAACATAAGGGGCGTTGCATTAACACTAGAATCATTAATCATTCTGCTGACTCCTCTCTGTTTTAAAAGGATGGCAAAGGCATTATCGTAAGCAGTTAGGACATTCCATTTCTATAGCAAATATTTATTTATAAATCGATCATCGCCATAAAGAACCTTGGAGAAAAGGCAATGGCACAATATTTATTTGCAAACAAAGAGTAATGGGCGGATGAAAAGGAATGACTTAATGTAATGTGCATCCATTCCTACGTGTAGCCCACACACATCATATGTACAAGGCTGAACAGTTTAAATGCAGTAGAAGAGGGCACACATTCATTAAATGCTCTTGTCAACATAGAAAAGGTATCAGTTCGGTCTGGGGCTGTTATGAAGTGTTACCAAGTGGTAATGATACATAGGTATGGGGCCTGTTATTCAGAATGTTCAGGACCTGGGGTTTTCCAGATAAGGGTTCTTTCTGTAATTTGGATCTTCATATTTTAAGGGACCCATTTACTATTAATCAAATATAGTTTTTCTCACGATTCTCAAAAAATTCAGTTTTCCTATTATTTTTACAAGCTCTAAAAAATTGAGATGTATTAAGAGGGTTATTTATGAAGGTTCAAGTTGTGTTTTCCATGAAAATTTGAGTTTTCAAGGTTTTTTTTTGTTAAAATCACATTTTTGGGTTAAAAAAGCTTGAATCTTAAAAAATGTCAGCTGAAACCCTGTCAAGGTCATGAATGAGTCAATGGCAGAGTTCCCTTGAACCATTTGAAGATGTGAATAGCCTTCATGTTGTTTGGGGTTTTTTTCCTTAGGGTTTTGCCTGAAAAATGTATCAATTTGAGTGATTCGAGTTTTGAACTCACTGAATTGAGTTTTTTTTCCATTCAAGTTTTCTCTTACATAAGAAACCATTCCAGTTGTGAGTTCAGTCAAGGTAACAAAAAAAATCCACCTTTGATAAATTACCCCCCCAAGTGTAAAAAACACAAAAACCACGAAAAACACTAATACAAATCTTCACCAGGTAAAAGTTGTTGAGGTCCTATAGAAGTTAGTGGGAGCTGCGCTGATCCTATTAGATCATTTTAAATTAATTTGGGCTTTTGGAAGGTTTCATATTTTCTTTGCTAGAAATTGTCAGAAAAACTTAAATTTGTGGAGGTTTTAGAGGTATTCATATTTTTATAACATTATTTTCCATTCGTATTTTTTTTTTCGATTTTTTAATATATGCCATGACATTCATAGTTTTAGAGAAACTGAGTTTATCTAGACAGGTTCGAGATGGAGTATTTTCGGATTTGGATTTTTAGCAGTTTGGGGTATAATAAATTAAATTTGAGGTTTTTTTCCTACAAACAAAGTTTTTCCCTTTAAAACCTTGATCAGATAGATTCAAAGTTTAATAAATGGGCCCCTAAATGTTTACCCCTGGGTTTTCAAATGGGGCTGGGAGGTGGGGAAAAGAATTTTATAGCATTACACTATACACTGGGAGGTCCATTTATTAAAGGTTGAATTTTAATGGTGTTCAAGCTTTTTGAAACCGTAATTAAACCCATTTTCTCTAAAACCCCAAACTAAGTTAGTGGGTCCCAAACTTATGAACTGGAAACAATTTTAGGAGTGGCTTAGAGAGGCACATTTATCAAGGGTCGAACTTTAGATTCTTGGGAGTTTTTTGAAACACCTCTAAACTCCAATAAATGCAAAATTCAACTAGTCGAAATTTTATAATAACATAGAATTTTTTAAACTCGAACAAATTTTAATGACCCAAAAACTCAAGACAAATTTGATTACAATTATAAATACTTGATTTGAATTTAAAAACCTTGGTTTGAGTTTTTTTCTGCAAAAAAATTTGAATGTCAGAAAGGCTACAACCATCACCAAATTGATCCCTGAATCTCTGCCATTGACTTATACAGTAAGTTGGCAGGTTTTAGGTGGTGAATAGTCAAGTTTGAGTTCTTAAAGGGCCAGAGTATAATAAATCTTGAAATTCAAATTAAAACTCAAATGGAGTTTGGATAATTCATAATTTCGAATTTGAGAGTTTTGACCAAAAAAAATTCAAGAATTAGAATTTTTACTTTGATCCTTAATAAATTCGTTCCTTAGGGTTAGATATGGGGACAATGCTCATTTCTTCTACTAGTCACGCCTGAAAGCCCAGCTTGAACATGAGTTAGAGTGAGATCTGGGGGAATATATATTTGCTGTCCTAGATATCCTTGTAACAATAGCTAAATGACTGCAAAGCCAATATGTTCCTCTACCTGTATATATTTCATTAGCTGAGGTAGATCGAACCTTGAAAGTGAGCCCTGTCCAAAGGTTAAACCTTTAAGAGTGGCTTGGAATAAAAAAAAACTTTGACAACTGAAGTTCTAGGTACAAGCTCTCAGGCCAGGCCCTTCTGAAATGATGGTGTCATGACTAAATTACCTTAAAGGACCGTGAGTAAACTCATGAATATTCATAATTATTAACTGTTTGAATGGCATAGCCCTGCATAATGTATTAAATATTTCCTTAGCATAACAGTCAATCCTTACTGCAATTTATTTTCTCCTGTGTTGTATATAGTTTATCTAGCAAAATACTGAGTCTTTCAAAATAATAATAATAATAATAATAAAAAAAGCAGTGGAAAAGCATTGCATTTTTTTCCAGTCGTTTATTGGTTTGAATGTGGTGCAGGCTGTGTACTAGCAGAGGGATGTCGACTTCATATTCTTTAATATTCCACAGAGGTTAGAATGCCACTGAACTGAGCTTCTACCAACTTGAATTGTTCCTCACACAAATTGTTTCGAGTATTACTTTTTTTGTAGTAATATACATATATATATATATATATATATATATATATATATATATATATATATACCTTTTCTTTTCCTTTGCAGATATCAACATTTTTATCAAACACAACTCGCACTGGTTAGTTTTCAATTCAACGCTGCTATTAAATTGACACTATCAATCTATGTAGGATAGTTTTGCTTTTAGGTGGGGATGCACACATATTCTCGTGAAGATAAATATTATCTCTGGAAATAACATTGCTGCTTAGACAGATGCCATTTGAGTGACTTTGCCAAGAAAGTCTGCCATCTCAAGTGCCCTTGAATAAAAGTGATCGTATTAGCACTTCAACAAGTTTATTCCAAACCTTTCTCCCCGAGACAAACTCACCAGGGACTACCGTTTGCGTTTCATGTCTCTTGCATTTTGAGAGAACTCTTAATTGCAAGGAAATTTTGAAAATTATTATAAATTCAACATTGGAATAAAGGTATCACTTCAAATAAACAGGAATCAAATTGTCATATGATAAACAGATTTAGAAGTAGACAAACAGTTGGATAGATATTATGTATTGTACATTTGCATTAATATACAGAATAAACCAAATACAGGCATGGGGACCATTATATGGAAACCTGTCATCCAAAAAGCTCCAAATTACAAAAAGGACATCACCAATAGATTCCATTTTATCCAAATAATCAAAATTTTTATGAATGATTTCCTTTTTCTGTGTAATAATAAAACAGTACCTTGTACTTGATCCCAACTAAGATATAATTAATCCTTATTGGAAGCAAAACCAGCCTATTGGGTGTATTTAATGTTTACATGATTTTCTAGAAGACATAATGGGGCAAATTTATTTATGGCCGATTTAATTAGGGTTAATTAACCCTTGATATTCGACTGCCGAATTGAAATCCTTCGACTTCGAATATCGAAGTCGAAGGATTTAGCACAAATAGTTCGATCGAACGATTAAATCCTTCAAATCATTCGATTCGAAGGATTTTAATCCATCGATCGGACGATTTTTCTTCGACCAAAAAATACTTAGAAAGCCTATGGGGACCTTCCCCATAAGCTAACATTGACTTTGGTAGGTTTTAGATGGCGAACTAGGGGGTCGAGTTTTTTTTTAAAGAGCAAGTACTTCGACTATCTAATGGTCGAATAGTCAAACGATTTTTAGTTTGAATCCTTCGATTCTAAGTCGTAGTCGAAGGTCAAAGTAGCCAATTCGATGGTCGAAGTAGCCAAAAAAATCATTCGAAATTCAAAGTTTTTTTTATTCTATTGCTTCACTCGAGCTAAGTAAATGGGCCCCTTAAGGTACAAAGATCCAAATTCCTTTATCCGGAAAACCCAAAGTCCCAATTCTGGATAACAGGATCCATACCTGTAGTAACTTGCCATGAAGCTCTGTACTAAATTTCAGTGGAGCACCTACAGAATACACTGACTATTTTACAAATTGATACAAACAAATGGATGGACAATAATGCCTTATACTTATGAGCAAATTCTGTTTCTACAGATAAAGGAGATTATAAGGTCAACTTGCTTTACATAAATTGCAAGAGTCAATTATCACTCACTGTAAAACACATTCTGTAAATTTTTTTAAATTGTTAAGGTTCTTTCTATTGCAACAAAGAAATCACAGATCATCATTCACATTAGTTAATGTGGACCTTAAAATATTGCAAACACAATGTGGTGTTTTTCCCCAGAATTCAAAATACTTAAGGGTGACTGTTAGGTAAGATATATCTCTATATAACTGTGTGATTAACTAATGTACAGAACTTTTTTAATCAGTTCAGGCAAATTTCAAGCAAGTTGTGGCACACAGGGCGGCCCATTTATTAAATGTCAAATGTTAATGTTATTAGAGCTTTTTGAAACTATGTTTAAACTAATTTTCTGAAAATATGAGTTTTTTGGACAATTACTAAAAAATCCCAAAACCTCAAAGTCTGAATGGGTACAAACAATTTCCAATAGTATCAGCACAGCTCCCATTGACTTCCATGAGACCTTGATCACTTTTACTTGGAAGTTTTGTATTTGAGTTTTTCGTGAATAGGAGCTTAACACCTATGTAAAGCATTATAAGAGAAAGTATCTGAATAGCTTCAGTGTATGTCAAAATATTGCATACATTTTGTTTCTTTGCACTTTAGTTCATGTACAAGTCCTTAGGGGGCATATTTATCGAATTGAAAAAGCTTCAAAATTCGAATTCAAAAAGACCAACCGAAATTAAGTCAAATAGGTAGGTCCATATTTGTCCGAATTTGAATCATACGAATCAAAGGAATAGCGCATTCAATCAAATTTGATTCAAAGTTTTTCCCAAAAATTTTTTCAAAGTCCACCAATTGACTCCAAATAGCTTCTAGGAGGTCCCCCATAGGCTAAAATGGCAATTCAGTTAGATGGCAAATGGCTGAAGTCAAATTTCGATATTCAAATTTTCAAATTTTTTGCAAATTCTAATCGAATTTGAACTGTTTCCTAGTCGAAGTACACAAAAAATAGCTCAAAATTCAAATTTTTTTGCATTCGCAAATCCACCTCAACCTTTGATAAACCTGCCCCTAGATGTTTGATTTTTTTAGAAGGTTTTAAATTTACCTTCTGAACCTTCTTCATCTTGGCATAACTGTTCTGATGTTCATGGATGGGAAGAATGACATTTTGGGGTAAGTCTATTGTGTCAGGGGGCAGTGTTATTATGTGTCAATCTGCGATTGGCTGTTTGCTATGCCAACAATGTCTTGACTTCAATGTCCTGTTCAGAGTTCCTAATTTGGAAATCCAGACAGGCAGTTTTCACTTGGACAGCCCAACCAAAAACTAGGCTTTCTGAGTGAAAACAGAACAGGTAGCAAACCTAACTACAAAAGTTTGATGTGATTATTAAGAGTAAAACATTTTTTTGCCACTTTTTTTTTAATCTGTTTAGATCCAGTGACCCGTTAACTAAATCAATGATTTCTTTGTACATGTATCTAGCCAGAAAGGAAGTAGATTCTGTCATCTGACTAATGCGAAATTCACTTCTCCATTCAAGCAGAATATATTTTAAGTACATTCATTTCCAATAATACTTCTAAAAAATCAAATGTTGTTTCAAGTCGCAAATTTATATTTTGGACAAGAGTGCATTAAATAGATGAAAATTCTTGAGTAATATAAACTATGAATTTATTTATTCTAAGCCAACATTTTATTCCATTATAGGCAAAAAAAGTAATTTGTACTTTAATTTTAAAAGCAGCTTGATCTAAGAAAATTGTACTGGAATGTGTCTGCACTTTTGTAATCTTTTGTTTTCTGGCTGGTTCAAAAAGCTACAAATTATATGCACTCACTTAACAACAGGATTAAAAACCTATTTTATTTGCATTAATACAGCTGAAGAAAATGCATTAATAATTAGACATTTATAAGAACACTGTCATGCTCATTTTGAACATAGTGCCCGATCCCACTTTAGCCTCTTAGCATATACTCATAGTACATAATTCTGAAACATTATGCATAAGGTTGATTGTAGCACTAACAGTTCAATTACACCCCCTGCTAATAGATTGCTGCTGAATTGCTGTTTGGAGGTTTCAGCACTTTGAGGAGATGGTCATAATTACCTGGTATCCATCAGCGACATCATCCTGAGTTAATAAAACATGACTTTTCTGCAGTTTCCAAAGTATATACTGAAACTTTTCTTCCATTTAGGAACGTGTTCTAGACAATAGAATTCCAACATTCCATCTTCAGTGCTCTTGTACGCAAATTAAAACTCACAAAGGTAAAAAATGCTTTGCCTTCAGGCAATATGCATTTTTAAACATAATCCTACTGTATAAACGTCTCATCATCTTACTACTCCAAATATTTTATATGGCTGTTCGTTAACGGTCCCCTAGGGACAAAGGCAAGGGTCACATTTATCCCAGCTTCTCACCAGTTCACCTGAGGATTCCCTTGAAGAAGGATAGAATAAACCATAAATGATATATCATTATATCTTCTGTTACCTTTGAATATGTTTTGAACATCTAATATACCGTTCCTGAGGCTGAGTAAAAGAACTGAAACTGAAGATGTTGCAAAAGTTATATTTTTTATGGTAGAAGTGGATTCATCTGTATAAGATTAAAACAGCAGTTGGGTTTATGGACTGGGTAATATTTTGGCAGAATCTCGAAGATTTGGCAGGAGAAAAAGACACTTTTAATTTATAGTGATGGGCGAATCTCTGGTGCGAAATGGTGCCGCATCCGTTTTTGGACGCCGCCGCACATTTGGCAAATTTTTGCGGTGTTTTCACAAATTTATTCGCCGGCACCAATTCGCTGGAATTCACCGCAAATTTGCGCCTGGCGAATAAATTCGCCCATCACTATTAATTTACAGTGTAATTTATTCGTTGTACTAGTTAGCACTGGAAAAATGAAAATATTGAGCCTCTTGAGGGAATCTATTCAACAAGTGATGCACTGAGCACACAGTCTTGAAGTAAATCATATATAAACCCTGATAATAGAGGAATTTAGTCTGCTAGTCATGAAGAAATCACATTATGGCTAAATGCTCACCCAAATATTTCTGAGGCCTAAAAGGAAGGATATGTGACAGGCAGCAGGGCAGAGTTATTCATTTTGAATTGGGAAATCCCTCTAGATTCCCAGCAGTCTGGTATTTTCTCGAGTTATTAACTATTTTCATATTATCTCACATAACTAAGATTCAATTTGAGGAGAAAAAACTTGTCTCCTAATTCTAGTTTTTTCCCCTAAACTTCAATAAAGTTTTCCCTTGACAATAAACCACGAGATGTCATTTAATTCAGAAAAATGTATCCTATGATCTATAATTATATAGAAATATTTATATATTGATTATATAAATCTCATGAAAACTCTATTGAAATTTTGAAATCTATGAAAAAAAGTGGAACTGAATTTTAACCCTCGATATTCGACTGGGAATTAAAATCCTTCGACTTCGAATATCGAAGTCGAAGGATTTAGCGCAAATTCTGCGATCGTACGATCGAAGGATTATTCCTTCGATCGAACAATTAAATCCTTCGAATCGAACGATTCGAAGGATTTAAATCCAACGATCGAAGGAATATCCTTCGATCAAAAAAACTTAGGCAAGCCTATGGGGACCTTCCCCATAGGCTAACATTGACTTCGGTAGCTTTTATCTGCCGAACTAGGGGGTCGAAGTTTTTTTTAAAGAGACAGTACTTCGACTATCGAATGGTCGAATAGTCGAACGATTTTTACTTCGAATCCTTCGATTCGAAGTCGTAGTCGAAGGTCGAAGTAGCCCATTCGATGGTCGAAGTAGCCCAAAAAATACTTCGAAAATCAAAGTTTTTTTACTTCGAATCCTTCACTTGAATTTAGTGAATCGGCCCCATAGTATACTCCCATTGTCTTAAATATGATCTCTCCAGCTTTTACCTGCCGAATTTTTCTGAAAACTTTTTCTCTAATAAATCCCAACTATTCAAGGTTTCAGCAAATACTTCATTGTTTCAGGTCTGCTCTTTTTCTTTGTGTTTTTCTCAAATTGAGAAAACTACACCAACTCGATATTTGATAAATCATCTCCTAAATCTCTACCTATTTCACACTTGTGTATAAATCAAACCAAATATTTATTTGCCCTACTTTTTTGTATAAAAACCTCAAGGTTTTTTTTTTTTGCCCTAAAAATTGGGACCTCAGTTACTGTCTTGAAGTATGCAGCGAAGACTGAAAAACACTGTAATTAGTATTGTCCCACTGACACCAGGGGGCCTATTTAATAACATTTTAATTTCTACTTTTTTACAAATTAATTTTTTCACAAATTTTTTTTTAATTCTCTAAACCTGTAAAAATAATCAAGATTCATAAAGTGTAAAAACCACAAATACATAATTTTCCATGGAAAAGCTGTCCAGGTCCTGTACAATGGCAGTCCCTAACCTTTTTTGCACCATGGACCAGTTTCAAGCAAGACAATTTTTACGAGAATCAGGAGGGGGGTTGTAGATGCGTAGGTGCATTTCAGGCTTACCAAAAAAAACTGTCCAAACAGTATTTTGGTCCTTATGGTGATCAGTAGAAAGCTTCCTGGGTTTCACACAGCTGTTGTCATGACAATGACACACCAGGGAGCTGGGATTGTAGGTACTTAGGGCCTTTTTCATTTTTTTTGCATTTATTATAGACTGCAGCTGGGACCAGAGGTGGTTCCGTAATTATTATTAATAATAATAATATTTGAGGTTTCAAAAACCTCTAAAAAACACTAAAATGTGTATATTGATAAAAGGGCCTCTAGATTTCAAGGTTATAAAATACGTTTTCAACTGGATTGATGCTGTGATTACTCTCCTTACCAAAAAGATAGAAGTTTAAATGCCACCCAGAAGAGTAAAAAAAAAAATTAAAAGAAAAGTTATCCATAACAGTAAATAAAAACGGACACCAAGTAACATTGTCTTACAATAGTAGTGTTTGTGTCTTACTAAAATTTATTTTTATGGGCAAATTCTCCTATAATTGAGAGCTCTGATAAGCAGGAGGAAAGTTAATGCATATTTCTTGTACAACCAAATATAGGGGTTAGTGTTCTTGAAGATCTCTATTTTTTAATGCACCACAGGAGAAATAAGACTTTAAAGAATTGCTATTTTAATGAGTAGCAATAAAAATTCAAAGAAAGTTATAGCTTACATTAAGTGCAACAAATATAACTTTGTTGTGAATTATTCACAGCCTTGATAAATGACCTTAATTAAATCCTTAGGGATGGAAGTAGAGATTATTAACAATGGCAAGCAGAATTAACCGATCAAGTGATTATCATAGGTTATTAAGGTTAGTTGGCCTTCCTTCCTTATATTCTTTCTGTACTATGTTTGCAATCATCAAATGTTATATTTGCTGGTTCTAAAAGAGGATATCAACATATGGAGGGGGTTAGGTGGACAATCTAGAAAGGAGATTGGGAGGTCACTGCTATATTGTTGCTGGAATTTAGGGAAGATTACATTTCTCCATTCAAATACTATTTTGGCCTTGCTATAGCCTTAGGTAGCAGATAGGATGATGCTTCCATTCATCACCAGTGCTTACCTCCAGTGCTTGACCATGATGAGGGGTGGTGGCATTTCTAAGCCAGAGAGGGCAATTTCTCTGAATTTCTACCAAGGAAGGATATTTAAATTAAAAAAATGAAGACCAATTGCAAAGTTGCTATGAATAGGACATTGTATCTCATTTTTTAATTTAAAAAACCTCTACCAAACTCTAATACCACAGAAACTTCAAAATAGGATAGGGACCTCTGCCATTGACTTATACACAACCTGTGATGTCTGAGATGGCAGATTTTTGGGATTCTGCCTTTTTGCTGCATTAGGTTTTAATAAATCAGAAACAAAACTTTTGAGTTTTGCCCCAAAAAGCCTGACCGGAATTTAGTAACTAACCCCCTTAATGTTAACTTAAAGGCGACCCAACCCTTTAATACAATCAAAAATGGACTATATTAAAAAGGAATACTATGTCATTGCATCTGAAATATTGACTAGGCAATACATGATGAAATCATATGGCTAAACAAAGCTCTGGAATAAATGGTTTCATTGCATGTCTTTCTAGGAGTGCTTTAACCACTTTAACAACAAATGAAGATTCTGCTCCACAATGGGTACTTGTCTGAGATGTTCTACAGAGAAAATCTTCAACACAGGGTTTCCAACACACTTAAACAGTTGAGTAATGATGCAAGTAGGTGAATGTTTTATAGAGACCTCTCCTCTTGACCTGTCTGACACTATTATCTACTAGCTTTTATAGTGGTGGTGCTGCCTAATGCATGATTTCCTTTAGATTTCAATGGAGAAAGCACCCTCCTAGCATTGACATGGCTTACATAAGCCATTTATCTCTCTAACAATATGATGATTCAGTGAACACAATGCAATCAAACATTCAGACAAAAGCTGCATTAAAGGTAACTTAGGTTTGACCTTGACATGGATGAGCATTACATAGTTTGTTTGAACCCATCTGATTCCCACAAAAAAACAAAAATTCCAGTCATTTTACATCCACATGAGAAAGTAGGCTGTAAATGGATTCTGATGAAGTCCTCAAGCATCCATGAGGACTTATGGAAGAATGTACCATGGTGATTACTTTACCACTTTACTAGTAAACATCCCCAGCATTAGAGCTGAAGACACTGGGTCCTTTATCTTCACAACCTCAGCAGGTCTGAGATTGAGGATTTTCAGATTCTGGCTTTTTTTAAAAAAAAATTTAAATTCCAGTTTAAAAAAACACAATGCAATCAAATGTTCAGACAAAGGCTGCATTATAAGGTAACTATTATAAGGTAGGTTTGACCTTGACATGGATGATTATTGCATAGTTAGTTTGAACCCATCTGATTCCCACAAAATACAAAAATTAATTTCCAGTCATTTTACATCCACATGAAAAAGTAGGCTGCAACTGGAATATGAATATAAGTCTAGTGATGGGCGAATTTGCAAAATTAGTGAAACGCCGGCGCCCGTTTTTGACGGCGGCGAATTTTTTCAGGCCAATTTTCGCAGACGTTTCGCGAATTTATTCACTGGCGGCGAATCGCGCAAATTCGCGCCTGGCGAATAAATTCGCCCATCACTAGTTAAGTCCTTAAGCATCTATAAGGACTTAGGGAATAGAAAACTGTACCATGGTGACTACTTTACTGCTTCACTTCTAAACATCCACAGCATTAGAGCTGAAGATATTGTGTCCTTTATTTTCACAACAGTAAGAATAAAATGTATATTGCAAAGTTGCTTGTTTTTATGATTTTTTTCAGAATCTCTTAACTTATTAGAAAGCCTTTACATCCCTTTTAAAGTTTTTAAATTACCCACTATCCACTTAAAACTTTTCTAAACTAATTATGGACATTACTTCTACTTTTGGGTTCCTGATATAGTTCACGATTCCGAAGTATATAAAAAAATAATTTAGATCTTTTTATTATTTTCCTGATTAAAAATAATTCCATTTAATAAAACAAGGACATTTTAATAATGGGTTATAAAGGACATAATTACATTGGTTTAAATGTAATCATTGTCATTTTCTTAAGAGCATAGTAATGTTTTATAATATAACCTCAATGGGTGCTTCAAGCAGGAAATAGCTTTCATCATTTCATCATTTTGCCAATACTTCCAGATAATTTGACAATTTTAGAACATAGTGATGTGTAACAGCAGTTGATGTTTTCTTGGCTGTGTATATAATAATGTCATGTACAACCCGCACAAGCATAATTATATGGCTTGAGAGAACTTGCTTTTGGCTATTCACACAGACACACACACTGTAAAGTTCCATTGTTTCATTCCTTTGACCCAACAATGGGAACATTTCAGCTGCAGGAAGTGAATATGATTTGTGTATTATCTTAACTTCCTCGTCTGCTGATGGACCATGAACTGACTGATAGTGAACCATCATTTTCAATAGTCAAAACCAACCACCAAGTTGGCATACATCCCAAACTGTCGGACCAAAAAAATTTAAACAACTTTGTAGTGTCTAGCTCTTTTTCAAATCTTTATACTTAAAGGGAAACTGACATGGAAAAACATGTTTTTTTCAAAACACATCAGTTAATAGTGCTACTCCAGCAGAATCCTGCACTGAAATCCATTTCTCAAAAGAGCAAACAGATTTTTTTATATTTAATTTTGAAATCTGACATGGGGCTAGACATTTTGTCAATTTCCCAGCTGCCCCTGGTCATGTGACTTGTGCCTGCACTTTAGGAGAGAAATGCTTTCTGGCAGGCTGCTGTTTTTCCTACTCAATGTAACTGAATGTGTCTCAGTGGGACATGGGTTTTTACTATTGAGTGTTGTTCTTAGATCTACCAGGCAGCTGTTATCTTGTGTTAGGGAGCTGTTATCTGGTTCCCTTCCCATTGTTCTTTTGTTTGGCTGCTGGGGGGGGGAGGGAGGGGGTGATATCACTCCAACTTGCAGTACAGCAGTAAAGAGTGATTGAAGTTTATCAGAGCACAAGTCACATGACTTGGGGCAGCTGGGAAATTGACAATATGTCTAGCCCCATGTCAGATTTCAAAATTGAATATAAAAAAATCAGTTTGCTCTTTTGAGAAATGGATTTCAGTGCAGAATTCTGCTGGAGCAGCACTATTAACTGATTCATTTTGAAATTTTTTTTTTCCCCCATAGCAGTATCCCTTTAAGACAGGAACACATTGGAAATCCATGGGCTTCCACATACATGCCCCATGCATGCCGTCAACTTGCTTGTCACTCATTATGTACAGGTAGGAGTGTTTGAGATTCAAGGTGCATTTAGAGCCTGTACTTATCACCTGCTCAAGACAGCATGCGTTGACTCCCTTGCTCCAGTACCTGCTCTGGTTCTTGTACTAGGTGCTTCACATAAGTTTCAAACTCAACTTGTACAAGGCCGCAAAGAGCAGAGCCCTGTATAAGGTGCTTCGTGTATCAAATGTTAATATGAGATCATAGTGTCTAAATGTATTTTTTGCAGTAACATTCTTAAAGTAAAATGATGTTAAAAATATTCAAAATTTCAGTGTCAGACCAGAAGGCCTATAAGCAAGTAGTAAAGAAAAAGTAAAAAGATCAAATGAAACATGTATTAGATGAACTGCTTGCAGAAAAACTTGATATTTTCCCTTGATCCTCTGAGGGTCAAGTCATTTATGAGGGTTACAGAGGTTTATGGCTAAACTATTACTGTATTAATGGAAATATTTGACTTACCGGAGGATCTTTATCTTCAGCTGCAACTGTAGTAACAAGGGTGCCCTTGAGAGCATCTGGAGCTACCATTCCCCAATACAGGACTTTAGTAAATACAGGTGAGTAATCATTCATATCCTAAAAACACAATTTGAAGTCTTTAGAAAGAGAAATATAGTTATATATAGAATTCAATTCACAATGATAATATTTTCATTGTATACATGTACACCTCTCTTGATATTAGAAAAGCCATTTAGCAAAGTCAGCCCACTGCACTACCAATTCTATTACTACGGCATCAGTTCATACCCTAAGAGAAAATGCCACATTTTCAATATTCCTTTAATATGATATAAAGTGCAAATAATTCCCTGCCTGCAAAGCGTCTAGGTTATTTATTCTTCATTTGTGCTTAAATCAGATCGAGCAATCCCAGTGTAAACAATTTTGGAGACAGAGGGAGTTAATTTTGGCTACAGTAAAACAAGTATATATTTATGCGAAGAGGCTAAACTATCAGTTTTAATAACATATGTTATTTTTTTTAAGACTTCTTTCAGATGTCAGCTTGTGTTAAGTATATTGCAGTTAATAAATATAAATAAGTTAAGTAAAAGTAATATTTTATTGAGAAAGTAAAAAAATATCCATATCCATAGGCCCTACGTGCTTCGTGCCCAATCGGCACATAGTCATTGGCTGAAATGTCATTCACAGAAAGTGAGAATTCAAAGAAAGCCACAGTTAATCAGAAAATGATTAGAAAAGAATTACAAAAAAAGTTCTTAAAGACAAAGGGGCAGATTTATCAAAGGTCTAAGTGAAAATTCTAATTTAAAAAATTCGAATTTCAAGCTGTACTTTGACTAGGGAATAGTGCAAATTCTATTTCAATTTGAAAAAAATTGAACATTAGAATTTCTAAATTTATCATGTATGGTCGCTTTAAATATTTGACTTTGACCATTCACCACCTAAAGCAGATGTTGCTGTTTTAGCCTATGGGGGACCTCCTAGAACCTATTTGGAGTGAATTGGTGGACTTTGAAAGCTATGGGAGTTCAAAAAAACTCCCATTACTTTGAAATTCGACCCTCAATAAATCTGCCCCTTAATGTATTGGTTAGTTACTAAATTAGCCCATTCATGGGTTGTTAATCATTTTTGCATTTGTTGGAATTGGTTCCTTTCCATTTGTGACATTTTTTTATCTACCTACCAATGTAACCAACACCCATGGGGAAAATTCTGACATCTTCTAGATACAGGTATGGGACCTGTTATCCAGAATGCTCGGGACCTGGGGTTTTCCGGATAACGGATCTTTCTGTAGTTTGGATCTTCATGCCTTAAGTCTACTAGAAAATCATGTAAACATTAAATAACCCAATAGGCTGAAAATTAATTATATCTTAGTTTGGATCAAGTACAAGCTACTGTTTTATTATTATAGAGAAAAAGGAAATCATTTTTAAAAATTTTGATTATTTATATAAAATGGAGTCTATGGGAGAAGGCCTTTCCTTAATTCAGACCTTTCTGGATAACAGGTTTCCAGATAAAGGATCCTATACCTGTAATAAGAAACATAGAAGCTGTTGCTGTTTTAACTATAACCCCACATTAAACAACATGCTGCCACATGCTGTGTCCATCATGAAGCATAAAGATCTCTGCTGTTCTGCATAGTACTGGTATCGTTCTATAAGACCCATTATCCAGAATGCAGCATCAAGCCCCACAGTGCATATTTCTAACAAATATTTTTCTTCTTCTCTGACTTGTGCTTCCCTGTGTACTATTTAGAAAATGTCTCGTATTTGACGTGAACCAACCCAGCACAAGATCAATTTCTGTGCAGTCTATTACATGTAAGGGCATCTTTCTGAAAAGAATGTTTCTGAATATGAGCAATTTATTTCTATGTTGGAAAGCGCAAACAAACTGAAATAAATGAATCCCATATTTATAAAATAGAGCTTGAGGTTAAAGATTTGCTGTAAATTCTAGTTCTGTTCAATGTGCACAGTGCTAGAAATGCAGCAAAATACTCATATTTCACAACTGTAAAGGGGAAAAAATGTTTCCAATATTTACATAATTCCCTCTGCTCAATTACAATAACAATTTCATTGATGTATCATGCTAATGCTGAACTGTTAAAACAGTAGATAACATCTTTATAATATTCATTTTTCTCTTCCTAGAGGAGCAAAATTAAATATATTGAACTTTACTAAACATGCACAGCGCTAATCAATTATGGCTTGAATAACTCGGCTGAAATTGCATGTGCATAGCCGAGGGCTGATTTAATGTCTGGCTGCTTAGTAAATCTTCCACAATAAACATTTTCATATTTTTAAATCAGCCAATCAGTCATTTTATCCAGAGAAAATCAACAAAGATTCATTTGCCGGCATCATTTAGAATTACTTTTGATAGCGTGTGTTCATTGAATGTAAAATGAATTAATATTTCACCTTGCAGAGTGTTTTAAATGTAACAGTCACTAGTTTATCTACCAAAAGAGTATAAGTAAATGCTCTGTAAAAGTAAACTACACGTAGATCAGGTTTTAAAGGTGCATTTTGTCTCAATACTGCAAATCTTGTAATATATCTTTCTTTACCTGCAACATGGTATACACAGGGGCACATTTGCTTAGCTCGAGTGAAGGAATAGAAGAAAAAATACTTCGAATTTTGAATGTTTTTTATGGCTACTTTGACCATCGAATTGGCTCCTTCGACTACGACTTCGATTCGAACTAAAAATTGCTCAACTATTCAACCATTGATGGTCGAAGTACTGTCTCTTTAAAAAAAAACTTCAACCCCCTACTTCGCCAACTAAAACCTACCGGGGTACAATGTTAGCCTATGGGGAAGGTCCCCATAGGCTTTCTAGCAATTTTCTGATCGAAGGAATTTTTGTTCGATCGATGGATTAAAATCTTTCGAATCATTCGATTCAAAGGATTTAATCGTTCAATCAAACGATTTTTCCTTCGACCGATTGATCAAAGTATTTGCGGTAAATCCTTCGACTTCGATATTCAAAGTATTTTACTTTGACAGTCGAATATCGAGGGTTAATTAACCCTCGATATTCGACCATTAGCAAATGTGCCCCTTAGTGTTAATTTAAAATGATCAAATAAAGCCTTCTCCAACCAGGGTCAAATGCTCAAGGCCACAACCCGGGGGCCAGGGAGGGAGGTCAGGGCAGCAGCCATAGAAGCATACTAAACAATATTTTGGAAATAGAAAGAGGGACAAAAAGCAAAATATTTTTGACCATGCCTAGTTTTGTGGCCACACCCCCTAATTACCATGTTCATTTTACAAGATTTGGCAGGTTCCGTAAGTTTGAACACATTTCTGTGGTATTTATGTGTTATTACAATTTTGCTAATAAAGCTGAATTTCCCTTTAAGCTGCAAGTCACAGTTTCCCCAAAGAGACCTGCTAATCTTAAATTGTTTCATAACTTATCTTAAATTGTTACAAAAGTATCTAAGTGCACCTGCCAGTATACTGGTCTCTCTGCCAAAAGCCACTTACAGTAAGTTAGAAACAGTATACATTTTTCTAGCTGTTCAGTGCAGGAGATAAAAAAGAAAGTTGGGACATTTGAGTAACAATCCGGGACTGCAGGTTGAGCTGTCAAAATCGGGATTGTCCCATTAAAAACAGTACAGTTGGGAGGTATGTAGCGGGTCTGGGCTGGTGGGGCCTGACAACCCAGTCCAACACTGTCTCCAACTGTGGGTGAGTTAACCAAGTATCTGTGGCAGGCATGGCCTGATGCCATTGGAGCACCGGCAATTAATTGATTGGTAATGGAAAACACCAGGCATAGCATTCAATAGCATTCATATATGTCTATGGACAAATATGCAATTAAACAATGTAAGCACAGCCTAAAACAATAGCGGCCTTTTAAATGCCTCAATAGCCCAATATTTTTATTGTGTGTTTGGGTTGGTACATGTATGTTTTTGGCGGCATATTAATCAATGGGTGAAAGTGAGAGTCCACTCTCGATAAACCCATAATTAAATCGATAAAAAGGAACAGGGAGTGGCAGAATTTCACTCTGGTGGACTGCAGCAAGCTCAACTTTCCCTATTTAATAATATACCCCAGAGTGGTAATAACAAATTACACAATATATAAAAAATATACCAATGAATAAAGTTATCAGTATTTTTTCTTTATTAAATAAATAAATGTATAGTTTTTCAAACCATTTCTCTCCCGATATAATTAAACGTGCAGTACAATTTAAATATTCAAAGCTGCACATTACATAATTTAGGCGCACTGTCTGCAACGGCACATTTGCTATGCTATATGTTGGTGCCCGAAGCAGAGGGAGATAGAAGAAGTTGACTGAAGTCAGAAGTGACTGAGAAAATGATAAACTAGTTCAAGATAATTGCTTTAACCCCCCTGGGGAACCTCTCTCACGCCAATTTGAAAAGAGTCAGGGCATTCGATTTGCTAATCTTGAGATATTATTTTTAGTTCTGTGCTGGAGAAACCTGTTAGAAGGTGGATGCAGATCTGAAAGCTGTAAGGTGATGGACTGTATAATAAGGGAAATTACCTTATTTTAATGAATTCTTATTATTTCATCATCATGTTTTAGATGCTTTATTACCATGTCTATAACTAATATTCTGTGTGCTGCACCCTCCAAATCATCTTCTACAAGCTTGTCTCCCTTCAGGGATCAAGTGTGTAGTGACTACTCAGGCATGCAAACCAAAAGAATAGGGCGCAAATAGGAAAACGTTCATGCTTTCAAAAGCAAGACAAAATGTGATCTATGTTTGGAACCTGGGGTTTTCTGTCGTTTGGATCAACAACCAGTACAAAGTACAAAAAAAAAAAAAATTAGAATTGTTTCTTTAAAATGTTATGATGCCCATTTATCAACATTCTAAAAACCACGAATGCCATGTAAATTATTAGAAGATCCAAATATAAAAAGTATGAACAAAATAAAAATGCTGAACTCAACTATAGCATTTCCGATATGGAAGAGTCGTTGGTGGGTGCAAAGTGCACACGTCATGGACATCTGCTTGCATTGCCTTTCCTTGCTTGTCGTTTACTAAATACTGCACACGTTTGCACTTTGAACAATTCCTCCGAATTCATTAATGACCCCTGCAGTTTCACCTTTATCTAGTTTCTTGATTTACTTTCCTTTGTTACTATTTTAATGCACAAACAACCGCAGTGATGAGCAATTCATTACATGCCTGAAAACAGGGGTCAGAAGAGACAGCCGTAGCCTTTAAAGGATGTTCAGTTTAGCATGCAGGCTGCATTACACTATATGAATCCACTAATCGCAGCAGAGGATGGAAGGTTTGCAAATATTCAGGAATTTGAATAGGAAAGAAAAAAAACGATTTCTTAATTTTTTCAATGACCTTTCATGAATCAGAATTCTCAAAAATAAAAAATAAATATTTAGTTAAATAGATTTTTAGAATCAATTAGGCCTAATTTACAGTCAAGCTTTCAGCTTGGAGACTCCAATTCAAATTCTGTCATGGGTGCAAGAATCGGAAATAAATATTATGTGACATGGAATTACACTTATAGAGGATTGCAGAGGATTACAATGATTAAACTTAGATATTTAGTTTTAAAATATGGTTAAAATAGTTGTGAGCATTAACCAATTTGCAATCTGCATGCACAATGTACTCGTACATATACAAGTGATGCACAGGTGGTCATATACTAATTATTAGGGGCCAATTCATTAACTTCGAGTGAAGGAATAGAAGTAAAAAAACTTCGAATTTCGAAGTGGTTTTTTTTGGCTATTTCGACCATCGAATGGGCTACTTCGACCTTCGACTATGACTTCGACTTCGAAAGATTCGAACTAAAAATCGTTTGACTATTCGACCATTCGATAGTCGAAGTACTGTCTCTTTAAGAAAAAACTTTGACCCCCTAGTTCGCCACCTAAAAGCTACCAAACCCAATGTTAGCCTATGGGGAAGGTCACCGGCACACAGGTATTGCTGGCAGGGTGAAAGCCCTTGCTTTAAAGTTTAATAGTGCGACATGCAACGTTTCGGGGACAACCCCTTTATCAAGCATGGGGTTGTCCCCGAAACGTTGCATGTCGCACTATTAAACTTTAAAGCAAGGGCTTTCACCCTGCCAGCAATACCTGTGTGCCGGTGAATTCTTTTCTTCATATTGTCGTGGGTTTGCCGAAGCCCTTTTCCCCGAGCACCAGGGTTAGTATTCTACTGGGTGTGTGGGGAAGGTCCCCATAGGCTTGGCTAAGTTTTTTTGGTCGAAGGATAATCCTTCGATCTTTGGATTAAAATCCTTCGAATCGTTCGATTCAAAGGATTTAATCGTTCCATTTGAAGGATTTAATCGTTCGATTTGAAGGATTTAATCGTTCGATCTAACGATTATTCCTTCGATTGCTCGATCGCAGTTTTTGCGCAAAATCCTTCAACTTCGATATTCGAAGTCGAAGGATTTTCATTCCCAGTTGAATATCGAGGGTTAATTAACCCTCGATATTCGACCCTTGATGCATCTGCCCATTAGTGATGACTGAGAAAATATTCTTGCAAAACCGCAGCAACATTTCAAAATAAGTATTCATGTATCTACAAGTATTTTGAGCAAAAAAGTCACCACAAAAAAAAAACCCTTTGACAATGTTTTTAAACTGAAAAAAGTCGCCATGAAAAAAAACACCTATTGACTTCAACATATTTTGTTCAGAAAAAGTCCTTGCGATAAAACGGTTCTTGACTCCATTGTATTTATGAGAAAACAAGTTACTGTGAAAAAAATGTCCTTCAATGTCAATGCATTATAATTTTTTCTGTGGTTTCACAAATTCTTTCATGAAACAAAAGGGGGCAGATTCACTCATCAGTACTAGTTGTACATATGACAATAAAGTTGGCCATACATGCCTATATTAAGTCACTTTGCTCCATTTTGACCATATTGCCCTGTTATCATGTATGCTAGTGATAGAGACTCTCCTTCAATCCAGTTGATTGGGATGCGTGCCCACAGCTGTTTACTGCCTGTTAGATCCAATTTTGGTCAAGATCAAGTTCCAATGCATGTTTTTTCATTAATATCCTAGTGTCTAAAAAAACATAATTGATCAAAAAAACTCTATGGAGTTTTATCACATTTTGTTTATGATTGGACTGAAAGAATTTGAATTTTAAAATGAATCTGCGCCCAAGTATTTTGTCACTCAAGCCTTTTTTATTTGGACAAAAAGGCAAAAAGGTCTGGAATGTGGAGCTCAGAAAATGTGGAAGTCGATGTTTTGTACTGCAGTTGTACTGCTTGGTCCAGTGTACTGCATGCCCAGGTGATTGCCATACAAATAAATGTGGTACTGAGCATTTTTTTCAAGCTATTTCAAGTGATAAAACGTGTGTAATTACCCTGTCTGATATTGCCTTCAAAGAGAAAATGTACTTCAAGCATGATAGGTGGAACTGAGCATCTACAGGCCTGATGACTGGGGGAGGGGGGCTGTTATCTATATTCTTTGAGTAAACTGAATATATACTTATTGAAGAAATATATTAGAAGATAAACTCAAAACTTTGCAACGAAGGCTGCCAGCAGTGAAAACAATATAAATACAAATTTCCCTACAAATGTACAGATGGTGCCAAGCCTTGTTAAAAGCCAAGATGTGGATATTGCCCCTGGGTTATATAAACTGATGTGACATTTCCGTATCCTTTTAGTAAGTAGACGTGATGATTTTCAGAGACCTAGGCATGCTGTATGGTATAAGTGACATGAAATTTTAAGGCTCCTTTTTTAACATCACACTGTTTATACAGATTGTATCTAAAAATGGGCCATATGGTTTATTTATTTTTGTATGAAATATCTTGTGAGCACTAACAGATCGTCTCAATTTTATAAATGAATGTCTACAAGCTGCTATGACAATATTAACCTCTAAAAACAATTGATGATGAACATTTACTAAGCTCGAGTGAAGGATTCGAAGTAAAAAAACGTAGAATTTCGAAGGTTTTTTTTGGGTACTTCGACCATCAAATAGGCTACGACTTCGACTTCGAATCAAACTAAAAATTGTTCGACTATTCAACCATTCGATAGTTGAAGTACTGTCTCTTTAAAAAAAACTTCGACTACCTACTTTGCCACTTTAAACCTACCGAGCACCAATGTTAGCCTATGGGGACCTACCCCATAAGGTTTCTAAGCTTTTTTTGATCGATGGATCAAAATCCTTCGATCGATAGATTAAAATCCTTCAAAGTCGAAGGATTTTACTTCGATGGTCGAATATCGAGGGTTAATCAAGGGGCACATTTACTAAGGGTCGAATATCGAGGATTAATTAACCCTCGATATTCGACCATCTAAGTAAAATCCTTCGACTTCGAATATCGAAGCAAAAATTGTTCAATCAAATGATTAAATCCATCGATCAAAGGATTTTCCTTTGATCAAAAAAAGCTTAGAAACCATATGGGGAAGGTCCCCATAGGCTAACATTGGTGCTTGGTAGGTTTAAAGTGGCGAAGTAGGTAGTCAAAGTTTTTTTTAAAGAGAGAGTACTTTGACTATCGAATGGTCGAATATTTGAACGATTTTTAGTTCGAATCGTTCAATTCAAAGTCGTAGTCAAAGGTCGAAGTAGCCTATCAAATCGAATTTTGGCCTATTCGATGATCAAAGTACCCAAAAATTACTTTGAAATTCGAAGTTTTTGAATTCGAAAATTCACTTCGAATTCACTTCGACCCTTAGTAAATGCGCCCCTTAATTTACTCCCAGAATCCTACTGTGATGTCAGATAGTAGAAGGGCTTGTAAGTATTTTATACATCTGTTATCCAATGCAAAGCTAAGTTCAGCCTATGGCTGATCAATATTTACAAGCTTACCATTTAAATGTGAAAGAACAACAAACTCCATAAGGAATCATCATACTATGAGTTAGGTAACCAGGTACGCTTCTGTCCATTGACCTCCTCGATAACTTCATACATTCAAATTGGCATTTACAATCCATAGTTTTGCTCATTTGTATTTTTTGAAAGCAGAAAATACTAAACATACATCATTAGAAATACTTTTATGTAGACCTTGCAAAATTAAAATAAACTTGCACATTTCACAAAATGCCTTCTAAACAGGCATAAACATATAATGTTGTATTTTGCATATTTGCTTTCATTGGGATTTTGCTCTGTGTTTTTTAACAAAGGTTAGCATCCAGATTATACTGAGAGGTAGTCTTAAATTAATTACCAAAGACTAAATAATGTGCACCTTTTCTGCTTTTGGCTTCAAGCAAATATTTATCCCAATTAGTTTAAAGTTTTCTTAATTATTTTAGAATATCCATGTCCTTTACTAATCCCCCCCAGCAATATATACTAGAAAAAAGATTAATTAATTATACACTGGGGACTCAAGATGTCTGTCAAACTACATATTTTAGAAATGCTTCTACAAAAATCTGACTGTTACATGTTATATTTCAATATTTTTTTTTGAGTTGGAAATTAATGGAAGAATATAACTGATGTATTTATAGAGCACATTATAGTTAATTTAACAAAATTATGTAAATTTATACCTAAACAGTTACCCATGATTACTAATTAGTGATGGGCGAATTTGCGCCGTTTCGCTTCGCCGAAAATTCAAAATTCGCGAAACGGCGCCCGGCGTCTCGTTTTTGACGCCGGCGCCCATTTTTGACGCCGGCGCCCGTTTTTTTCGACGCCGGCGCCCGTTTTTGGCGCCGGCGCCCGTTTTTCGAAAATAAATTTTTTTTGAAGCTGGCGAATTTTTACCGCAAATTTTCGCTGGAGTTTCGCTGGAGTTTGTGCAAATTCCCCGCGAATTCGCGCCTGGCGAATAAATTCGCCCATCACTATTACTAATACATTTTTTTGCTTTTACTGTTCTATCTGCAGCTGGCTGAAAAATGCTAATCACTGATTGGTTGCTAAGAGTTACTGCCCAGGTACAAATTTCAGTAGCATTTATAAATGACAAAATCAGGCCTTTCAAAATTATCTATTGAGGAGGCTGATTTAAAGGAGAAGGAAAGGTTAAAACTAAGTAAGCCTTATCAGAAAGCTCCATCTAAATATACCAGTAAACCCCCAAAGTAATGTTGCTCTGAGTCCCCTGTCAAAAGAAACACAGCATTTCTTTCCTTCTATTGTGTACACATGGGCTTCTGTATCAGACTTCCTGCCTTCAGCATAAACCTCATTGCCCTGGGCAAGAGCATGCTCAGTTTGTTCCTCTCCCCCCGCCCCCTACCTTCTCTACTGTAATCTGAGCCCAGAGCAGGGAGAGACTCAGGCAGGAAGTGATGTCACACCACATTAATACTGCAGCTCCTATTCTAAACAAACAGAGTTTCTAGAGCTTTTTACTCAGGTATGGTAAAACATTCTATAGAATAAATATAGCATTCTAGCTTGCACTATTGCAGCTAATCTATTGGCAATAAAATGCCTCCGTAGCTTTCCTTCTCCTTTAACATTTTTAAAATTAAAGGAAATAGCAGAAAGAAAACATTATTAAACTCAATTTATTTTCAGAACCCCCCTTTTTTTTATCAAAAACTAGAATATATCTGAAAAATCGTGAACAAACTAACTCACTGAGAAAAGATTAAAATCGCTACACAAATCCCAGTGTTCCATCTATTTTTAAAAGTCCTACTTTTTTTATTAAAGTTAGCTTAAATTTTGAAATATATCTCCCATTGAGTTTTTATAAAAGCTTGCCAGCTTTGAAATGCTAATTCTTTCAAATTCAAATTTGATTTATCTTTTCTTATTATGCTTTCAAAAAACTCAAATTTGAAAATATTTGAATTTACTATTTTTTACGCTATTTTAAAAGCTTGAATTGTAACATTAATAACTTTGCCCATTGTATCATTTTGCTACTATCTGTAAATAATCACAATTCAACATAACAACCAGACAAAAATAAATTAAGTTGCAGAGTGGAAACAGGCAGAATAGGAATGGAAACATTCAAAAACCATACAAAATAATTACTGAAGAACAATTGAACAAGTTATAAAGAATAGGCCCTTATACTGTATGTACTTAACGTTAATATAAAAGTGAACATTTGAATGCATCCTATATGATCAAAAGCTTTGAGAGATTAAATAACATAATGGATACTTGGCATGATTTCTGATAAATAACAAAAAATAACAATGTAACATTCTTATAAGCTATTAATTAGCATATTTCAATTGGCATATGTATCACTTTCTACTCATAATCTCAAAAGAAGATATCTAATGATCTGCCTAAATATATGAATCACAATCTGAAATGTTCAAAGAGCATTTTATGTGCCATGCTCAATTCAAAAGGATATTTATTTTTAAGAGCCAGGCCATATATAAATAATGAAGGGACTTTAGTATCATGCCGAGTTACAGATAAAATGAATTAGCTTTGCAAATGGGTTGACTGGTGAAATGAGTTATATAATCATAGCATCACAAAAAAAGAGGGAGGCATTCATTAAGTGCTATTAGAGATGGGATTCTAAGTGACATTGTGCCCAGGTCACAAGAACAAGAGCTGAATAATCAGAAAGTATCTTTATTTTCAATGTGGGTCTCTTGTAGAACAATAAGGCATGAAGAAGAATGTGCAGGATTGTGTTCTACACAATTAAATACATTTTCCCCACCTATTCATATGCTGGATTTAGTCACTGAAAATAAAAAAACACTTAGTTAATTGGGAATGCTGTACAATGTACTGTATATTGAAAGTTTACAGTGATTCATAATATGTATAGAACTAGTTGAACATGTTTTAACTATAATGCCAATAAAAAGTCATTAAAGGTTGAGCTTGTTTGGAATTAACTCCATAGGTAACATTGTTTAAGGTAATACTGCCATGCCCATGACATTTGAGGGAAAGACATCATACAGTCTTGTATAATTATGTATATGAATTGGTTCAACATGTATTGTAATATAAACAAAAACCTGTACTTAATTAAATGTCTGGTCAGAAGCTCTTCCTTTTGAGTAGCAGCCTATAAGTCATAGACATGATCAAAATGCATTTTGGAATGCAAACCTAATTTCCAGCAGTCCTTCCTTTTTCTTAATGAGATAATTTATCATTCATAACCTTCATCAGCCATTAGAATATATGTCACAATCTTAAAAAGAATGATACATAAAAAACATATAGGGGTATATTTATCAAAGAGTGAAGTTAATAGTGAAGTTCCGCCACTAGAGTGAAATTCTGCCACTCTCCATTCATTTCTATGGGATTTTTATAGGCGTATTTATCAAAGGGTGAACTTTCACTTTCACCCATTGATAAATGCGCCTTTCTAAATCCCATAGAAATGAATGGAGAGCTGTGGAATTTCACTCTAGTGGCGGAACTTCACTCTTTGATAAATTTACCCCATAGACTCCAGAATACAAAATATTCATCAGACTAAAATATAAGATTTGCTAAATAGTTGGCTCATATCAACAAATTCAAAATTAGTTTACTCTTTAAAAGGTGATCATTTGGAAACCTAGTTTATGCAGGACAAGAAGTGCTACAATATATCAGGTGACACTTTGGGGCAAATTTATTAAGGGTCGAATATTGAGGGTTAATTAACCCTCGATATTCGACCATCAAAGTAAAATCCTTCAACTTCGAATATCGAAGTTGAAGGATTTACCGCAAATACTTTGATCGATCGATCAAAGGAAAAATCACTTGATCGGACGATTAAATCCTTCGAATCAAATGATTCGAAGGATTTTAATCCATCGATCGAACGATTTTCCTTCGATCAGAAATTGCTTGCAAAACTTATGGGGAAGGTCCCCATAGGCCATAGCCATTGGTGCTCGGTAGGTTTAAAGTGGCAAAATAGGTAGTCGAAGTTTTTTTTAAAGAGACAGTACTTTGACTATCGAATGGTCGACTAGTCAAACGATTTTTAGTTCGAATCGTTCGATACGAAGTCGTAGTCGAAGGTCGAGGTAGCCTATTTGATGGTCAAAGTACCCAAAAAAACCTTCGAAATTCAACGTTTTTTTACTTTGAATCCTTCACTCAAGCTTAGTAAATGTGCCCCCAAATGTTGACTATTCCAAATAAAGTCCTTTATATGTGGCACAGCACAAAATACCGGTTCTGTAGTAGTTGGCAAAACAATCTTTGAAACTCCATATGCAATTTTTCATCATAGTTCCATAAACACAACAGTGCATATGCTTATTCCTCTCTTTATTTCTGTTTATGCTCCCTATTCAATATGTGTGATTCTAATGATATCATTCCACTTAGCTTATGATATTCTTAGGTTTCCATAAACATTTTTAGCCGTTTTTTCATTATTACTGAAAATGCTAACATCATTGCTCATTTACCCTTTTAACAAGAAATCGCTAAGGTTTAGTGATGGGCGAATTTGCACCGTTTCGCTTCGCCGAAAAATTCGCGAATTTCGCGAAACGGCGAAAAATTCGCGAAACGGCGCCGGCGTCTCGTTTTTGACGCCGGCGCCCGTTTTTCCGGCGCCCGTTTTTGGCGCCGGCGCCCGCTTTTGACGCTGGCGCCCGTTTTTCGAAAAAAAATTTTTTTGACGCTGGCGAATTTTTACCGCAAATTTTCGCGTGCGTTTCGCGAATCGGGCAAATTCGCCGCAAATTCGCGCCTGGCGAATAAATTCGCCCATCACTACTAAGGTTACAAATATCGAAGAATTTTACACATATTGAAAAAAATTATATTCTGAAAATATATAGCAGGCTTTCTGGAACTTGATTAAATCAATTCACTAAACCTATAAAATTCTTAGAATTAAATATTTTTACAATGAAACTGTACATTTACAGTTTTCACTGCTCCCTGCTTATTCAGAATGACTTCCACAGTACAAACAGCATAGTAATATTATTTCTTTTTAGTCTTCAATAGCATTAATTTTTGTGCATGGACTTTTAATTTTGATTCCTAAAGTGATCTGCTGAGTCTGACCACTGAATCCCTGGGTTCAAGTTAATGTTACATTTTGTTTCAAAATATGTTATAGATTGAACTTAAAATTAATTTGAATATTGTTCCATCAATCTATTAATATTAGAAAACATGATGTTTTTTTTCTAGTAAATTGAACCAACTTCCATACTAACTAAATGGAATTGGCAGTAGAGTTGGCTAAGGGATGAAACAAGCCTTCCTAGTGCGTTACCCCCCAATAAGTCTTTATTAATCAACGTGAGGTATTATTTGAAAAAGCCTCTGTAAATACATATTAGGTTCTATGTTGGTACTTTGGTCTATAAAACTATTTGAAAAAACCTCTGTAAATATATTGTAGGTTTTGAATTGGTACTTTTGTCAATTAAAATATATTTTAAATACAAATATAGTTCCATTTTCTTTTAATTTTTAACTTCCCCTTTAGGAAGGCACAGTCATTGAAACCCTCCTTTACTTTGTTCCATGTTGAAAGTAAGTAAGGTTTGAAGTCACTGCTTTCTAGAGCATTTGTACACTATGGAAATCTGAGGAACTTCAAGTTCTAGAGTCCTATTTTTCAAAGGTTGAATTTTAGTGGGTTTTGAGATTTTTGAAACCATAACTAAATTCACAAACTCTAAAACCATGAATGTCATGACATTTATTATAAAATATGAATAAAAAAAGAACGGAAAATGACGCTGAACGATGAGCTAAAAAATATGAATATCTCGAAAATCTCTAAAAATTCAAGTTTTTTTGACAATATCTAGTAAAAAAAAAATCTGAAAACATCTTAAAAGTCTAAATTGATTTAAGGCGGTCCAATAGGATCAGCACAGCTCCCATTGACTTCTATAGGACCTCAACAATTTTTAACTCGCAAAATTTTGTATTTGTTATTTATGGGGTTTATACTTAAAAAATCTCAAATATTTAGAGCTGTCTTTTAAAAAATGAGAAAACTTTTAGTTTGTGGAAAAAAAATCTATTGTTAGTAAATGGGCCCTCCAGAGTCCATTACTTCAACAAGCAAAAAGGTAAGGGTTGAATAACTCTGTTAGCCTAAGGGGGATGGGGAAAATAGTTCCTGCAAGCAGACCAAATTAACTTTAATTTAATTACAATTTACAGATTAAGTCCCCATCTATGATTTAAGACAAGACCATAGTCAAATAAAAGTTCTGTCATATTGAGATTTGTGAACGTTGCTTTTCGAGTAGTTTTAAGACATTTACATGAAATCCATAAATTGTCCTATTTTTGTGTAATCTTGTAGCAATTTAGCAATCAGCATTTCTGTTCACCAGGGAATAAATATGCAAATGTGAGGAGAAAAATACATTCAAGCTCAAAGTAGTTTCTTTCAGGATAACGTCTATGATTGACAAATATGCTACAGGTGGTTACATGAGGAAAAAAGTTGGATAGATAGAAAAAGTCAATAGATAGATAGATAGATAGATAGATAGATAGATAGATAGATAGATAGATAGATAGATAAATGATAGATAGATAGATAGATAGATAGATGATAGATAGGCATTTTAAAATTAGGAACAAAGTCATAAAATGCTATTTCTTGGTTTCACTTAACTCCGAGCAGGTTTATAATTTCTAAAATATGTTTTGTGAGCCAAGGTTTTATTACGCTAGTATTTCAAGAGCAGCAGTAATTTCAGAAGCAGAAATAGGAAATTCTTTATAGAAATCATGATTGTTTTGCTGCTCTGTGGCTTCATATTTATTTACCACAAAATATTCACTGTAACAAACTGCTGACCATAAGCATCTTCACACCAAACCAATAGTGAAATGCCATGAAGTGAGATATGTTGCCTTGCCTGATTTGGGTTAACATGTTATTCGATCTACATCTACTGAATACAAATATTTTTCCTAAAATTTATCTTAAAGAACATTCATGATGAGCTGACCATGTGAAATTATTGTTTGACTATACAGGTATGGGATCCATTATCCGCAAACCCGTTATTCAGAAAGTTCCAAATTGCGGAAAGTCTGTCTCCCATAGACTCCATTATAATCAAATAATCCACATTTTTAAAAATGATTTCCTTTTTCTCTGTAATAATAAAACAGTAGCTTGTACTTGATCCAAACTAAGATATAATTAATCCTTATTGGAAGCAAAACCAGCCTATTGGGTTTATTTAATGTTTACATGATTTTCTAGTAGTCTTAAGGTGTGCAGGTCCCGGAAAGCCCCAGGTCCCGAGCATTCTGGATAATAGGTCCCATACCTGTACTAATGTTTTTATCTAATTAGTATTTTATAGAATTAAGGATAAAAAATCTCAGAAACTCAATCCTTTTGGCCATTTTCCAAACCTACATATGTCAGTGAAGTATAACGAGTAGGCCTGGAAGTTATTTCAGTGATCATATAATATTTATTGAATAATGGAGAGGGAAGGATTTTACATTAGACATTACATTGGACATTACACATTACTGTTGGTATCCAATAATTTTATAAGTAATTTTTATTAATCAACATATTATTACTGAGAGATGCCTAGTATTGATTAGCAAATCTGTCCCATTTCGATTCACCAGAAAATTAAAAAAACTGCAAATGCATTGAAGTCAATGGACACATTTTTACACGTGCATAATTTTTCTCACTCCAAATGCATTAAAATCAATGGGCATTTTTTCTAATGACGACTATTTTGTCCTAATGCATTAAAGTAAATGGGCTTTTTTTCTTAAGGTGACGTTTTTGTCCTAATGCATTAAAGTCAATGGGCGTTTTTTCTTATGTAACTTTTTTTCTCCAAATGCATTAAAGTCAATGGGCATTTTTCTTATGGTGACTTTTTTCTCCAAATACATTAAAGTCAATGAGCATTTTTTCTTAAGAGTATTTTTACTCTGCAAATTTTCCCATGCAGTTTCATGAATAAACTCAGAATTTTACAGAAAATCCATGGTTAGCGAATAAATCACTCATCACTAATGCCTAGATCAATGATATCAGCACCTAGACTTTTATTTATGCGGGTACCAAAGGTTTTACCTTTTCATGGCAATCAAAAGGTTAAATTTGTATCTATAATAAGTTACACACATATATTTTTGCACAGTGTTCTCAGTTTAATGCAAAGTTTAATTTGGCAGAAAGTTTAAAATGCTGTCTAAATAAATCTGTTTCTAGTCAATACAAAAGTAATTAAGACTAATAAAAATGCTCTAAAATCTTTATCATTTTCTGTGTGTGTGAAAGTATTTAAATAAAATATTTAATATAAAATAGATGTTGTTTATTAAAAAAAAAATGGCAAGAAATAGTGTCTGCTTGCAATGACAAATTTATAATCATATTATAATTATAAAAATATATATAATTATAACAGTGTAAATGAAATAATGCATGTATTCATTCTGACATAGAAATTGGCACTGAATGAATAGCTGTGTCTAAATTTCTTATTTATAAAAGTGTGAAAAAAGATAATAAAATTTGCCTCAGTTCACTACATTACACAACTGAAATTGGCACGCATTTATAAAGTGCCAAAAAAGATTTAGAGCATAGGAAAATAAGATTAAAAGATGCATGTTACTTTTCAGCCTAAGGTACTTGGAAAATCTAATTTCCAAGGTAAAGTTACTAGCAGTAATTTAAACCTCATTTTCAGACTTGTTGCTATGACAATAATCACCTGTGTGCCATAACCATGTCCTGGTTAATTTTCCTTGGCAAGTTTCCATTATTTTAATATCCTAGCAGTTTAGCTACTGAAAGGTCTCAGACAAGATGCCATTGCATTATTTGGAGTAACTTGAAATAACTTAAAATGTTGTGGCCAAAATCTGTTGTTTACAATAAAGGCTTTAGCCTGTTGAAGACTTTGCAGCAAATTTATGCAAGGTTGACATTTCTGTTTACTATAAATTATGTTTAATTCTAAATTTAAAATTTTACATTTTTCCTGCAGGTTAATTTTTTTTCTCATTTATAAAAATTACCCACAACATAAGCCTTAATTGAAAAAAAAATCAAATAGTCTGGCTCATTTTCTCCCAGTGCTTTTCTTTTCCCCAAAATTCTATCATGGCCCAAAAAACAAATATGCTCCAAATTTTATCAGTCAATTGAGGTTGGAAGTTGGGAAAAGACAATGGTTATTTCAATGGAACTTTTTATCCACTTGGGGAAAATGCTAGAGAAGAATGACACATAAGGCAAAAGCAACTATTTTTTCATCATTTTTTCCACCACGGCTAACAATTGATAAGACAACAATTTTCTTTAATTTCTATAAACATATCCCTGCATTTCAGGTAATAAGGACTATATCAGAGAATTGACTTCTAGGCTATTGTTATGATATGATGTGGCTGTGGGACCAAACATTCTGATTTAGCACACCACCTGAAAGCTTAAATTTTAACATCTGCAATACATCATTATCGCTTATAAAGACACAAGACAACTGTCAGGCATATACAGCTCTTGAAACTATGAGGATCACCCCTGAATTATAAGGCATACTATTAGAACCTTCTATGAATTAACAGAACATCAAAAGTCACTCAAGAATTCTATCACCATACAAAGGCTGCAGGGTTATTGATAGATCATGTGCTAATGATAATGTAATGTCATTTTTAAATAATAAGGATATTAGACGGCACTAAGGAACTTTGTGTTCATATTAAAGCATAGGGCTGCAGGCGTTATAAAAAAAATCTGATAAAAAGTTTGCATGCATCTCCTGTGCATTATCAGAACTGCTTGCTTTATTTATGCCCTGTAGATACAATCTTGCTTTCAGTAAATTTAATTGGGTTCATGTATGGTGTATGGTACATTATAAATAGTGATGGGCGAATTTATTCGCCAGGCGCGAATTTGCGGCGAATTTGTGCGATTCGCTGGCAGCGAATAAATTCACGTAACGCCCGCGATAATTCGCGGCAAAAATTATTTTTTTTTTTTTAAAAATGGACGCCGGCGTCAAAAACGGGTGCCGGCGTCAAAAAAACGGGCGCCAGCATAAAAAATGAGGCGCCGTTTCGCGAATTTTTCGCCATTTCGCACAAAATTCGCGAATTTTCTGGCGAATCGAAACGGCGCAAATTCGCCCATCACTAATTATAAAATGCCTTTTCAATGCAATACTTAGCTCCTAAAAATATATAAAAAATACTATAATATAAAAATACTAAGCTCCAAATGTTAATGCAAAAACCACATTGTTAAAACAAGGAGGGGGTTTAAATAAGACACCAGGGATCAATTCTGTAGATGTATGGGGAAGTTTATGCTGGTGGAATATTAAGTTCATGGGTGTTAATAAGCAGATAATAGACCGGCAGGGTGTTGTGTGTTATTGTGGGAATTGAGTAATGGAACTAATAGAGGTTAACAGGTTAGTACATGTAGGCGTGGTGAAAGAAGTTTGTTGGTGAAGTTCTGCAGGGGAATGTCTGATGTTGTGTGATGATGAATTCCATGTGCTGATCTGATGAAGTCCCACAGGCATATAGTGAGAGTACTGTAGCTTACTGAGAAGGAAGACAATCTAAGGTCATTGGAGGAACAAAGTGGTAGATTTGGAGAGTACTTGGAGATAATTTTTGAAATGAAAGGTTAGGTATTATTAATGAGAACTTTGTGGGTAAGGCTTTGAAGTTGAATCCACTATAGGTAACCAGTGCAGGCATGCCCAAAGAGGTGAATCAGAGGTGATTTATCCTTGGAGGTAAATTAGACTTTCAGTAGAATTTGTTTAATTACAATGATCTATATCATTACAGTCTTCACAGATAGCATGCATCCCATAATAAAAAGAAAACAAACCCATACCTTAACTTGTACTGTTACAGTCGCAAGTCCAGGGGGCATAGTTCCTGTCACATCAAATGCTTCAATGATAAACATGTACGCAGCCTCCTTGTTTGCAAATGACTCGTAATCAAGGGGTTTCAAAAGGGACAACTCTCCAGTTGACTGGTTCATTGCAAAGAACTGTAAAACTTCCTGAGATCTTATGCGATAAGTAATATTAGCACCAAGATCAGCATCTTTTGCCTGAAACACAATAAACAGATCAATATTAAAATCGAAGCAGACAAAACCAGTGAACAAAGCAGGTTGAAGGGCAGAAATAATTGAACCAGAGAAAATAAATGTCTTAAGTTTTAGCGAGCCCTCCAAACAGAAACACATTTTTACAGTTGTTTTGCTTTTGTATTATGGATCATTTTAATGCATTGATCGGTAAAAAAATATAAACACTTCAGCAAATATATATATATATATATATATATATATATATATATATATATATATATATATATATGAATTTTTTGTCACATTTGCAGTAAATGTGAATTCTGTAATCTCTCAACTTGATTAGAATTGATTTTTAAACAGTTTTTAACTGAATGCAATAAAATATGTTTTCTAAACATAAAAACTTATATCTACGTTTAATTTCTGGATAACTGTAACTATAAGACTTGCTCTTTCAGCTTTTAACCTCTTTTATAAAGTGAATAGGTACTGTACATAATAATCACAATAACTGTTATAAATACTAGAATGGACAAAGACTATAGGGGTCATTCTTGACCCTGTTGGGTGCAAGAGCCTCTTGGTGCTCATTCTGGGAGCACTTGCACCCCATGCTATGCTCTGCACTAAGCACCGTATGAAAAATCGAAATTATGTTCAATGTAGGGGTGGCTGGGAGTGAGGGGGACACACTTCCCCAAACCACCTCTCTTGGATCCTGTGTTGACTAATATACTTTGCACACTACATTTGGCTTAGCAAATGAGGCCTTTTGTCCCCTGAAATATGGAATCATCGGTGCAAGCACATATTTCCACTTTATGCTAAGATGTTATGGCGGTTACTATACTACTTATTAGAATCAACCTTATTGGGACCTGCTTAATAATATTTAAATGTATATTGTTTTCATAAATCAAATGTTTTATCGAGCAATTTGTGTTTTTTTACAAAAGTATGTAAAATGCTAAATATTTGAGATTTAGAAAGTGTAAAAACTACAAAAAACTCTAATACAAAACATTTGCAAGTAAAATCAGTAGAGGTCCTATAGAAGTCAATGGGAGCTGTGCTGAACCTATTGGACCTTTTTTTCATCCATTCAGACTAGGGATGAACCAAATCCACTATTTTGGATTCGGCCGAACCCCGAATCCTTTGCGAAAGATTAGGCCAATACCGAACCGAATCTGAACCCTAATTTGCATATGCAAATTAAGGGTGGGAAGGGGAAAAATGTTTACTCCCTTGTTTTCTGACAAAAAGTCGCCCCTAATTTGCACATGCAAATTAGGATTCGGATTTGGTTCAGCTGGGCAGAAGGATTCGGCCGAATCCGAATCCTACTGAAAAAGGCCAAATGCTGGCCGAATCCCGAACCGAATCCTGGATTCGGTGCATCTCTAATTCAGACTAGAGGTTTTCTGATTTTATTTTACTAGAAAATGTCAGAAATTTTTAGAGGTTTTGTATTCTTTAGTGCATCGTTCAGTGTTTTTCCCCCCCAAATCTTTCAATAAATTATATGGCATTTGTGGTTTTAGAGAAAACATTAGTGTAGTGCCTAGGAATAACACATTGTAAATTTATGTAAAAAACAAAAGATATATATACATTCATGTAACATTATTTTATATTTTACATACAATACTTTAAGGCTGGAAGGTTGAATGGATCACTCAACAGACCCTACTAGAACCCAACTAGGAGGGGTTTAGCTTTGGCTTAGGACTTCCCATTATAATCAGTAGTTCTGCTAGGCTATGCAAATAGTTGTGCTGATACTCTGCAATCGCAAACTTCTAAATGTGCCATTTATTACAGTGGACTTAGTCTCACTTTGCCTTACCACCACTTAAGTAATACTTTGAGATATGCCAGGCAACAATATAATAAATAGGCTTGACAAAGGGCCCAGCAGAGGCCCGAAACGTTGCCGCTTTCTTTTGTGAGCTGAATAAAACACCGATCACTGAATCAACCACATCAGTTGTGCCACAGGTTTCTTGTTTTGCTATATAAAGTTTTTTGGGCTTTGGGCAGCTTTGGGCCCGATACCTGACGGCATCTGACACCAATCCGGTGTTACAGACCTAGAGTAGCACTCCATTTTTGGGATTGAGGCAACACTATAATATCATACTTTTTACTACACAAATCTTTTGGTTTTAGTACCCAGCTTAAATCAGAATTAAGGTTATTTCATATATAGAATTTTATTAAATACAACCTTAAATACAGAGGTGCATCACACACACAGATCAAAACACCTTTGAAGTCCATTTTTGTTTTTCTGAAGAGCAGAATTTTAAATTTAATGTACAGTAGTTTTATTGTACTACACATCTGGCAAGTCAATTCATCTCAGCTTACTTAATTTTTTAAGACTATTATGATGTTTCTTTTGCTTCATCCATCATAAAAATCTAGATTTTTATATTTGAGACCCAAGAGTATTTCCCATTTCTGGACTGTTGTTTTCATTTATCTTAGAAGGTACGCAGGAAATGCACATTTAACTTTGTACTTAATTTCCTGTCAGAAAAGCAACATGAAAAATAAAGCCACGTCTAATTTGAAAATAATGAGCGTTCACCAGAGCACTGGATTTTATCAGACTGTTTTTGAAGGAAAATTAAGATAAATATCTGTTGGGGCCTTCATGTGTAGTTAAAAATGCATACTGCAATTGCTTATAGAAGTTAAAGCCAAGCTGCTACATCTGAAAACAGCAGCTAGTGTGAATAAAAATATAGTAATGAAAAGGAATTATGCATAGCTATTTGAAACTTAAAACTATGCTGTATAGATGGCAGACATTTTTTATAATGCTGATTTCTTGTTTTTCGTTCTGCCACTGAGGAGCAGGGCAGGGAAGATGAGTACTGGAAAATATGGAGTTATAACTCTGCAAAAACTTGTTTGTCAGCATATCATTCCAAAACCAAGGATGTGAAGTTGGTCCTTCTATTACTGCTACAGTATAACAACGTGTTGGCACTATGTTAAGCACTACCATCACTAAGATGAAAAGAGCTCATCCTTTTTGGCATGAAATATGGGGCAATCAACAAGAGCATGCTAAAATAATTCCAATTTAAACAAACATGAAAAAAAGGAAATCCATGTAGCACTTAATTAATTCAAGACAATAAATGTAATGCATTTCTTTGTCCTTTTTTTTTATTAATGTCACATTTGTTCAATGCAGATGACATAATCATGTTCTTGGGTTTTTATGTCACACATGCTAAGATTAAAAACATTGCAGAAGGCTAGAATACCCAATTTCAACAGTGGAATGTAATTATAATTTTTTTTTGTTATTCAAATTGGTATTTGCTTACCATTATGGATTAATATGGGAGTTACCAACCAGCAGATTCCTTATTTAATTAAATGCAGTCTGAACTATGGTATCAATCAAGAGATGTAAAGGCCCCAATGGAATTTTAAACATCATAATTAATTAGAAATGTTGCTTCAGTAGTTTTTTTTGCAGCTCACCTGTACACGTAAGAACACCATGCCCGGAATCATATTCTCTGGCACAGAGGCAGAATAAGTGGAGTTTGTAAACTGGGGGCTATTGTCATCAACGTCAATCACATTAATTGCAAGGTTTATTGTACTACGTCGTGGGTCCACTGCTCCATCTGTTGCTTCAACAATAAGTTCATAATAATCTTTTGTTTCACGGTCCAGCTTTAAAGATGTGTATATACTCCCGTTGGCAGTGATACGAAAAATATTGTTTAGATTTGCTAGGCTATAACGGACTTGGCCATTGACTCCAGCATCAGGATCTGTTGCCTATAATGGGGGACAAGAAGATTTATGTTAAAGAATAATACTTTTTTATGCAAATCAGGTAGTTCAAGGGATATTAAACCAATGTCCCTTAAGAGATGCTCAGTTTAAAAAAACTACTCCTAGAAACTAATAAGGGGTTTAAACCAAAACAATACACCTTTTTTAATAAAAGGATTTTTCTAAATGTTCAAAATTCATTACAAGTGTTCAGTGGTTGGTTTTTGCTAAATTGTTTCAAGAGAACCAGTAAGTGTAGACAATAGCAAATGACAAACAGATACAGATACTACTATACTTCAGGGGCTTTGTGGTCTCCACCTATCTGGGCCTGTAAAATCTTTGATACAAATAAGCTACTTCGCCATTTTACTTTCACTAATAAATTATGGCATGCTAATCCTTTTTTAGAATGGTTGCATCCATATAAAAAAGTTGTGTCATCCACTAATAACATGTTATTATATATAAATAAGGGCAGTATAAAACAGAATAATGGGAACAATATTTTTTGATAAGAATGACAAGCACCTGCATTGGTCATCTATATATCTAACACGGTCAATTAAAAATTGTTTAATTACCAATCGCTTTGCAATATCATGCTAACAACCTGTCTTAGGAAAGGATTCATAGTTCTTGGTAGGAAGACAATCAGTCAACTAACAGCAACATTAATGGGTTTATACATCATATTGCTATAATATACTGTATAACTTAAGCAAAGACGCAAAGATTTTTCTTTGATGAATGACTGATTTCAGTGCAATCCAACCAATCCATCAAATTATCGTGATGTTAGTGGGAGTCAAACTATTGTGCATCTAACAACTTTTCATCCGACATTGGTCAGAAAATTGATCGGCCAGATTAAAAAAAATTTCATCAGTCACAGTGAAATCTATCTGTTGTCCAATTGTTTGCAGGGCCAAGCAGGCAGCTACCTTCAGTTTTCCTAGCTTCAACTAGACAACATTGCTTGAAATTATTTTTTTAGTAGATAAACTCTTCTCTAAACAGCATACACCACTTCTTAGAACCCCTCAAAAGGCACAATGTTAGCAAAACCAATACAAGTCAAGAAACTGTTATAAGACATACCAAATCAGATTATAGATCCGAGAAAATAAATATATTTACATATATTGCTTATTTAGCTGAGTTCAGAAGAGCTGAGAAATTCCACCCAAGTTGTTATACCAGACAAACATTTCATGCCAGTAAACGACACGCAAAACTCAACATTCATCTCAAATTTCCATAAATCTGCCCTAAACATTCCATATATTTTGATACCATGGTTTCTTGTTTTATAGATTTAAGTGAATATTTGTGTTTATTTACTAATCATTCATTTTCATGATAATTGTGTCATAGTAAATTTGACAAATTTCAGTCCTTGTATACTTATGTGAAAAGGCTCAACAACAACTGTCATGCATTGATGAGTAAATATTTTCAACTGATGCAGACTTGTGGCAAAATCTGCATGTTTGCAAGTTCACTAATTGGAATATAATTTAGTATTTTAATTTGCTGGAAAGAAATTCTGTTTTTTGGCATGGGAAAAAATTACAAACAAAATACCCATTAACACTAATGCATTTGGTGCAAGAAAAAATACAGATTGACTCCAGATGTCAACAAGTGCAGCAAACGAGTCATTTGACTCGAATGCATTTGGAGAGATTTCTGAAAAATTCTGAAGTTTCCCAAATGTTTTCAGCGAAATGAGCAGTTTAGCCTATTAGTACAGTTGTATCAGGAAACAGTCTAATATGTTCAAAAAAATAAATACGATCCACGCAATTGAGGCATAACTGATGGTCAAAGCGGAATATAGAACATTTTGTATGTAATTAAATAGTGATGGGCGTCAAAAAAACGGGCGCTGGCGTCAAAAAACGGGCGCCGGCGTCAAAAGCGAGACGCCGGCGCTGTTTCGCAAATTCGCCCATCACTATAATTAGATTAAATCATATGCAATTCCCAGAATGAAGCAAACAAAACATATAATAATAACTTTTTAACTGTATTAAAAAGGATGCATTTAATGTGACACATTTTTTGCAAATCAAATTCAGAGAAAATAGGGTCAGATCAATTTTGATGTGTTTTTTTTAAATGTCCCAAAAGGTGTTCATCTTAACTATAGCCTACAATGTTGACCTTTTCTGCCCTAACAATGGAAGTGCTTGAAAAACACTAGGAAGATATATATATATATATATATACTGAGTTTGTAACAATACTTTACCATTTGCTAACTGGTAGCTTTACAGGACTAGAAATGATCTAGGCACAGTTGCTATATTTAATATATAAGTCAATAATAGTCATAGATAACCTGCTTTTCATACATTATTTAATTATATTTTATTTTAATTAAATTATTTCTTTTTTTAGAAGTTAGCTTAATTTTTTTTATCTTATAAAAATCAAAGATTAAATGATACAGATAAGTACCATTCATTGAGTAGCTTTCTTGTAACGCTTTAATTAAATTCTAGAAATGTAAAACTTATGCAATTAAATCAGCCCCCATGTGAATAATAGATCTCTACATGGCCAAGATAAACTGTTTTTATAGAAATTATCAGTATATTGATCATCATTAGTGATGATAAAAAAATTTCACCAGATTTCAGCATGAAAATTATGCCCATAGGCTCCAATGGGTGAAAAAAAATAGTTGCGTGTCAAAAAAATGTTGTCGCCCATAGACTTCAAAGGATTTCAGCAAATTTTCGCTGTTTTATGAATTTTCAGCAAAACGGGTCAAATTTGTCCTAATCATCATGTCTATTTATGCCATACTGAAAAAACATCCCTGAACAGAGGGGGGAGCTGCCATACCACTTGTCAGCAACATACAATGACGCGTTAACATCCTTTCCCCGGTAGTTTCCCAACAATTCACACTTCTAGTCATGTACATTGAAACATTAACATTTGCCTCAATGAGAATCATGGTACCATTGTGGCTGATACAAACTGTTTCAGCTAACACACATAACTGAGCAAGTTCAATGAAACCATTGTGATTGGATGGTCTGTGACTTTACTATTCTTAAATGTTTAAATGTCAGGGAATTTATATCACTAAGTTGAACTGAAGAAGCTGCTCAGATAAGTGGTGAAATTCAGTTGATTTAGACTTAATTCTCCAATTGCTTTAGACTTAATTCTGCTAGATATTGTATTTCATGACCTGAATATCTTTGATCTTTTGACAAATAAGGGTGTGCCTCTTCATTTAAGTGATAGCTCCCTCGCGCCTATAATTATATGCCATTTTGCAACTTGCTTTCTTATTCTGTACACTGAAATGTGTTTGTAATTGCCATCATGGGAAATTAACTCCTCATCAAAACATATAATGAATTCTGATCTCATCGCAAAATACTTCACTGAGATTCCACAAGTAAAATTACCTTTGCGCTTTATGAAGAGGTTTGCTATAATGAAATAATATACTTGACAGCATTGACTTAAGACGCAACATCTCAAATGCATAAACCCCAAGAAATTCTGAATTAGTTTGTACATTTGTGACTTTCCCATGAACAATACTTATTTTGCTTAGAGTTTAAGGATTTTTTAAATATTTTTTTCTGTTTTTATTATATAGTTAGTGCTGCACAATATGTTGGCACTCTAAAAATACAAGTTAATAGTAAAATAATGATATAGTTACAAAGATAGACATTTTAGTTATCCAAAAAAAATCACGGAAGACACTGTTGAAGACATTAGTAGAATCTATGATTTCAACATTACCTAGTGTAGGGTTTTCTACAACTTCACTGCCTTAGCAATAAAAAAAACATCTACATTGATTCAAATCAAAGTTCTGTTCCTCAAGTCTAAAAGGGTGGCCCATGATTCTGTGTTGTTCTGTATGTGAAAAAAAATCTCCCACTATATTTCTATTGTCTACTATGTACAGATCCATTATCCAGAAAGCCCATTATACAGAAAGCTCTGAATTACAGGAAGGCAATCTCCCACAGACTCCATTTTATCCAAATAATATTTTACTTTTTCTCTGTAGTAATAAAACAGTAACCCTAATGGGTTAGTTTAATGTTAGTTTAATTTAATGTAATGATTTTGTAATAGACTTAAGGTATGAAGATTCAAATTACAGAAAGATCTTGAAAACCCCAGGTCCCGAGCATTCTGGATAATAGGACCCATGGCTGTACTTGTAAAATCAAAACCATGCCCCCATACAGGCACCTTTTTCTGCAAAGAAAACACCTCCAACCTTGATAGTCTATCCTCCTCATTCCATTCCATTATTTGATGTTTTTGGTACCCAAAATAATTGAATTAGACAATTAACCTTCAGTTAAAATAGAAAAAAGCAAAATGTTGATGAGCCAATGTAGTGCATGTATGGGATAATTACTCAATCTGTGACCAGTGCTATTGGCAGAAATGGAACTAGAGGGGGGCGGGCCCTGGCACAGGATGCGCAGCCGGTCCCCCGCCCCCCTCCGTACACCCGGAACTGGCCCGGGAATATGCGCCGCGAATCGGCGCGTGGACTGCCGGGGGGCTCTGAGGGGGTGCGGGCCCTGGCCCGCTCGCACCCCCTGCTCCCCCGGTAGTTCCGCCCCTGGCTATTGGGTCTTCTAAATCTCTCTTGACTGATTGATAATTACACAATGGGATAGGAGCAAATCAATACTATACTTTAATGATTTTTTAAAACTATGTATGCTGATGGTTTTTCTTTTTTTAAATAATCCAGACAAAAAAAAATTCCACTGTCCTAAGCCAAATGCCTTTTATTGGTTCCATCATGAGAGCAGAATACAAGCCTGGTACAAGAACATTACCAACTAGCAGACAGCGAAATTCATCAAGCGGGCAGCCTAAGTGTGTGTTTTGCTGCTGTAATTATGGAGATTTTAAATGAATTTTTGAATAAATCTTGACTTTTTAAAGATTTTTAACAACTAGCCTCCTTGGTGCTCCGTTCTTTAAATCTATTATGGACGACTAGCAGACAGGAATGCATGGCATTCCCCAAAATTACTTTTAAATAAAATTAATTAGCAAGGTATATAGCTGTAGTTATATGAATTATTATTACTTAGTTTGGGGACTTATTACCTTCAAGAAACCTAAGATCCTTTTTTCAGCAGAAGTTCTCTACAGACACACATTTTACTATTATTTTTATATTATACCCATTGCATTCTATCCTGTTTATGGCCCTGTACACTCAGCCACAGCATCTTTAAGTAAACCTCTTTATTTTATTGTTGGAACACTATGTAAGCCAGGTTGTTTTTTAATGTAAAGACCCATAAATAAAACCAGCGGCTATTCATGAAGAAGACAAAATATAAATCTGTGATTATCAGAAAACAGTCAGGAAACTTCCACTGATGTTTAATTTCCAACCAAGGTGCTCTGTGTGAGCTGCTGTAATGAAACCATTTATCTTCTTAGAAATCAATTTAAATTTAATTAAAATTGTTAAAAGTAAATTCACATGATTTGCTCTCCTGTTGTAGTTCATCACAGCAATAAACAGCAATGGCTGCATTTGCTTGGAGTTTTTGGATCAATGTCATGAAGTCTTACCATGTCAGCGCACTGTGTGGATCTACTTAATTCATGACCGACTTCTCTGCATACAGATGCAACTATAACATACACATCAAATGAGTCAAATACTAAGCATGCTGTTTTGTGGGGGAAGATACATAGCACTGTATAAGTACTTTAGTGCAATGGCTCCAAATGTCCTCGGCTGAACCTACAGATGGAACAGGCTCTATTTCATGGAATAATCATTTGTGAAATGTGCATCCCAATATGCTAACGTGTTGAATGACATGCTGCTTACCCAGCAATAGCAATGTTACTTACAAGAAAAACCAATGTACTGGAACATGTTTTATGAGCTGTTATGCAGACCACATCATGCAGAGATAATTATACATATTGTATGTATGTCTACACTCAGGTGAGAGTGTAGACTCTTTTACAGCTAGATGAGCATGCAAGGGCTGGATAAACACTAGTTAGTACTTAATAATAGTAGTTCTTAGTGATGAAAGAATAAATTTGCCAGACACGAATTCGGTGCTAATTTCCACATTTTTTTTAGTTTTTGCAAATTAATTTGCTTGCTGCAAAATGTGGAAATTTGCAGCTAATTTGTATCTGGTGAATTTATACTCCCATCACTAAGAGCTACTATTATTAAGTACTAACTAGTGTGTATCCAGCCCTTGCATGCTGTGTCAAAAAAGGACTCAAAAACAGTAGTGTTCTGGCTATTATGTTAGACATCCAGTCACTCCAGCTTTTATACATTACATTTTTGGCTAACTAACTATATTAGAAACATTTTTTTATCTATTTACCCAGTTTTTATTTTTACACTGAACAATTCCTTTAAATCCAATATGGTTTCTTTCCATTTGTGTATTTAATAAGGTCTGGTTTCCCTCCACAAATAATTATATTTGTTTAGAGTCAATTGCTAAATTGCCTGTCCCCCCCTTCCTTGCCCACTCTGCTGCCTCTCCACTGAAAACAAGTCCAATTAAAGCAGCAGAAAGGGATGGAGAGGAGCCTACAATACAGCAGACCTGCATGGCATTTATGCCACTGTTCCTGTCCCATGGAAGTCTGTCCTCCATTGTGTTGTAAAACTGATTAAGGAGTTCGCTTTTAATGGGTTCTTTCTCCTTCTAGCCCTCACTGTTTTTAAAGAACCACTGTCAAATGACAAGACAGGAACAGTACTGTAAGTTAGATATTTTCATAAGAGGTATGAAAAAGTGATACCTTGCTGTTCAGTGAGCCTCTGCTTGTAGCAATGATCAATGCTCTTCGAGTGCCACTATTCTGAAGCCCCTTTCATCCTCTTGCAAAAGATAGCCCCAGGTGCCTTATATTTTTCTGTGAATAAAGAGTTGCCTGTACTAATCCTGTATCTATTCTTATATATAATTTACACCTCCTTGAAAAAGACCAAAAGTTTGTGTAAAAAAACCTACTTTTGGAAACTTTGTTAATTATTGAAATCTATCAAATATTACATTTTAATTATAATGTGTCATTAACTAAAAGCTAGATATTGAACTGCAGATTAACTACATAGTTTTTGGAAGTATTAATATCAGTTTACTATTTCAAGCCTAGTGTGTATAAAAGATCACTCAAATATAACTCAAATAACAGATGGTGCCAGAAAAAATAGTCTGTGGACATTTTCCTTCTTGAGTGAGAAGGTGTGACATAAAGATTGACAGAATAAAAAAATGTATTTACAGACATATACAAGCAACAAAGAGCCAATCTTTAAAAATTAAAAAGAAGAGAAAAATAGACACAAAGTATGTTGGATCACATACTGTACATTATGTACAGTATACAATATACTTGAATTCCCAGAATATAATATCAATTTTAATTATTTAGTAGATGTGGAAATTGTAAGTTAATGTCATGGAGGACTGTAGGATGAACATCCCCAGTAGAGACATAGTTGAAGCATAGTTTTGCTGGTACAGTTTGTTGCCCAGCTTCACCAAATAATTAAAACATGTTGGGCAAATAAAGCTTGTAAATCTAGCAATATTGTTTGTATACATAGTTTTTCTTTAAGAGAACAGGTTAGTGCAGAGAAAATGGTTGCTACAGAAAGGAGCAAATAAAAGGGTAAAGGAGTGAGGGTTGAATTGTTCTCTTACTGGAGGAATTATCACTAGCAGGACCTGTAAAGAGTTTGGATGGAAACAGTTATGAGGGAAAGAGTTAGGAGGAAGGAGTTCTCCTTCCATTAATTAGGCATGCCTGAGGAATCTGGGAGCCTGATATGGGCAAGGGATTTCACATAAAAAGGAGGTGATTCAAAGATTCAACCTTTTTGAAGGTGATGACAGATGCTGAAGAGCCTTAGGCGGGAGGCCTCAGAAGGAGAAAAAGATGATCTCTGGGAAAGAGAGAGGATTAGTAGTTAGTAGAGCATCCATAGCTCCACCATGGAGAGCATACTGGTTAGTAGTAGTACCCTTCACTTTTATTGCCAGATCACATCTAAAGTAAACATAACTTTGAGGGCCTTGAATCCTAGGGCAGTACACCTATTTAAAGGGATTCTGTCATGATTATTATGATGTGGTTTTTATTTCTAAATTACACTGTTTACACTGCAAATAGTTAATTCTACACTATAAAATTTCATTTCTGAACCAGCAAGTGTATTTTTTTTTTTAGTTGTAATATTGGTGTGTAGGTGCATCTCAGGTCATTTTGCCTGGTCATGTGCTTTCAGAAAGAGACAGCACTTTAGGATGGAACTGCTTTCTGACAGGCTGTTGTTTCTCCTACTCAATGTAACTGAATGTGTTGCAGTGGGAGCTGGATTTTACTACTGAGTGCTGTTATTAGATTTACCAGGTAGCTGTTATCTTGTGTTAGGGAGCTGCTATCTGGTTACCTTCCCATTGTTCTGTTGTTAGGCTGTTGGGGGGAAAGGGAGGGGGTGATATCACTCCAACTTGCAGTGTAGCAGTAAAGAGTAGTGATGGGCAAATTTGCGCCGTTTCAGTTCGCCGAAAAATTCGCGACGCCGGCGCCCGTTTTTGACGTCGGCAAATTTTTGCCGCAAATTTTCGCGGGCGTTTCGCAAATTTATTCGCTGGCGGCGAAACGCGCAAATTCGCCGTGAATTCGCGCCTGGCGAATAAATTCGCCCATCACTAGTAAAGAGTGACTGAAGTTTATCAGAGCACAAGTCACATGACTGGGGCAGCTGGGAAACTGACAATATGTCTATCCACATGTCAGATTTCAAATTGAAATAAAAAAAATCAGTTTGCTCTTTTGAGAAATGCATTCAGTGCAGAATTCAGCTGGAGCAGCACTATCAACTGATGTGTTTTGGAAAAAAAAAATTCCCATGACAGTATCCCTTTTAAGTGTAAGTATCCCTTTAATGATCAAAGTTTTACGCCAGGTTTTGTCTTTGAAAAGTGCCCATAGACACCAATGTATTGTGCACTGAAAAAGTGACTGTCGAAAAACATTGCATGGATTGCAAAAAGTCTTTGGGGATAAATGCCTGTTCACTGTAATGCATTTTGCACATTTTTGCCAGTTTGCTAATTTTTTTGTGAAGCAAACCGGATAGATTCACCTATAACTAGCAAGTACTACTGTCTGACTATAGTTAGAAGTCTGCCTTTGTCTATGCTATCAGTGAAGACTAACTATAGTGAATGTATTAAGTAATACTGCAGATCTATGAAATCTATAGATCCAACTGTATAAGCGACTTGCACTTGTCTGTGGGTTTCAGCTGTGCTCTGTACAAGTTGCCAGATCAGAAATAAGATGTAAGGAGAAGATCTAGGCATACATGATATTTTAACATGTTGTTTTCAAATGTTGGTGTTGTCGAAACTGAATGAATGATTTGCATGACTGGGCAGTTAATATCAATGGCTATACTTTGTTTCAGAAGGACAGAGGCAATAGACAAGGATGTCTAAGACTAACCCCAAAAAGTTTTTAAGTATATTAATAGTAAAATGATGCAGGTTGAAAGTGGGCTCCTTTTAATAATGGGGCTAGTATATTTGCAACAGATACAGAAAAGGCAAATGTGCTAAATCAGTTATTTTCTTAAATGTATACAATAGAGGAGTCAGAGTTCCCCAACCCACCTTATAGCTGCATAGGGATGTAGCGAACTGTTCGCCGGCGAACTTGTTCGCGCAAACTTCGACTGTTCGCGTCCGCCGAATGTTCGCGAACGTTGCGCGACGTTCGCATTTTGAGTTCGCGTTCGATTCGAATACAAATCGTTCGACCATTCGACCATTCGAATTCCTTCGACCGCTAAAAATCGAACGATTTCCATTCGTTCGAACGATTGTAAGCATTCGAATGAATGAAAAGCATTCGATCGAATGCTTCGATCGTTCGATTCGAATGAAAATCGTTCGATCGAACGATTAAAATCCTTCGATCGTTCGATTCGAACGATTTTTGCCGGTGTTCGCGAACGACGTTCGCGAACACCAAATCGGCAGTTCGCTACATCCCTATAGCTGCATTGTTGGTTCAGCTCAATCAAGCCATTGGCTGACTTAGTATATGGTTCATAAAGCTTTACAAAAATTTATGTAAACAAGGCGCCAGGGCCAGAAGGAATACAAAAAAACACAAGAAAATAGTTGCCAAAAGCCAGTTTAAGCACTGCTGAAAGTTTTTGAGAACATAATAAAATGAAACAAATTATAGGGGGAAGAATACTCACAGTTCACCCCAGTCCTCATGTGCAAATTCATAAAGAAACCAAAAAAGTTGTGAGTCCCTCCAAAAATCAGTCAATATTGTAAAAAAATACAAAAGTTTATTAAGACATGATAAATATTGGACTAACCCGTTTCGTGCCTGTTGGGGCACTTACTCAAGGCTGTACAATGCTTATATTGGGGCATCCAATTCAAAGCTGCAAAGTGAAACCAGCGCTCATCCAGCGCGAGGTATAGGCAAAACAAAAGGGAGCAAGAAATTTATTCTCATATAGTGTAGTAATTTTTTCATAGATGGATTACACCCCTTGTGAAATTAGATTATTTCTAAAAAGGTGCCTCCTCCAGATTATACTATTTGCCGTGCTTAGAATTTACACACTGAGGTGAGACTCATGTGAGAATACTCACAAACGTTTAAACGAAGTTTGGGCGTTTAGAAATATAGTTAGATGTTCATCCCCTCAATTTTCTCCAGGCTCTGTGGCTTGAAAACAATGCGCTGACATAGTGTAAAACCGTCACTTTTTTAATCTCAAAAATATCAATAAAATCACACTCACAATATTGCTGTTAAAATATCGCATTTAAAATAAAAGTCACCAGTCCGCCATCTGTAGGAGTCACTCAGGCAGCCGGTATGGTTGTTACTTGCCGGCGTCTCGACCGCCTCGTGTGTCCCAGTGCGCGTATGGATGACGTCACTGCCCGACGCGTTTCGTCTACCGACTTCCTCAAGGGCTTCAGAGCTGTCAGTGCGCATGTCGCCTTTTGAAGAGGCAGCGGATCCGCTTACGTATTCCTCCCTTCCGCTCCTCTGTCATGTCTGTTTATATGTTGCTATGGCAACATCTTTCCAACGAAAAAGTCTCTACTACATTGCCACAAAACCTAACTAACTATTCCAATCACGGGGGAAAAATTTTTTTCATATATACACACACACTTTCCTCGTTATTAAATGGATTTATCCTTATGTCCCCAACCTCTTCAATCTTTACCATAAAAATATCTGAGCAATTTTGACATACACCTAACCGTCATGGTTAAAATCTTAGAGCATTTGGAATGATTTATATAAACAATAGATATATATTTCTATGGCTATTGGATTATTACATACAATATGCGTTACTCTCATTAGGTTATAAAAAAGCTCTCAGATTAATATCTACATTGAGTCCTTTAGGCGTAAAGGTTTCTAAACTGTAAATCCAACGACTTTCGCACTGTAGGGTGGTTTTTACCAAATCTCCCCCTCTCCATCCCTTTTTCACTTCTTCCACCCCCCAATATTGTAAGCTAGCAGGATTCATTCCGTGGGATGGAGAGGGGGAGATTTGGTAAAAACCACCCTACAGTGCGAAAGTCGTTGGATTTACAGTTTAGAAACCTTTACGCCTAAAGGACTCAATGTAGATATTAATCTGAGAGCTTTTTTATAACCTAATGAGAATAAGTAACGCATATTGTATGTAATAATCCAATAGCCATAGAAATATATATCTATTGTTTATATAAATCATTCCAAATGCTCTAAGATTTTAACCATGACGGTTAGGTGTATGTCAAAATTGCTCAGATATTTTTATGGTAAAGATTGAAGAGGTTGGGGACATAAGGATAAATCCATTTAATAACGAGGAAAGTGTGTGTGTATATATGAAAAAAAATTTTCCCCCGTGATTGGAATAGTTAGTTAGGTTTTGTGGCAATGTAGTAGAGACTTTTTCGTTGGAAAGATGTTGCCATAGCAACATATAAACAGACATGACAGAGGAGCGGAAGGGAGGAATACGTAAGCGGATCCGCTGCCTCTTCAAAAGGCGACATGCGCACTGACAGCTCTGAAGCCCTTGAGGAAGTCGGTAGACGAAACGCGTCGGGCAGTGACGTCATCCATACGCGCACTGGGACACACGAGGCGGTCGAGACGCCGGCAAGTAACAACCATACCGGCTGCCTGAGTGACTCCTACAGATGGCGGACTGGTGACTTTTATTTTAAATGCGATATTTTAACAGCAATATTGTGAGTGTGATTTTATTGATATTTTTGAGATTAAAAAAGTGACGGTTTTACACTATGTCAGCGCATTGTTTTCAAGCCACAGAGCCTGGAGAAAATTGAGGGGATGAACATCTAACTATATTTCTAAACGCCCAAACTTCGTTTAAACGTTCGTGAGTATTCTCACATGAGTCTCACCTCAGTGTGTAAATTCTAAGCACGGCAAATAGTATAATCTGGAGGAGGCACCTTTTTAGAAATAATCTAATTTCACAAGGGGTGTAATCCATCTATGAAAAAATTACTACACTATATGAGAATAAATTTCTTGCTCCCTTTTGTTTTGCCTATACCTCGCGCTGGATGAGCGCTGGTTTCACTTTGCAGCTTTGAATTGGATTCGTATGCGGGTCTGAGGGAGAACAGACCTTTTGGAAACCGGCAGAGGAAGTGAACCATCAAGACCTTTGATATCCTTTTTATTATATTGGGGCATGACCAATCAAGGTAACATGTATTACAGCCAATCACCAAGTGAGAATCTGGAATACCAATTTACCAATTTGGAAACTTCTCAGGTTACCCATTACTTACACAAAACCAAGAACAAAAAATAAAGAAAATAATGCACACATTTCAAAGCAAACAAGAATATACAAAAATTATTATACAAAAAATACAACAATTTCTAAACTCATAAAAATAATAAATGAAATAAATGTTCCAGAGGAAATTTTTATGTTCTCTTGCAACATCAGGCACTAAGGGACCTCATGTGTCACCACGCTTTTTTGTAAAGTACAAATCAGAGAAGCGAGAGGGATTGTGATCCTAGAGGTGAGTATCAAATTCTTTGGACTGAGTTATACACTTACTAATATCAATATGGTTAAAAACAGAGGGAAAGGTATACAAATTTATGCATTTTTATTACTTGAAAAAACATGTGACATTGAAGTCACTGTTAAGACCAAGGGGCTTCCTCGTTTGTAGATGAAAAATCCACTTTGTTTCTAGGCAGAGTAATTTAGGTAAAATGTCTCCAACCCGTTTTCCCCTTGTCACTTTGTCTATGCTTATAGCAATAAGTTTGTTGGTATCTCCACCATTACAATCGTGAAAATTTTTAGCTACCTGTGAATCTAAAGTCCCTTTCTTTATGTCCAAAATATGTTCTCTAATACGATTTTTAATGGGCGAGACATTTGGCCTACGTATTGGATGTGACAGACACTGCACTCCAAACGTTTAACTACAAAATATGTGTTGCAGTTTATATACCATTTGATACAATATTCACAACCTGTGACACTAGAAATAAACACTTTCGTTTTTTAATATGTGCACAGGTGATTTATTTGGTTGCCCTACATTTAAACATGCCTTTTGTATCTAGCCATCCTGAGGTGCTTATATTGGGAATTTCAACCAAGCTAGGGGCCAACTGATTCCCTATTGTACGTATACGGTGAGTCACTGTTTTATAACCATTGTCTTAATAAATTAGATTGAATAATGAACTCTTGTTTGTCAGTACATAACCACCTTAGCCTCAAAAATTGTCCTATTTGTATTGCTTTAATGACATGCTTAGGATGACAAGAAGTTGCCTGAAGTAAATAGTTTGGCTTTCTATATTTTGTGGATACTACTTGTCTGTTTTTTTGATACAAAGTCAAATCAAGAAAATTGATGGACTTTCGATTGAAAAAATTTGTAAATTTTAAGCCCAGTGTATTATTATTAACATATTCCACAAAGTTCTGAAATTCAAAACATGAACCTTGCCAGACAATGATTAAATCATCGATATATCTCCCAAAAAAAATTGTGTTTCATAAATGGATTGGCCTCGTTATAAATATATTGTTCCTCTCACCATCTCATATTTAATAGCAAACCAAAGTCATGTGTAATACAAGTATATAAAGATACAACATCCAGGGAGGTCCAAGTAAAATTACTCTTCCAGATGGAATACACCCTCAGGTTCTAAAAGAGCTTAGCTCAGTTTTAGACCAACCTTTATTTCTGATTTTCTCAGACTCACTTTCATCTGGTATGGTACCTATGGATTGGAGGAAAGATGACATAATTCCTATATTTAAAAAGGGATTATAATCTCAGCCTGGCAATTATAGGCCAGTAATAGTGATGGGGGAATATGACCCATTTCACTGAAAATTTGTCAATGGGTGACAATTTTTTTTCATGTGCAACACTTTTTTTCACTTTTTGGAGTCTATGGGCCTTTTTTCTGTGGTGAAACCTGGTGAAAAAAGCCCCACCTGAATATGCCATGCAGTTTTGGTCTCCAGCACTCAAACTTGACATTATTTAATTAGAGAGGGACCAGTGAAGGGCAACTAAGCTAGTAAAAGATATGGAACATTTCAGCTATGAGGAAAGACTGGCCAAGTTGTGGCTTTTCACAGCACTTAAGGGGGATATAATAACTCAATATAAATATATCTGGGGATTATACAATAATGTATCTAATGCTTTATTTATCAGTAGGTCCTTCCAGCTGACAAGAGGGCACCCATTCCAATTAGAATAAAGAAGGTTCTGTTTAAATATTTGGAAGGGTTTTTTTTACAGTGAGACCTGTGAAGTTGTGGAATTCTCTCCCTTAATCAGTCGTGCTGGCTGATATATTAGATAGCTTTAAGAAGGGGTTGAATGGCTTTTTAGCAAATGAGGGAGTATAGGGTTATGAAAGAAAGCTCATAGAATAAGTTGATTCAGGGACTGGTCTGATCAGGGGCGATCCTAGCCCCTCTGCTACCCCCCCCCTGGAAATTCGCTCTTTAAGTACCAGGAGCAGCATTTTTGCTGCCCCTGGTACCTAGTGGGGCGCTGCCGCCTGAGGCGACAGCCTCAACTCGCCTCATTGGCGGAACACCCCTGGGTCTGATTGCCATCTTGGAGTCAGGAAGGAATTGTTTCCCCCTCTGAGGCAAATTGGAGAGACTTCAAATGTGTTTTGCCTTCCTCTCGATCAACTAGCAGTTAGGCGTTCATATATAGACTAGAAAGGTTGAACTTGATGGAGATTTGTCTTTTTTCAACCAAACTTACTATGTTAATAATCACGGGGTTGAGTTTTAGTGATGGGCAAAACTGATGGGCAAAACTGTTCCATTTGTGAAATGGTGAAATACACTGAAGTACGTGGGCATTTTTTCACGGTGAGTTTTTCAGAAAAAAATACATTTCCAGTCTATGGGAGTTTTCTAGTGTTTACTTTGAGCGTTACTGTGCGTGTTGCTCCAATGCATGGACACAAGTTATTACCCACTCGTAGATCTGGATACATAGCTTTTCAAAAGTGTATAAAAAAAGATCTTTTGTGCACATGGCCAAAAATAAATAAAAATAATATTTCTCAATAATGAATTAACAGAAATAATGAGGGTAGGAGAATTACTTTTGATATTGTACCATTGAGGGACAGTGCAGGGGAGGTATTCTTTTGGCTTGGAGATAATAATGTAAAGAAAAAAATTGGCCCTCGAGTAGCAGCATTAGCTCACAGTCCATTGATTAACATAATTTTTACAGCAACACTATACAGTATAACAGTTAAATTCAAAAATCAATTCATACTTCATTAAAAGTTTAGCACTTCATACATGAACTTGGTAGAGGACCCAGGGGGCAATGGTTGGCCCTCCTCTTTCCAGCACTCGCTCGTTAAATGATTGAAATTTAGATGAAAAAAATAGTTGCTGCTTGGAAAAAACATTATGGTGACACAACAAACGTGTTCTAAAATATTCAGTTAAGGTCTTTTAATTAATTTCTCAGCTGCACTTTAACCTAGAAGAAATCAGTCTAAGGATATGTCTATAGGTTGATCATGTGTTTTTGCATAAATCATCCTTTTGATATGCAGCTTAAAAAGAATCTCAGTACCTACATGAAGGATACAAGTCTTCTTATGAATCATTCTCTCATTTAACTAATACAAAGCACAGCAGCACTGATATATAACTTCTCGTTTGCATTTGTATGCGTAAACATACAAAAATGGGTATTTACTAAATATTACAGGTGTACAATATGATATAGTACAGTCAACAGCGGTTAAGAGTGGCCAAGGGTGTTTTGTCCCTATTGATTGCCCAGGAGGTCTTGGTTTAGTAGTGCCATGACCCCTTGTAATACATTAGAGGTCAGGTATTACCTCCTAGGACATAAATAAGGTACAATGTGCTCCTAGTTGTCCATGGTCTGTCTTGGAGAACACAAACTGACTTGGAGATGCAGAATCTGAAACTATATTTGCATGGGGCAAGGGGGTGCATGTAGCTGTCCCCACCACAACCCTTAGCCAGCCCTAGGTTGAGCTTGATGGAGCAGCAAAGTATGCAGGTTGTAATGGGGTCTTGCCCTTACCACCTGCTCTATGTATGACAGGGCTGATCTGCACCCCCTGATGCTGCACTCTGCGCCTCACGTTGGATTTTCTTTATCTTCCCCAAGGTGCAGACACAGCCAGAGTGGGAGAAGATTGGTTTGCTAAATGAGCACTTAGGGGTGAGCTTGCACCCATTAGCATTGTGCAATTCGTCCCCCATTCAATGGTAAATAAGCTAGTGTAGTCAAAGTTCAGCACAGGCCTACAGCCATGTGGTCTGCACTATATGATTTACCAAAAATTGAGTGTTGTTGTGGAAATTAATACAGTTCAATTGCCTTCAGCATCATTTTAAGGTGCACAGCCAAACAATGTTCGATTTACTGTCCTGCTAAGTTGGCCATGTAGCCAATCATGCTAACTGGACCAGTAGATCACAACACTTCAGACTAACTTTAAGGCATTATAACACAATAAGAGAGCTATTGTATTGTATTGTAGGATCTAATGTAGCTAACGACAGCTCCTTCTGCAAATGCTATTTAATAGAATGCTGTGTGCATGCAATAAGCTATGCCTGTATGCCAAACACTTGTTTAAATGAAAATATAAAGTAGTTTCTCCATTTAATTTCCATTTCCGAACTGTTAAGTAGAAACATACTGCTTAATTTATAACATTCTCACTAACAGGATCAGAAAAAAAAATTGTTGTCTCTCTGCTAAACAGAGCATAAAGCCAGTGTTATGTTCCATTACTTCTTAGAAACACATCCTGGCTTCCTTGTTAACTGTTTCACTTTGGAATCTTCGCCAAATATTTGTTTGCTAAATATATACCTCCAAAACTATTTGCAAATAAATTGGCCTGCACTATATTTGAAAATTGGGTAAAAGAAAAATGCATGCCATCCATCCATTATTCTCAAATGCACAATCTGCACTATGCTTTCATTAAGTTAATGGGAGTCTGTGCTCTAAATAAATAGGAATGCTACACAAAATTGTAGCAGTGCCTATTGCTTTAGAGCTATAGTTATACTAAGCCATGTGGCGGCAGAGTAATTAGGCTTAATATAGAGGCAGAATGGGAATAACGAGCACATTACATAAGAGCAGGCAGCACTGAAAACACAACAAACAAAACTACACAAAAAAACAGTACAAAGAATGTATGACCACTCAAGGACACTTCCATGTAATAGATCCCCTCCTAGCCTCACAAGTAGTGATGGGCTCATCTGACCAGTTTTGATTCTCCAAAAAAGTTGCCAAAGCTTCTTATTTCATTGTGTGGGTGCGGCTATTTCATTTAACTGCATATGCGTCTGCCCCGGAAAATTTGAAGAAAGAAGAAGAAGAAAGCCAATTGCTCTGCAGAGTCATTTTACAGTCTGTGGTCCATATACTTAGACAGGTGTCTAGGGCCGGATTTATACAGTTGGCGCCCCTAGGCCAGCTGCCATTTGTCGCCCCCATCCCCTCCCTTTTATTCATTCAAATTTTCATCATTGCGACTTAAGCATTGGGGATTGCCGCATAGAAAATTAAAAAAGACTAATGTAATGCCGGCACATCCCCAGTGTTTCTGAACCAAAGGGGGTGTGGTTGGGCAGCCTGTGACCCTCTAAAATCCTGCCACCCTAGGCCCAGGCCTTTATAGCCTCTCCATAGATCCGGGCCTGCAGGTGTCACCTTGGAGAACTAACTCCACACTACTACACCTTAATGGAGTCCAGTATTGCTCTTTCCAAGTTGACAACTATGCTATGACAGGAACTGCTATCCGTTGTCTTTACCTTTGTTTATGCTTTCTTTAAAATTGCTCATCTCTTTAGGGTCCAAATCTTGATGCCCCTGGAACTGAGTGGAGACCAAAGAGGAAGATTAATGTGCTCCTTTCCATTTTATGAGCTATGGACAGTACCTGATCACAAAGAGGTATATTTATCAAAGAGTAAAGTTAAAGGGGAAGGAAACCTAGTTGGCGCAAAAACCCTCCCCCCCTCCCGTGTGTTGCCCACCCTCCCTCCTCCCCCGTCGCCTCCCCGTCCCGCTGGGCAAATGCCCCTAACTTGTTACTTACCCTTCTGCGCAGGTCCAGTCCAGGGAGTTCACAGACGACATCTTCTTCCACGCGATCTTCTTCCTGCTTTGAAAGGCATTTTGGCGCATGCGCAGCAGGAGCATTTCGCCGGTACGGATCTACTGCACATGCGCCAAAAGTCACAATGTATTTTTGGCGCATGCGCAGTAGATCGTACCGGCGAAATGCTCCTACTGCGCATGCGCCGGTCAAAGCAGGAAGAAGATCGCGTGGAAGAAGATGTCGTCTGTGAACTCCCTGGACTGGACCTGCGCAGAAGGTAAAGTTACAAGTTAGGGGCATTTGCCCAGCTCGACGGTTAGGCCAGGGGGGAGGAGGGAGGGCAGGCAACACACGGGAGTTGCGCCAACTAGGTTTCCTTCCCCTTTAAAGATCTCCACAGTCCGCAGAGTGAAATACCGCCTCTCTCCATTCATTTCTATGGTATTTTTAAAGGTGTATTTATCAAAGGGTGATAGTGAAAGTTCACCATTACACAACCAAGACTTTCTGAGAAGTAGGGAAGATTAACCCCTTGGGTCCCCTACAGGTATACTAGTCATATTGTAGGAAGGTGAAGGTAGGCAATCGCTCCAAGGTATTGAAGTTAAACTAAAGAAGAGTAACAAGAATGCTGAAACTCTCCGTTTTAGTGGAAAAAAAAAACCAATAAGATAGGAGGAATGTATAGCCAAATCAGGTAGATTCACCTCCTAAAAAATCTATGATCTACTCTTGGCCAATAAGGTTTTAAATGACATTATAGAAAGCAAATACTGTACATACCATACTTTGTTCTACTCCAAAATGGTGTATCTAGATATATTTCCATAGACAACTTGTTTTTTTCAATTAATTTTTAAAATGAACTAAGGCATAAACATAGACTCCTCCCTGCTAGCACAGCAAATATTGGCAATGAAGGGTTACACCTAAAAATACTTTTAGACAGTGTAGCATTTCAGGTTATAATAAATTTTAGAAACACTATTATTAAAAGACAACTATCCTCGAAAAAATATTGATTAGGATGTATAAAATGCTGATTATTTGCCGTACATCAGTTGGGACTGCCTGCTTACTGTGCTGAGAAATGCATTTAGCAGCAGGATACATGTATTTCAAGATTAATATGCAAATTAAATACATTGAGATTGGCAGTCAAAATAACCGCTTCTTAATACTCACGTGTGAATGCTCAATAGATTATTGTTGATTAAGAGTCATAAAAATCAAAACCGTTTTCACTATTTGGTAATAGGATGTAATCTAGTAAAATAATCAGGGTATATTCATTGCTTTTAAATTGTTTTTAATTAATTAGATTAATGAGCAATATTGGTAGAAAACTGACAGATTTTAATTTGTATATTGTATATTTACATAATATTGAGAATATGCATTCCTTATGCGTACATCCTTATTTTTTTTTTTAGGTAAAAGTAGTGATGGGCAAATTTATTCGCCAGGCGCGAATTCGCGATGAATTCTCGTGATTCGCCATATATATATATATATATATATACTGTATATATATATATATATATATATATATATATATATATATATATATATATATATATATATATATATATATATATATATATATATATATATATATATATATATAATTTACTAAGGGCTAATAATTAGGGTCTAATTATTATAATTAAACAACAACCCATTTGTTAATGAGTAAAAGAGATGCACTTTCACCTCTCCCACTGCCCCACATTTATATGTAAGATAGTGTCTACTATACCTGCATTTAATTGAAAGGGATACTGTAACTTAATGAATATATACCAACGTAACTCCACTGGGATCGGAGTGCCCGTGTTTCACTCCAGCCCCACCCTTGTTCCGACCAGGCCTTCAATGCTCCCTTCTCCACTGCTTCAGATAAAGGGTGTGACCCTGTCTTACTTCCGCAAATGCTTTAAAATAATTGGTCAGCTGCATTGTTATGCATAGTTTAGTGCAGCGAGTAACAAGAAATTTTACTTTTTTCTATAAACTGAAAATAATGAATAAAAAAGGGTATTAATTGGTCTTATATAATGAATAATTTTGCTTGTAGTGTTCTTAAAGATGTGGTTCACCTTAAAACGTAATATTTTATAGAACAGCTAACTCTAAGCAACTTTTCAAATGACCTTCATTTTTTTTTATTATAGTTTTTGGAGTGCCTTCTTCTTCTGACTCTTCTCAGCTCTGACTTTTAATCTAAAAACAAATGTATGTATGTATAGTAATTACTTAGTAGTAGCAAAGTAATTGCAAAGGGTCACTGCAATAATAAGTAACAATAAGTGCATTATTAGAAATACAATTCACATAAATATAAAATATAAATACAATACAGATTAAGTGCTCAGTGTCAAGGAGACAAAAGGATTGAGGACACCACCCAGTGGGGCTTACAGTCTAAATGGGAGGGTAATTTACGGACACAATTCGGAGGGGTATTAAAGTTATTGCTACTCAACTACTCAACTTTCTATTCAGGCCTCTCCTATTCATATTCCTATCTCTTATTCAAATCAATCCATGGTTGCTAGGGTAAATTGGACCCTAGTCACCACATTGCTGAAATTACAATATGGAAAGTTGCTTAATAAAAAGCTAAATAACTCAAAAACCACAAGGAATAATGAAAACCAATTGTAAATCACTCTTTTACTCTCCAGATCATACTAAAAGTTAATGTAAAGGTGAACAACCCTTTTAAATTAAATATTTGTATCATATATTTCTATATGTACGATAGTATCTAATATCTCAATTCCTATAACTCAATATACATACTGTATAGCAGCAGGGTAGCAATTATATAGTTTATACTAATGTTATTTTAAATATACTTTGCCATTTTACATTAAACAATTAAGGTCTCCACTCTCTCCCAAATTATGTAATCATTATTATTATTATTAGTAATATCAATTGTTGTAATAATAATAATAATAATAATAATAATAATACACTTCTAATACATTTTTACATTTTCTTAAATGGTACTCCAATTAAAGTTCTTTAATTAGCTCATTTCAAGAATATGGCGATCGGTACATTGGTGATTTAAAACTATGTTACTTTCTAATGAAATCATTAATTACGTAAAACTTCCTAGCTAGCTCATTATAGCTCATTATGCAAAATTATCCCCATAAACTATTTCATTTGCAGCCTTACTTTTAAATACCTTATCTTCAAAGACAATTTACTCTGATATGTTTGTGGCATCTTGATTGCAATACATAATTTTCATACAGTATGTGAATTCATGGATATTGTATCATAGGATATGGTGTTTTACCTGATCTTAATGCAGATGAGAGGATTCTAGAGGATCATTTAATACTTTGAAGACAGTGTGAAAAATGGCCAGTGGGCTCAGGCTGCAATGCAGGCAATGACATGGGGCAAGTATAGGGTTGTCATGGATCACCAATCTAGCACCAGTTCCAGAGTACAGTTAGATCCCAGATGCAAGCCCTTCTAGAAATATTGTCCATGTGGAGGGAGTCAGGAACTGCGAATGACAGAGCTAGGAAGTAGGGAATTTAATAAGAGTTTAAGGGATTATGGGTGTTGCCATTTCATGTAATGTAAACCCCCTCTGCAAAAATGTAATCAGTGAACAGCCTCATTGAAATTTGATTGTTAAAACGTTAACAGTAAGGCTGCAACATCCCCTTAATCACTTAGAAATCATTCTACTCCTCTAATCCCCTCAGCCCCCTCCCTCAGGAATTAGCTTTGGCTGTTAAATTATGAGCATGCTCAGTTCTTCTCAGCTCAGATTACTAAACAAACCCTCCAGTTTAACAGCCAATGCCGAGATAGCATTGCTGATTCCCATAGAAACTCTGCTTTGGCTGTCTGATCGTGAGCTCAAATTAACCATTACAGTGCTCAATCCCAGCAGAACTTTTTATCAAAGTATATTGTGCCTATGTAAACCTGCATTCTGTTTGCATGAACTTTACAGCATACGTGTCCTATTTGCAGATGCTAATGTTACTGATGATGTGTAGGAAAATGTGATGACACTGCCAAATGGAGGGGTATATGCAGTACAAATTATGTGGCTTGGGTAGGGAATATGTGCCAAACTTATATACATGGTAGGAAAATGTAGGCTAGAGTCCTGCGCGGGTCCATTTTTTGGAACCCGTACCCAACCCGTACCCACAACCTGCAATCCCGGACCCGCAACCCGGATTCTTACCCACTTGGACCTGCTACCTGACCCGACCCGCAAGTACCTTATCCACAACTCAGACCTGGGACCCACTGACCATCAAGCTTCAGGAAGTGCTGTCATTGTAAACCGGAAGTGACATCATCGGAATTAGATATGGTCAGTAAAAATCACTATTGAGAAGACCCATGGCCGACCCCCAAACCCGCAGAACCAAGGACCTGCGTCTATACCGGCACCCAGAACCTCTACCTGCAACCCGCAGGGTACCGCAGGTTTTTGTGGGTACCCGACCCGCTGCAGGACTCTAATGTAGGCTTACATGTCCTTTAACTAATGTTGATATCTGTTGATAATTATTTAAGTAAATATATGTATGTAATGCTTAATAAACAAGTTGCTGCATTTTTCACCCAAAATATCTCATGTGGTCTGGTATGTTATGTTAAGGAAAGGGGGGGGGGAGCTTTTGCTCTTGCACTTATGTCCGAAGGATCTATAAATCACCTCTTATTTTGCCTGTGAGTTATGCTATTGCATGTTGAGTGCATAATGTGCATGCAGATGTGGTAGGTAAGCTTTGTAACCCATACACTTCAGCATCTCCTAACAGGGTGCGGGGGTTAGATATACTGTGTTTCCTATTTGCATACAATAAATCTCTATCTGATGTCTCATACCTGCAACAAATTAAAGCCATAAATTAAATTAATTGACTATAGCTGTAGCACTGCTTTTAATTCACTCGACTGCCGAAGAAAGAAAACTGTTTTCATTCAACCAGTGATGCATAATATTTCTGAATGAAGCTATCATTGTTTAATAAGATTAAATCTAGAGTACAGTCAAAATACATTATGTAGTGGGAAAATTAAAACATTTAAGCAACTAATCAGCTTTGAGTTTGAGTCTCCTCAAATACTGAGATAATTCCATATAAGTATTTTAATCCACATTCTAAAAACAATTGAAAAAGCTTGTAGCAATTGCCTTCAGCCCAAAACATACAATGTAATACAGTTTAGGTCATGAACAATTATTTGCAATTAAATCCCCACAACAGGGGATGGTTACTTAATATGAGCTTGCATTCTAAACATGCACACAGAGCAAAAATACTTTAATTGGAATCCAAACAAATTCAGGGCACCCTTTCTAGAAATGTTTTCTTACTGCCTATTTATCATAAACTTTCATTCACCTATCCCCCTCTAATTATGAAAAGCATTGTCTTGGATGTGTCTGCACGATTATTGCAAATGTAAATGAGTGTTGAATTATAGATGGATAGGATATTACTTATTTATGTGTTTTAATCTAATAGTGCTGTTAGCATCACTAACATAATAGTAGATCAAATGTTTCAGAACAATATGAGGAAAATGTAAAACTAAATTACAACATATACGCACGTATAGTTTATGCACACAGAGCTCTTTATCAAGTTATAAAATAGACAAGAATACATACAGGGTATCCCTCTTTTTAAGAATGAAGTATAATGTGGACATATCCAACAGTGTTCTGAAAAGGATTTTTTGTGAGTTTTGACAAACCTTTTAAATTCATAATGACATGGTATGCTCTATAAAAAATCCAAACACACCAGTGATTCCCTTGTATAATAAAACAATTCTTATCCTTGTGTTAACGCAGAGGTCTGACCTAGATCAGATTAATTCAGTAAAATTTGTATAGATAGAAAGAGAAAAAGTTCCCCGCTTAATCACTCAAATAACAGTAGTCACAAAAATGGGCCAACTTCTAATGAATTTAATAGAAATACAGAACTGCACTTTATATTTATACTTGAGTTTTAAGGTAATTGAATAAGCCCACAAGTGTGACTACTGTTATTTGAGTGATTAAGCGGGGTACTTTTTCTCTTTCTATCTATACAAATGGTATGCTCTATGTATGCTCAGGCATTTCTAAATTGTATTGGTGCATATCCTATTGTCTAATAATTACAGTCTTTAAATAGTTCAAATTCATCTTTTTCACAGGAAAACATTATGAATCTTGGGTTACTTGGATTGGAAAGCATAATTGTAGCCAGGGTCAGAATATAAAAATTTTGTAGATCCAGGAAAAACTAACCACGAGGCAATCTATGAGTCAACATGAACAGGAGCATAAACAGTATGACACAGGTACAATTATTCCAAACAAAGGAAAGCATGATGAGTTGACAAGAGCTTCCAAATTGAACCATTGCAAAACCCATTGTGGTGCCATAATATGTTCTAAGTCAGTTCTTGTTGGCTGAATCACCTTGTGACACTTTACATCTGTCAATAAATACAAGTTGTTACACCTGTAAGTGAATGGAAGTGCCACTGCATATAGACTTTACACAAATCTCTTCTTTTATCTAAAATAACTCCAGTCTGTTGCAAATAATCTGCTTAATCTCTTCTTAAAACATTTTGCTGCTCCACATATTGCCTTTCATGCCAATTTCAAAACTTTCTGCAAATGTATGTAATGTCTTAGCAGAAAAAAAGGCTGTAGTAGCTCAATTTTAATTTTACCAGGTTTGGATTTTATTTTAGCAGCACAGAATTGTTCACTCTACTGGTCACAAGAAGTGAAACTAAACCAAAAAGTGATGCATTTTCTTGCCCCCAAATTTTGTAAATATCAGCAAAATGGCAACATGCATTGGATTTAATTGGAAAGCAAAATTACATTTAATGCATTTTTAGATCTGCAAAAACATATACATTTGTTAATTTTTGTAATTTTTTTTAGAAACAAGGCACCTGTGCATGTTTTGTAGACAGGGAGAGGGCTGGGGTGGGCCACACTCACACTGGTTGATATGAAAGGCACAGGGAGCATAATAATGCTATCTGTATTTTTGCTTCAGTATTTGGTGAAACAGAACACATGGCAACATTTTAGTGTGGATTATAGAAACCACTAATTTCCCCATAAGACTGCACTGGGAAAAAAATTTCACATATTGCTATTGATGGCGCATAAAAATACAAACCCAATAAACAAATTAATTATGCACAGGAAAAGCAGATGTGCATGCAGGCTTAAACATACATCAGTAACGATTGTGACTTTTTTAAAAATGCAATCTTAAAAGAAAATAAGATCAGAATGCAAATATATGTTAATTATATTCACTTGGAAATATGTCTTTCACTTTTCAAGCCAAGCATCTTAATAATAGCTGTGGCAGATACTAACACTTTTCTGAAATTTCAGAAACAATTTTCAGTAATCTGCCAAATGATTATGTTATGCAAATAACCCCTCCCCCAAAATAACAAAACAACAAATTCATCATTGTTGATTTAGGCAAAAAATCTGAATATAAAATAATGGGAAAAAGCATATTCCAGATACTCATTTTTTTATCATGCATATAATGTGTTTTGCTTAAAAAGATTCATAATTATCTTAGTTTTTCATGAATTTAAAAATTACGACGTTTTGGCAGAGCTAGCCATCTGCTTTCAAAGAAAGTCACCTTGATGAAGATTCTTTTATAAAAATTTGGAATAAAAACAATCATAATTAGTTTTAATTAGATACAACATTAATAGAAGAAAGTTATTTGCAATCAATTTACCCATCTAACAAAATAAATGTTCATGTAAAAAGTTACAGCATCAAAAATATGATAAGCCTTTTGCTGTCACGACCAAGAACATATTAGGAAAGGAGACAGGGATTAATAGACTTCCCTATGAAACTACACTTACATCACAAGAAACTAATAAGTGACTTAATTGGGTAAAGCCACTGAATAAGATTTAGAACTACAATAAAAAACCATCAATGTGGTACGATAATTTTGTGAAAAGACCAAACAGAAGAGATGGTAATGTTCTTCTGCCTTTGGGCTTTATACCTAATGAAATTATTTGGAACCAAAGACCGCTCTGTACAAAAAAAAATCCAAAATGGGTAATAGAGGCCCATCTCAGATAGTTGCTGTTTTGTTTCATGTTGCATGGCAATAAGGAATGTAAATGGCTATTCTTCTTCAATCTTTTTCAACAAAGTTTTTGACAATATTCAACCTTTTGTGTAAAAAATGTGATGCGTGAAAATTTGCAACACTCCGAAAAAATTGCGAAATGTCGATAAAAATTATGGGCATCAAAATTATTTTGACATGTGACCATTTTTATGTGGCGACAGATTTATTTATACACAAGATTAAATATTAGGGACGTAGTGATGGGCAAATTTGACCCGTTACATTTGGCAAAAAATTCGCCGCCGGCAAAATGTCGCAGACGCCCATTAAAGTCTATGGGCGTCAAAAAATATTTTGTCGCGCGGCGAAATTGTTTTGACGCACGCCTTTTTTTTTTTTTGACGCATGCCGCCATACAAGTCTATGGGCATCATTTTTTCCGCGAAACGAGGCGAAAAAATTCGTCCATCGCTATTAGGGAGCACCAACCATCTGTTATAGGAAAAAATGGTGTGCAGAGTCAGATAATTTATATTGAATCAAAAATAAAGGAGAAAAAGAGCTGACCCATATAACTGCACCGTCCCATCCACAGCATCCAAATTACTAATGTGTAAAGAGATAAATAAAACGTAACTTTTAATAAGAAAATATGTTAAAAAATATTTATATATAAATGTCCAGTGTTCACACTTAAAAATTAGGCTAACCACGGAGTACTGATTGACCAGGGCAAAAAATGAGTTGGTGCTTTAGGTCAGTACTAATTAGTTGCGTGGTGGATACATACTACCAACCGCATGCAGCGTATAGCAAATACAAAGTGTCCCAATAATGGACATAACACACAACCATTAGGGGATTCCACTTCACGTGCCAACCCCTTCCAATAACTGCCCCTTTGGGACCTTACTCCTAGGGGCCGATTCATCAAGGGTCGAATATCGAGGGTTAATTAACCCTCGATATTCGACTAGGAATTAAAATCCTTCCACTTCGAATATCGAAGTCGAAGGATTTAGCGCAAATGCTACGATCGTACGATCGAAGGATTATTCCGTCGATCGAACGATTAAATCCTTCGAATCGAACGATTCGAAGGATTTTAATCCAACGATCGAAGGAATATCCTTCGATCAAAAAAACTTAGGCAAGCCTATGGGGACCTTCCCCATAGGCTAACATTGACTTCGGTAGCTTTTATCTGCCGAACTAGGGGGTCAAAGTTTTTTTTTAAAGAGACAGTACTTCGACTATCAAATGGTCGAATAGTCGAACAATTTTTAGTTCGAATCCTTCAATTCGAAGTCGTAGTCGTAGTCGAAGGTCGAAGTAGCCCATTCGATGGTCGAAGTAGCCCAAAAAACACTTCGAAATTCGAAGTATTTTTACTTCGAATCCTTCACTCGAATTTAGTGAATCGGCCCCCTAGAGTAGCAATCAGGGCAAACTTGGTCACACTTAGAGGATTAAATACCCCGTACCAACCCCTTCACCCACTCAGAGATCCCTCCCATCAAGGGGTTGGTGGCGTCTCATGATTCAAGCAACAGCTTCAATAGCAATAACATACCATGCTTCAGGCACACTGATCAGTTGTGCGACTCTAACTTAAGAAGTGCAATTTTGTTACGGGCATTGGTTGATGGTGTCGAGGACACCACTTGATGGGAGGGTCTCTGAGTGGGTGAAGGGGTTGGCACGGGGTATTTAATCCCTATTTTCAAAGAAGTTTTGCAAAACAGGTGGCGAAATGTGGAAATTTGTAGCAAATACATGCCTGACGAATAAATTTGCCCATTACTATCTGTGACCTATTCTCTATAAAGCTGTTTTATTGATTTTCATATTTGAATTTATTCTAAGCTCAACTGCAAAGAAAATATTGGGATAAAACTTGACCACGTTTTATTTTTGATTGCAAGCATATTTATGGGAAAAATTTGATTGTGGTAAATTGCAAATAAAACTCAATCTCAATGAAAATTAAATTGCTGCATTCACTTTAACAAATTTGCCTATTTTGAAAAATAAAAATTTGAAAATATACCTGCAATTGACTTTTATAATAGCTTGCCATGTTTTAGTTGCCAAATGTTTTTTTTTATATTCTTTCAATTGATAAATTAAAATATGATTTTCTGGAATTTTGGAAAAAGTATAATCTTGGATTTGAATAAATATGCCCTTTGGGGTTAGCCAAGGAGCTCATTATGCTCTACGTATGATCTGCTGCATTCTTCATTCTCTCAATACCTATTCTCAGTCATGCCTTCAGGATTTCTATAGAGCTGCAATAATACTTGAAAATTCTCTCTTACATCACAATATTTCAGCCACTTTTCTCATGCACCGCTCTTTTTTATATTTCTGCATCTTTTGAATTTCTGACAAGATCAGAAAGAAAAATGTTGAAAGAAAGGGTTGCTGTCATCAAAATAGTAACTCTCCATCTATAAATGTGAATAGACATTTAGCATCATGTTTTGAAAAAATTTTGATTTGAATACGCACTCCTAGCAGGTAGGGATGTAGCGAACTGCCGAGTATGTGTTCGCGAACGCCGTTCGCGAACACCGGCAAAAAATGCGAACAGTTCGCGAACAGTTCGCGAACTTCGAACATCCGAAAATCGTTCGATTCGAACGATCGAAGGATTTTAATCGTTCGATCGAACGATTTTCGTTCGAATCGAACGATCGAAGCCATTCGATCGAATGATTTCATTCAATCCAATGGCTTCTATCGTTCGATTCGAACGAAAATCGTTCGATTTTAGCGATCGAATGGTCGAATGGTCGAACGATTTTGACGCGAACGCCTATTGGCGAACGTCGCGCGACGTTTGCGAACTTGCGGCGGACGCGAACAGTCGAAGTTCGCGCGAACTAGTTCGCCGGCGAACAGTTCGCTACATCCCTACTAGCAGGAACATTAAGATGCAAATACAATTAGTGATTTGGAATTCAGTGTTATACATGATGTCATAAATAATCCATATTTATTTATTCAGCAGGGGCCATAGTGATTGTGAAATAAATGAACAGTGTCTGCATCAATATAAGATAAGTTGTGGAGGCATGTTTATTAAGGGTTGAATTTTAAATTCATGTGAGTTTTTTAAAACTCCCATAAACTCCCATAAATTCAACATTCGGCCAATATAAATTTATTATTAAAATCAAATTTTCTCAGCTCGGACGAATTGACCCAAAAACTCATATTGAATTCGAGTTAGATAAATTTGATTTCAATTAAAAAAATCTGGATTAGAGTTTTTATTTCTGAAAAAAACTTGAACGTCAGGAATGCTGCAAACATCACCAAATTGATCCCTAGACATCTCCCATTGACTTATAAGGTAATTTGGCAGGTTTTAGGTGGCAAATAGTCAAATTTGAGTTCTTAAAGGACCAGAGTATGATAAATCTCGAAATTCGAAATTTAAATTAAAACTTAAATCGAGTTTGGTTAGTTCACAATTCAAATTAGAGAGTTTTGACCCAACAAAATTGGAAAATTTTAATTTTCGCTTCAACCCTTGATAAATCTGCCCCTTAGTGATGAAGGAATCTGTCCCAAAAAATTGTGTATGGCCAACAATTTTTTTGTGACACATGAAGCGGCGCAACAAATTGCTTTTAAAGCACAAATAGGTTTTTTTTCACCCATTGGTGTATATACTGTACTGGAGGCGTAATTTATGCTGCAAATTTCGCTCAACAATATCACAGCTTACTAAGAACTTACTCATCTTTATTTTCAAAAATGCTCCACACGGACAGTCAGATTGCATGTTTTTGATAATCGGATGATCTTCCTGGAGCCTATATCTACAGGTATGGGACCTGTTATCCAGAATGCTCGGGACCTGGGGTTTTCCGGATAACGGAACATTAAATACACCCAATAGACTGATTTTGTTTCCAATAAGGATGAAATATATCTTATTTGGGATCAAGTACAAGATACTGTTTTATTATTACAGAGAAAAAGGAAATCATTTTTAAAAATTTGGATTATTTGGATAAAATGGAGTCTGTGGGAGACAGCCATTCCGTAATTCGGAGCTTTCTGGATATCGGGTTTCCGGATAAGGGATCATATACCTGTATATATATTTTTTGCGTTGAGCATCATCGCTATCTTTCATCCTAGCACTGGCAAATCAGCACTTGCATTGCCAAGAGTGGGCACATAGGACACTGATTTGCTACTTGCAGTTAGCTGCAATGGGTCCCTTCCTATAACCTATTATGTTACATAATAAGGTCACTTGTTGAAAATTAATGATTTAAACTTGTATTAAAAATAGCATGTATTGAGGGACAATTTTGCGAAACCACATGTTTAAAATACATTAGGGTCTATGGGTGTTTTTTCATGGCACTTTTTTCTGCTTTTGGTCTACCAATAAGATATTTCTACTTACTTTCAAGTCTTGTTGACTGTTTTGTCAAAATTCACTACCATCAAAATATGTGAATTGCGTTGTAGTCAATGTGAAAGTGGAATTACAGTACATGCGTTTTTGCTCTTTTTACTACTACTACTACTACACACATGTACGCACTTTTTTTTTGTCATGAGCGAAACGGACAGCATGGGAAATTTCTACTGCCATTTAGCAAACAAGATTTGTGATGAAATCATACATGACGAATAAATGTGCTCATCACTAATTAAATGTGATTTCATATAGTTATCATCATCATTTATTTATATAGCGCTGATATAGTTATGAAATCCCTTGGTAACTTCTAATGTCCTAACAGTAACAGTATTTCACAAAATGGTTTTATACATTATTTGTTGAAAACTCTACGTTTCTTAACTATACAACACCTACATTAAAAAGCTTCCCTAAAAGTCCATTTCTGTTTCCCACCACCTTTACCTGCTTCATGAATTCTACTACGGCACCCACAAAACACTCTGGACATAATAATTACCAATTTATTCATAGATTTTAAAAGAAGTTAACAGAAGCTTTCTATAGTTTAAAACACTTCTCAGCCTATCTTTGGGGTATTTAATCTTGACTCCCATGCATATGATGTTCTACCATGTAGATGTGAAAATATGGAAAGAAAGTTGATATATTAAAAGGTACTACATTCTAATCTGGTATGTGAGAGTAACCCAATGGATTTTGACTATTACAATGTACAACCACAGCCTCTATCTTACACACACACTGTCTTAAAATACTATTTTATTTCTCTATAGACTTTTTTGTTTGGTGCCTACTTTATGTTGTTCTACAAATATTTAAAAACCAAAGTTAGACATTTGGTTAAAAGCACATGACAAATGACAATACTGTATACTCTATTGTAACAATCATGATCATTAATATAAACATAATTATATTATCTTACAATAAAAATTTCAGGACTTGACAGTAATATTATTATACATCTATTTTAAATAAAATGGGTTCTGTACCCTAAGCTACTGTTGTGCCAGCTTATTCTTCACTAATTCTATTTACTGACATGTTACAGACTGCAAGTTGGCATGTTTGGGAAAAAGAAATCTGTCTACAGAATAGTGTATTGAGATTTAAGAAAAATTACTTAATTTATGTCACTTTCGTTCCAAAATTGTTTTGACAGTCTATTCCATATAAAAGCTCATTTATTTTATTTGTATTAAAATGCTGAACAATAGATGTTTCTTCAAAGTAGAATAATATGCCTTATAATTACAACTACAAATTCACACTGTGAATATTGTATTTCTAATAGATAATTGGCATTAAATTATTGAGAAACTGTATTATCAAGACAACCTGATGTCACAACAGTATCGCTCTAGCCTCAGGTCTATACACTTCCACTATTTGATTCTAAAAATGATAGTGTTAGAATCAAATATACATGTCCTAGTATTTTCAATCCATTTTTGATCAACATATGGATTTTTAATCTTGTTAATCAGTCATTTTCATTCTACTAATATTTAATAGAATTGTACAATGCCTTGTTTTTATTAACAGTATATATAAGAATTTTTTTTTTTGTTTTTTGTAATTACAAAGCACAATAGAAGTGAACCGATCAAAACCTGGATTTTTTTCTTTGAAACACCTGAATAATTAAGGTAATAAGAATCGCTTGGAAGGCCACATCAAGCCAATAATCTCCAATATGACTGCCCTGCGCTGCAGCATTTCTAAAATATTTAAAATAACTGTATTTGTGACCATGGTAACCAGTAAGATCTTTATTTTTAGGTACATTCCTATCCATTCTTTTTAAAAAAAAACTTTGTTGCTGATGACAATGAACCTAGCAGATTATTTCTCAACTAGAAAAATGTGTATCCAGAAAAAAGACAAAATAATAAAGCCCAACATTTATAGGGAATTTTACTGCTTATCTATCTCATTGCTACAGTTTATTTAAGGATGAACGTTCCCTTAAATTTGCAAATAATTAATCTAAAAAGCACAATTACTTATTGTATCAATAATAAGATATTCAAATGAAATTGTATTCACTTACCCTAACTTGACCAACAAAAGCATTTAATTCCTCCTCCTGGACGGAGAGATTTCTAGGCAAGTAAAGATCAAAGACTGGGTCATTGTCATTCACATCCGTCACCACCACATTAACAGTAGCAGTTGATGTCTGCGAGAGAATGCATGTTAGATTTAGTACTTGCGTATAATATTTTCTGGAAACCAAATAGATGTATTGTGAAGCATTCTGTTTACATTCTCTTAGTACTTCATTTGTTTTCACATCAATGCCCAAAGCCTTTTCAAAGCAGAAGTGCCTAAAAAGCTGTCATACAGTGTGTCATTCAAAACTATAAAGTAAAGCACTTGAAAGAAATAAACTAAATTTTGCACAGCCAGTTTTGATTTTTGAGTGAAGAACATTTTCCAGCATTGAATTAACATTGGTGAAATATCAAAATCCATTTAACTTGGAATGCAAAGAGGCTTGCTTTTTATAAATCACATATATAGTTTTAGCAATCTGAATATAAAACCAGTGCATGAAATGGAAATGAATGTCTGATTCTGCTCAATTACATCTGGACTTACTTCCAAATAAAGATGAGCAAATGTTGTTTTGCCATCATATGGCTCACATGACCACATACATTTCAACATAAAAAAATAAAGCTGTTGTAATATTCTATTTAAATGGAATGGTATGGACATCATAGCAAAGCATCTAAGTCAAATGTCTATGTAAAGATTGCTGCACATGACTACTATATTGGGAACTCTGTATCCTACAGTAGTGATGGGTGAATTTATTCGGCAGGCGCGAATTTGTGGTGAATTTGCGCGATTTGCCGCCAGCAAATAAATTCGCTTAACGCACACGAAAATTCACCAGAAAAAATTTGTCGGCACAAAAAAAATTTCCACCGGGGTCGAAAAAAAAATGGACTATGGCATCAAAAACGGCCGCCGGCATCAAAAAACGGGTGTCGGCATCAAAAACGGGCGCCGGTGTCAAAAACGAGACGCCATTTCTCGAATTTCGCGCGAAATTAGCAAATTTTCCGGCGCAGCTAAACGCCGCAAATTCGGCCATCACTATCCTACAGTTATAGGCCACTGTTAATATTTTCTGCAGCACTGATAGTTTACAATTCACACTTTCTAGTAGAGAGGCTCCAAAATATGTACCATACTTTATCTAGACTTTATTAAACTGGAGCATACTTTATCTAGAATTTTAGCTAAGATGTCAAAATATATTTCTCCATTTAAGGAGATCAGTATCATGCACATTTCCATTTAATTTAATCTAGTGACATATTGTGGAATAGTATGCTACGGTGCCCTGTGTGATAAAAGGTCTCATTTCCCCAGGTGCAAGTGCAAAATTGGGCCAGTTAGGACCTGTTGTGCCCTAATGTGTTTTGATGTAAATCAGACTAAACTGAATTGAATTGTTTTCTGCTATTTTGATGTCGTAATTTCCCTTATTTAGTGGGTTATTTCTCAAAGACAAGATGAAAAAAAAGGAGAAGGTACACCGCCTCATAAAATAAAAACTATTGTTTATTGAACCATTAAAAAACAGGTGGCTGCAGTTTCGGGAACACCCATTAATTGGTTTGATTGACCCAAAAACTCAAAGTGATCGAGTTTTTGGCAAAAAAAAAAGTTTGAATAGCTCAAACTGATTGAGTTTTTGAGCAAAACCCACTCATTAATTCATAACTGAAGGCTTTTGATTGGCTATTGCCTAATATTAAACACATCTGTGTGTCTGACAGACGTTTAATTTCAGTATGGGAAATTGACCTTTCCACAGGATAACATAATTTTTGTTCACAAATTGTGACAAGCTGAGATCAGCCCTATTTCCAGATTATATCCTGCTCGCTACTTCAGACGAATGAAACAAATGTTCTTCAAAGATATTTAGCCTCCCTATAAATGTTAATGTTCTTGATGCTGTTGGTTTAAATCTGTAGGTGTCAACATTCGTCAACAAACACTTCATTAAGGTGTAAAACATGCAGAATAAACAGATGTTTAGAATGAAACATTTAAGGTGGAGTCAATTTTGTTAGATATAATGCCACTTTATTTTGAATGAAGTACCTGGGAATTAAAAGATAACTGAAATTGATTTCCTTCAGAATATTTAGGCTAATGTCACTCTGGGAAAATACCCAAACGTGATAAAAAAAAACTAGGTTATAGTTGTTGGCAAAACTATGAGCAGTGATCCCAACTATGAGCAGTGTAGGCAAGTTTCAGCCACAACACTTAGGGGGTTATTTATCAAAGTCCGATTTTATCTCAACATTTTCTGCTGCAAACTCCAATCAAATCCGCTCGGGTTTTTTACACTTATTTATTATTACATTTTCCAGAAAATTTGCTTTGCAGAAAAAAAAAATCGATTTTCACGATTTTTATGGATTTTTCACCCAAAAACTCATTTCTCATGTTTTTTGCCCAAAACTCCGAAAACTTTGGGGTATAGCACGAAACCCAGAGCGCATCAAAAAAATCATTGGGACTTCTCCCATTGACTTATATGCAACCTCGACAGGTCCGAGATGCCGGATTTTCTGATTCAGACGTTTTCATCCTTGGGGTTTAATATATTCTGAAAAATTCATGATTTTTAAATCATGAATCATCATTTTTAAGTCCGATTTTATATATAAAAAAAAAAAATCACAATTTTTTTTTGATGCACAACAAATCTCTTCACCCATTAGTCCCTGGGTGTAATTTTTCCATTTTTTGGTAATGCTGATTCTTCTTCAAAGATTTCTGTTCCTGAGACCCTTCCTTGTTCCTTGATTCCCAGCCTTGTTCCTGTGCTCCTGTCCCCTCCTAGCCTTTTTAATTGGATTTCCCGGTTGTGACCTCTGGCCTGTTCTTGGACTCTATTTTCTAGCTTCTTGACCTGACCTTTGGCTTGATCACTGGACTCTGTTTGCCTGCCATCTGATTAGACTTGGACCTGATCACTGGAGACTGTGAGGATGCATGTGTGATTTCTGTATGAACGTGCTCACTCACTAACCCTTATTAAACCCGTACAAAAAAGAACCACACTGAGACCAAAAAACTTCCTTTTGATGGTTGAGGGTCGGCCTCAGCTTTATTGATCATGTTTATTATTCCATTAAACCAACCTTGCCATTACATACCCAAATCAATTTCCAAATGCCAGCCACCGCCACCGCGGTGGACATGTAGGTTAAGCCAAAACAGCAGACAACACATAGCAAGTACACAGTTTTTATCCTGCCTTTTTTTAAGAAAACAGCATAAATTACATACAGTACAGATTGTAAAACATCAATGAACCCAGAAATTACGGGAGGGTGGGTGGGCAGCTCCACCAGCACTCCAAGATTCTGAGGAGGAGGTGAGGCTTTGCTCTTTTTTGAATACCAGCCCTCACACACCTGCTGACCACTATTCTGAAGTACCAATACCACTTTCCCAGAAAACCCCTATTTCCTCTAACCACCCCTCGACCCAGTCCCTTGCACCTCTATTGTCTTACTTTCCAAGTCCTACTCCTTAAGACCTGTGTTTCAATATATAGCAATAATAAAATCTAAGATGAAACAGTGCCAATTTCATTACTTAGCTCTAAATTTATGGTTGTATCTGTGGTGTCAAGCCAAAGGAACATAGAAGAACTCATTCTCTAAAGCCAAGCTAGGGGCTGATTTACTCATATTTGTATTTCTATTTTTTTCCAAATCATATTTTTTTCTCTAAAAAGTAATATTTTATGATATGTAAAAACTCTAATAGAAAAGTAAAAACAGTCAAGGTCCTATAGAAAGCAATGGAAGCTGTCCTGATCCTATTGGATCTTTTTTTTAGATATTCAGTGTTTTAGAGGTTTATGGAATTGTTGTATTAAACATGTACAGGTGGGGGACCTGTTATCCAGAATGCTCGGGACCCGAGGCTTTCCGGATAACGGATCTTTCCGTAATTTGGATCTTCATATCTTAAGTCTACTAGATAACCTTTTAAACGTTAAATAACCCCAATAGGCTAGTTTTGCTTCTAATAAGGATTAATTATATCTTAGTTAGGATCAAGTACAATGCACTGTTTAATTATTACATAGGAAAAGGGAATAATGTTTAAAAATTTGGATTATTTGGTTAAAATGGAGTCTATGGGAGACAGCTTTTCTGTAGTTCGGAGCTTTCTGGATAACGGGTTTCCAGATAAAGGATCCCATACCTGTATATCTCTAAAACATAATTTAAAAAATTAAATCTGTTTTGAAGCAGATTTGTTAAATACCCTTTATTATTTGTGCACATTCCTATATATAATGGTATTTCCCTTTTGACTTATATTAGATGGTCTCTAGCTCACTGTACCATTCACTTTTTAGTGTCACCATTTTTACAATTCCTTCATTTCTTTTACAACACAGCTGTTCATAATATAGGAGACATTTTCCTTTTAGAGTTAGTGTCCCTCTGAATAGATTTAAAGCCATTTTTACAACTCTAAAATACCTAAGTCAATGCTGCAGGAGATTTACAAGCACAAATAAAACATGTCTTCCTCCTGACAGTTTCCAATTTAGCAAGCTTTGTCAAAATATAAATTCTTTTTCCGTTAGGTAACATAGCGAAAGGAATATTTGCGCCTTGTTTCCTGTCTGTGGAAGTTGCTAATTGAAACATTCAAGGTAAGGTAAATGCTTGAAAACATTTTAGTTTTTTTGAACTATTTTCAAAATGACGCTCAAGAAGAACCTTTTTGAATCAGTATAGTAGAACTATACTTGCTTGCATAGAAGTTTGTAAAATAGTCCTCCTGGATTTAGTGACCAAGTTGCAACCAACACAGTGGTACTCCTAGCGTGTCCCTTCTGACAGAAAGAATGTGTAACGTTTATACTTTTATTTACTAAGTTGGTAAATTTAAAGGGATGTGCCACGACTTGAAGGAGCACTAAAGCATAAAAGGGAATAGGGCTAGAATGCTTTATTTTATTTACTATTCCAGCAGAGAGGTTCAACAATAATAATCCAATACTTCAAAGTTGTCTACAGGAGTCATATTGAATCGTGTTTCATAGAAAATTATACTGATTAAGGCTTATTAAGGATAATTATCACATTCTAATGCAGAAGCTATTCATTTTGAGTTGATATGTAAGTAATATCCTGATATTGTCACGTTTACATTATATTTATACAGTATACTGTGGGTGGGTCCCTAAACTCAGGTAGGTGACAGCAACCCAGAGCATGTGCTGGGAATCATAATACAACTAAATGGGAAGCTACCAGGGGCATCTTTAGGGGCAGATATGCTAAAGGGCTGTGGCTACCATGGGCTAGGAAAGAAGTCCAACAAATAAACAGCTAATAATGCTCAGGCAAAAATACTTCCAATGCTCAATGACCCCTTCCATTTTTGCATGACTGCAACTGCAGTTGTGAGCATATACAGTATATAATACACAAGAATATCCTGTACATGATATCCTTATAAACTGTGTTTAGTGATATCATTGGTTATAATCAGAATTTAGTGATGTAATTTCACATGACTCACTGAAACTTGTGTATTATAATAGCTAAAGTACTCCCTGTTGTAAAATATGAGGATAGCAAAAGTTAGAAATTACATAACTTTTGTGCTTTTATATGGTCAAGGAACTCCTCAGTAAATTATAATATCCTTATATTTTACAAGAGGGGTACTTTATTCCTATATAAACCCCAATCTGTAGCATTTTTAGCCTACTTTTTGGTAAAAAGCACAGAAAAAGTCAGATTACACAGTGCCATGCTGTCACTTATGCCAAACCCAAACCCCAAGGAAGTGACTGGATTCATGTCTAGGCATGCTCTTCTGCCAATAGCAGTCACCACTGGCTTTGGGCCTGACCCTCAGCTGCTCGGGTGCTGCCAGTAATCCCACAGGGGCAGGCCAGAGGGCCAAACATATACTCTGGGGAAGGTGCTATTAAGGAAGGAGCTGGGCATAATCAGAAAGGCTGGGTCAGAACCAGATAACAGGAGCAGAATCGTGAGACAAACTCAATGTCAAGGACAAGCTGGGATCAGAACCAAGAAGTTACACAGGAGACAAGAGCAGTAATTCGGAGTGAAAGAAACAACAATTGAATGGAACAGAGCACTTTTGATGCTTGTAATGTTAATTATTTAATATACCTGTGTACTTAATTGTTAATATAGATACTCAGGGTAGACACTAGGGGGAGCTGCAGTATAATAATTGTTGAGAGAGGCCCCAGTGGGTGGAGAATAGCAAGTTACAAAAGGGAAGGTTTCAGGAAGTGAGAGTTAGATGCGTCATGAGAAGAAAGATGAGCCAATGGCACTTCAACTTCTAAGAGTCATCTCCTAGAAGAGGTACTGAGCCTAGGTAGTGTGAGGCCTAGTGGTGTAACAGTACACTCTAGAAAGTGTAAGAGAGCAAGGTAATTAGCATGGGCAGCTATGGCCCCAACTAGGAGTTAGTGGGCATAGCGTTCCCAGCAGGAATCCCGCCAACCAGGGCATAAGAGGAAAGGCTAGATCTGGAGAGAGAGCTGTCAAGGACCCAAGAGGGCTGCCTGCAAGCGTGTGTCCCCCCTGGCAGTGTGTGGTTACAGAAAGTGTTATGTGAAAAGCTGGAAGATTGAGCCCTGTTAATGTGCTACTGCTCTTCTGAAGGCCTTAGCAATAAAGAGCAGGGTCGGACTGGGGGCCCAGGGCCCACTGGGACTGCTGTCCAGGGCCCCCCTTTGCCCCCCCCCCGTCCCCCTACTGTGACTAATAATGAAGATGCCACTAGGCACGCATGAACGAAGCCACCGCTCGGCGCGCATGTGCGAATGGTGCATCGCGCATGCGCAGACTGCGTCGCTAGCCAGCAATTTTTTTTCTACAATCTGTATATTGGAAAAGGGATCTAGCACAACAGGGGCCCACGAGGGCCATGGCCCACCAGGTATTTTCTGGTGCACAGCTGGTACCAGTCCGACTCTGTTAAAGAGAATGTGTTTTAACAAACTCTCTGCATCATATGTTTCCCTGAAGGCTCCCCCACATGAAAGGTTGGATTACACTTTACATCTATTAATGGTTGAGGCCCCAGCTATAGATGTTACAAACATGACCTAAAACGAGCAGTGAGTTAGTGCAGAGAATGGGGTTTTATAGCCAGACTAGTGGCCAGTACTGAGCACTTGTGGAAAGATTAACAGCTGAGTTCATGGAATACAAAGATACCTATAAGAGTGAACCAGGACCTTAGCAGTGTGCTTATATAGCCCTGCAGCACAAGAGCCGGCCTACAGATCACAGGCTCATATCCAGGCAGGATGTCATACATGCTACAGATTCACTAATGTATATATAATATAATTCAAACTACCCCTTTGCTTTACATGGAACAAAACCGCCAGTGTTTTAAAGTTTATCTTCAAAGAAGCAGAGTGATAGATTCAGAGTTAAAGTGAATTAAGATCTTCTGAAAACATATCATACAGTTAGAAGTTTTTTAATCCGCCACAGATACTCCATGACATGTGCAAAATGCAGTGTCTGGAAAAATCTGTAATGTAATTGGAAATTTGCTATAAGCAGTCAAGCAGGTCCATGGGGACAGACAAGAACAAAAAGGTTTCAAAGATTAATAAAAACCTTTGAGGTTTACAAAGCAGACTACTGATGCTCAGAGCGTAGGGTTTCTTCTCTGCGCTTCTACAATTAATAAAGGTGTCCCTCCAATCACACCACAAAATGGAATTTGTTCTCTTTCTACAAAAAGTTCTATTCATTTACAGTAAAGTTTTAATATGGTGTTTAGTAGTGATGGGCGAATTCATTCGCCAGGCGTGAATTCGCGGTGAATTTGCGCGTTTCGCCGCCAGCGAATAAATTCGCGAAACGCCCGCGAAAATTCGCGGCAAAAAATCGCAGGCGTCAAAAAAAATTTTTACGAAAAAACGGACGCCGGCGCAAAAAACGGGCGCCGGCAAATTCGCCCATCACTAGTGTTTAGTGTTTAGTCTGCAATTAGTGATTCTGTGTCAGCACACAACTCCTCCACTGTTTCTGGTGCACGTTCAATGGTGGCCACCCCACACCGTAGACAATTCAATATAGACGAGAACAGCACCTTCTTGATATAGTAAAAAGGCCTTTATTCAAACATGGCACAGACCAATAGTAGCAACGTTTCGAGCCATCTCTGGCTCTTTATCAAGCTAACACACCTGGTCACAAAGGTTTCCTTTTAAGCAAGTAAAAACAGCGCCATCTATTGACATATTAGCAACAAAGTAACAGCAATTTGTATATAATATAAAGCATACTTGTATCCATTTTAAATGTAGCCACTTAGCAAAAAAGCTATTCAGCTTTTCTTCAATAGTATGTGCTGGAGTCAATTACCTGTAAAAACACAACAATAGAAAATACTATAAAAACCAAAGATGTCTTTTTTCATAAAATAGTATGTAACTCATACTCTCTATTAAGGCCATTCGGCGTGAGGGTTTCAAGGCGACGAATCCAAGAGGCTTCCTTCTTGAGTAGCCTTTTCGCTCTGTCACCCCCACGCCGTAATGGGGGGACATGGTCCACCACTTGAAATTTAAGCTGGTGTATCCCATGTCCCAACTTCACAAAATGGCCCGCAACAGCTTGATCAACCTTTTTTGTTTTTATAGCAGATTTATGCTCTCCAATTCTATCTCTGACCTGGCGGGTGGTCTGTCCTACATACAGGAATCCACATGGGCATTTTATTACATAGACAGCAAACATAGTAAGGCAGGTGTAGTACCCATTGATATTAATCGGGGTACCTTTTCGGGGGTGGTAAACATGGGGGCCTTTAAGGCAATTCGTGCAACAGTTGCAACTCAAACAAGGAAAAGTTCCATGTTTTTTAGACTGTAGTAGCAATTGTATATCCTTTTTTCCACCAATGTCAGATTGCACCAAGGATGACCCAATTGTACGGCCCTTTTTATACGACATCATAGGGGGTGATTTAAAACTCGGGATATTTGGAATCCCATCCCTCAATACCCGCCAATGTTTACGTAGAATATTAGCTATCTGTGGACTTATACTGTTATATGTAGTGACAAACGGTATACGATCCATCGACTTAGGAGGACGTCCCTGTAACATATTCTCTCGACTAGAGAGTTCAACTTCAGAACGCTGTTGGACCAATAGGGAAACAGGATAACCTCTATCAGAGAATTTAGATTGCATCTCATCCAATCTACGTTGGCATACTACCTGGTCACTTACAATTCGTTTCACACGTGAAAATTGTGCTTTAGGAAGAGACCTCTTCACCTGAGTCAGGTGAAACGAATTATAATGGAGTAAGGTATTTTTATCCGTGGGCTTGGTGTATAAATCAGTCAATAAGTGACCAGACGTCATATACACCCTGGTGTCCAAATAGGGTATGTCACTCTCACTAACATGTATAGTGAATTTAATATACGATGAGCATGAATTAATGGACTCAAAGAAATTATCCAAAGATGACCGAGATCCCGCCCAAACCATGAACACGTCATCGATGTAACGAAGCCATCGAAGACAGTGTTCATGGTATTGTGTATTAGTGTAAACATATTTCTCTTCAAATTGATTCATATATATATTTGCATATGAGGGGGCCATGTTCGACCCCATCGCTGTCCCTCTAATTTGAATATGGAATTGATCCTGAAATAAGAAATAATTATTGTAAAGAATAAGTTGTAAACACTCTAATACAAAAAATTTTTGTGAGCCATCCAAAGAATCATCTCTGGTCAGCTCGACGCGAAGCGCCTCGACACCCCCAACAGTGGAGGAGTTGTGTGCTGACACAGAATCACTAATTGAAGTCTTGCCACGTGAGTCGAGCACTCTCCATTATCATGACTTTCGCTTACACAGACCAGGATGCTAAACGCATAACCGAATCGGTGAGTGGTCCTAATGAATTTCTAACTGCTAAAGACTGTATACAGGAGTTTCGTACCCTGGAACAATTACAAAGAAAATATATCGCTTATGACCTGCATTTAAGAACTCTTGCGGAGTATGTAAAATTGCAGCGAGTCCCACGTGGACTACGAGTGCAGCTGCACCCGACATTATTCTCAGATAAGCAAGAATATCGAAATAAATGGGAAGCGATTGTGAACAAATGCTCGTTGGATCTAATGCTTCTAACAATGGAACATCTACAGCAGGCATTACCTGACATTAAAGATGAGACGAGCAAAATGGAGGATTCAATCCGGAACGCATTTCCTCTGCCAACGGTTTCCAGTGGGATGACTAAACTGACGGACCACTTGGCAAGGTTCCGCACAGAGGTAGAATCCCGGAAGCGCAGCAAGTTCCAGCGTGATGCCGGTGACTAAACAGCGGATACCGTTTATAGATGGAAGCAACAGCGCAACAGAGACAACGCAAGGGAGCGGAAACCTCCATATGCGCCGAGGATGAGAAGGGAGCTGCCGGAACGAGAGGCAGTATCAGGAGCTGGGTCGGCTCCAACATCTCCTGCCTCTATTGCTTCAACGTCTTTTTTAGGTGGGTCGCAAACAACGGCCACCTCAGAGGAAGAAAGCGTGGAGGGCGTAAGCACAAGAAAACACAAGTATCCACATCACCGACGCAGACCCAAACGGTGGTAAATATTTCTTCAGTGACTTTAACCCCTTTACATTTACAGGTGCTTGAACGGGGACTCTCATTTGGACTAACATCCATGCCTGACTTTTTTGAATTGGATATTGATTTGCATAAATTTTTTCGGACACTCAAATTAAAGGTTGAATTTGCAGATAAGGAAAAACCTACCCCTGTAGTTACTCCGGGAACATTCCTCGGGCATACTTTAAGTTTAAAAAGACCCAGCCAATATTCCCCTGATCTCAATTATGTGTTTGTGGAGGCTTATATTAAGAATGTGATGAATGATTTGGCTGAATTGGAGCAGAGATGCAGGAAGGGGGAAAGTCACTATACCCCACATAATTTAACCCATGAAGAAAATTTGGCATTGAAAGAGTTAACGTCTAATGACAAAATAATTATAAAACCTGCTGACAAGGGTGGGGCGCTGGTGGTTATGGATAAAGCATCATACATAAAGGAGATAAATCGTCAATTGTCGGATGAAATGACGTATAAACAAGTTACTTCCAGCCCCCTACCCTTGATCAAAAAACGGATTAAGACGTTGGTGCAGTCTGCATTGAATTCGGGGATTATAGACAATGCTTTAGCAATGTATTTACAAACTGAACATCCTGTAGACCCCATTTTCTACGTCTTACCTAAAATCCACAAGAGACTACAGGACCCTCCTGGGCGTCCGATTGTCTCTTGTGTGGACTCAATTTTGACTCCTATCTCTTGCTTTATAGACCGAATAGTTAATCCCTATCTTATACAACATGCCTCTTATGTACGAGACACTGGGGATTTCATTCAAAAAATAAGCGAAGTTAACCATTTACCTCCTGGGACTCTCTTGGTCAAGCTTGACGTTGAGAGCCTCTACACCTCCATCCCACATGATGGGGGTGTCGAGGCACTTCGCGTCGAGCTGACCAGAGATGATTCTTTGGATGGCTCACAAAAATTTGTTGTATTAGAGTGTTTACAACTTATTCTTTACAATAATTATTTCTTATTTCAGGATCAATTCCATATTCAAATTAGAGGGACAGCGATGGGGTCGAACATGGCCCCCTCATATGCAAATATATATATGAATCAATTTGAAGAGAAATATGTTTACACTAATACACAATACCATGAACACTGTCTGCGATGGCTTTGTTACATCGATGACGTGTTCATGGTTTGGGCGGGATCTCGGTCATCTTTGGATAATTTCTTTGAGTCCATTAATTCATGCTCATCGTATATTAAATTCACTATACATGTTAGTGAGAGTGACATACCCTATTTGGACACCAGGGTGTATATGACGTCTGGTCACTTATTGACTGATTTATACACCAAGCCCACGGATAAAAATACCTTACTCCATTATAATTCGTTTCACCCGACTCAGGTGAAGAGGTCTCTTCCTAAAGCACAATTTTCACGTGTGAAACGAATTGTAAGTGACCAGGTAGTATGCCAACGTAGATTGGATGAGATGCAATCTAAATTCTCTGATAGAGGTTATCCTGTTTCACTATTGGTCCAACAGCGTTCTGAAGTTGAACTCTCTAGTCGAGAGAATATGTTACAGGGACGTCCTCCTAAGTCGATGGATCGTATACCGTTTGTCACTACATATAACAGTATAAGTCCACAGATAGCTAATATTCTACGTAAACATTGGCGGGTATTGAGGGATGGGATTCCAAATATCCCGAGTTTTAAATCACCCCCTATGATGTCGTATAAAAAGGGCCGTACAATTGGGTCATCCTTGGTGCAATCTGACATTGGTGGAAAAAAGGATATACAATTGCTACTACAGTCTAAAAAACATGGAACTTTTCCTTGTTTGAGTTGCAACTGTTGCACGAATTGCCTTAAAGGCCCCCATGTTTACCACCCCCGAAAAGGTACCCCGATTAATATCAATGGGTACTACACCTGCCTTACTATGTTTGCTGTCTATGTAATAAAATGCCCATGTGGATTCCTGTATGTAGGACAGACCACCCGCCAGGTCAGAGATAGAATTAGAGAGCATAAATCTGCTATAAAAACAAAAAAGGTTGATCAAGCTGTTGCGGGCCATTTTGTGGAGTTGGGACATGGGATACACCAGCTTAAATTTCAAGTGGTGGACCATGTCCCCCCATTACGGCGTGGGGGTGACAGAGCGAAAAGGCTACTCAAGAAGGAAGCCTCTTGGATTCGTCGCCTTGAAACCCTCACGCCGAATGGCCTTAATAGAGAGTATGAGTTACATACTATTTTATGAAAAAAGACATCTTTGGTTTTTATAGTATTTTCTATTGTTGTGTTTTTACAGGTAATTGACTCCAGCACATACTATTGAAGAAAAGCTGAATAGCTTTTTTGCTAAGTGGCTACATTTAAAATGGATACAAGTATGCTTTATATTATATACAAATTGCTGTTACTTTGTTGCCAATATGTCAATAGATGGCGCTGTTTTTACTTGCTTAAAAGGAAACCTTTGTGACCAGGTGTGTTAGCTTGATAAAGAGCCAGAGATGGCTCGAAACGTTGCTACTATTGGTCTGTGCCATGTTTGAATAAAGGCCTTTTTACTATATCAAGAAGGTGCTGTTCTCGTCTATATTTTAGTGTTTAGTCTGACCATGCTTTCTGGATGTGTTCACATGGAGAAGGACAATAGAAATAAATGTTTGCAGAATTTTTTCTTAGGTGGGGAAATAATTTTCATGTATTCACTTAATCGGCTGTTATTAATGTTGCATAGTTTTACAAGACGTTTACTTACAGGATGTGCCAATGGAAACTTCAGCCAACATTTAAGCTGGGCATGCACACAAACTGATAAAAGTCTTACATCTGTTATTATATTTCCATATGGGATATTTCATGATCAGACTGCAGTTGATCGGCCAGAAATGCAAAAAGGCTTGCCAATGAATAGATTTGCTGTGACTATATTGCTTAAGAATGCACCTCAGTACAGAGATCTAATCCATTAACCTTTAGACCTTGTGCATAAACATTAAGCTTTTCATAAACAATAGTGGTGATGGTAAATTGAAGGGTTAACCTTTATGGTGTCTTTTTAACCCCAATTAATTATGTAATCATGAACATATTTTGCAATGGAAAGGATAAAAATATACACTCAAAAATCTCAAAATCCTTTATAAAGTCATCCCATTGAATGGATTAGTTTGCTTGAGTGCTATCCTGCCGGGGCAGTTCGTTTTCTAGAAAGGGATTATTTGCTGTATATTGCTAAGCTATAAATTAATTAATCAAATGGAAACTGCACACATTCAAGATATACAGCAATTTTTTCTTGATGAAAAATGTTTTAGTATCTGTTTTATGCATAAAATTCCTTTAGGTTTAAGGAGTACAGACATGGGACATGTTATCTGGAATGCTTGGACCTGGGGTTTTCTGGATATGGGGGTTTTTCTGTAATTTGCCGTACATCTACTAAAAAGTCATTTAAACATGAGTTAAACCCAATAGAATTGTTTTGTTTCCAATAAGGATTAATTATATCTTAGTTGGGCTCAAGTACAAGCTACTGTTTTATTATTACAGAGAAAAAGGAAATCATTTTGAAAAATGAGAATTATTTTATGAAAATTAAGTCTATGGGAGATGGCCTTCCCAAAGTTCGGAACTCTTTGATTAACAGGTTTACAGATAACGGATCCCATACCTGTACTGGCTGCAATGGTTTATGAATCTGGTGGTAACAGTGAAAACATTGATTTTGTACATTAAGGGGGTTATTTACTAAAATTCAAACTTATTTTTGAATTAGTGATGAGCGAATTTCACCAAAAATTAGTGATACTCGAAAATTGACGCCTGCGTCAATTTTGGATGCGCATCCGAAAAGTCCATCTCGTCAATTTCGACCCAAGCTATAAAGTCAATGGGCGTCTGAATAGTGTTGATGCGCTGCGATTTAATAGAAAAAAATGGAAAAAAACTTGGCCAAACCCCCATGCCTAATTTTGCCTTATTTATTAACAAAATAACTGATCCGATAAGAAAAAGGATCAGGAAAAAAAAACTGATAAAATTGAGCAAAATCCCTTATACTTATACATGACCTCGACAGGTGTGAGATTCGGATTCAGGCTTTTTGCAGCATCGGGGTATAATAAATCCACAAAAAATTTGAGTTTTTGCCCAACCAGATAAATTTGTGGTTTAGTAAATAACCCCCGTAAATGTATTGTATACAGTTTACCTACTGCTCAATAAACTCTATTGCACAGAGATCCTTCTTTATAAAACATTTGAATAGAAAGATTTGTTATGGTGATGCATTTTGACACACTTCTTTAAAATTTGCTTTAAAAAGGGAAAATTGATGGGAACACATTTGCATCAAACAAGAAAGATTTAGAAACACTGTTCTTCCCTTGACCCTTCCCTGAGCACTGTAGAGCTTAATGCAGGGCCGGGTCAAGGGTGCAAAAAACAGGTGCAAGCCGCCATGTTTTTTTTTTTGCTCACTTGTGCCCTGTCTTGTACTATGCAGGTGTTTGCTTTCAGAAACTTGCATCTGCCCCATGAATACAGTGCTGTCTGTATTTGGCAGCCCTGTATTCATGAGGGAAAAGGGGAGGCACACAGAGCTTAGTGCAGGACAGGGTCGAAGGTGCAAAAAACAGGTGCAAGCCGCCATCTTTTTTTTTCTCACTTCTGCTCTGTCGCATATTATGCAGGTGTTTGCTCTCAGAAACTTGAATCTGCCACATGAATACAGTGCTGTCTGTATTGGCAGCCCTGTATTCATGAGGGAAAAGGGGAGGCACTTATGACTTCCCTCCTCTCTCCTAAATAACATCCTAATAAGTATTGCACAATGTCCTTACTGCATTTACTATGCAATGTGCCCACCCTCACAATACTTTCCAATGTGTAGAGGGCAGATATGACCTTGCCGCCACTGCTTTGAGAATGTTTAAGTTACCCATTGTAACAACAGTATGAAACCAGTATGATGATTTGATTTAAATGCACTATTTAACCTTTTAGTTGTTTTATTAGCCTGACAATATATATTTAAAAGATTCATATCATGACCATTTCTGACATGTGGCAGGCTTTATGAACTCAGAAAAACTGTTACAAACTTTGACAGCTTCACATTAGAGCTTTTTCAAAGTTTGCTTTCCCAAAACAGCCATCAGAACGACCAGAGTTTAAGAAGTTGCATACAAACGAGTTGCTAGCCTAGCAATTTTCCAGACTTGAGCTTTTAGCAACTCACTTAGGGGTTAGCCAAGATTTCATCAATATCTGGAAATGGCAAGCATTGAGGTGAGTATTGAGAAAATGGGAAAAGCAGAATTCAAATAATTTATAACATACAATTCACAAATGAATACAAAATGGATATTTCATGTATTTCACGTAACAAATTATTTTCATTCACATTTTCCCTTGTCTCTGCAGTTATTTTATACCAGATAAAAAGGAAAAGCTGTCTGCCAATAACAGAACTTCAGGTCTAAAGAGGCCAAGGTTAGTTTCAGGATACATATGAAATTTTTGTATTAATGAATATGAGAACATTTTAAAAGCTCTGCGGCAGACTATTCATGATCACTACTGAAATTGTGAGGTTTAAACTTATTTTATTGCAACTCCTCCATAATATATATATATATATATTGATATATATAAAATCCCTCACCATCCGCACACGCTAGTTTGTAGTTAAATGCTCCTAGGTGCTGTGCTGAGGTTAAAGTTTTCAAAGCAATAGAAGATAGCATGCACTCCGGTCTTGTTTCTTCATTTATTAAACAAATGACTACATCTACCTCGAAGTTTCGGTTATGGTCTAAAACCTAAAAAAAAGGTAGTAATTTGTTTAATAAATGAAGAAACAAGACCGGAGTGCATGCTAACTGATATATATATGTATATATATATACACCCGAGCCTGCCGTACCAGGACCCACTGGGGGAACCATTCACTGAATAGGAAGGCTAGCAGGTAGGTGTGTGGTGCATGTTGATAGTAGCCAATTTTGCATCCAGGTCTATATGCTTGTAGTTACTCCACTAAGAGCATTTTAATGTTTAAGGAACTGTAAAGTGGGTAAATAGATTGTCTGTACAAAATAAAAAATGTTTCTAACATAGTTCGTTTTACACTGAACAGTTCCTTTAAAGTTGACTTCATCACCAGTGCCTGAGGGTCTGTGGAGTGCGCAGTCAAGTAAGATTTGCCAATTCATCACCCAGTGAAATAACAATTTAGGGTTAATCTACTACATCTGTAGCAAGGTGCAATGTGAGAAAAAAATAAGCACAAGCCACCTTGTATTTTGCCCTGTACTAAGGAATATCGACAAAGGTTCAACCTGTGTTTGCCCTGTTAATACAGTGGTGGTGCTTCTACCCTTGTTCTGTCACCTACCCACCTAGGAAAAATATGTTTTGTTTTTCAAAATGCATCAGTTAACTGTGCAGCTCCAGCAGAATTCTGCACTGAAATCCATTTTTTATGTAAACAGCAAACAGATTTTTATGTAATCAATTTTGAAATCTGACATGGGGATAGACATATTTTCAGTTTCCCGGGTGACCCCAGTCATGTGACTCTGCTCTGAATAACTTTAGTCACTCTTTACTGCTGTACTGCAGTGATATCACCCTCTCCCTTCCCCCCCCCAGCAGCCTAACAACAGAACAATGGGAATATAACAAGCAACAGGATAATCAAGCCATCATTAGGCCACATAATCTGGGAGAAATACAATAATGACAGAAAGAACCAGTTGGTCCATGTTACTTATGACCTATGATGATATATACTGTGAGGTTAATGATGTATCCTCTGGTTTTAAATGCCTTCTGCATCATAATAATATTCCACTAAACCCCATTCCTTCTCTTCCTTTTCTCCTCTATTCTAACAATATTAATGTATTGATGTCTTACTCAATATGTTTTATCATTTATATATCATACCCAATCCTCTTTGAAGAGTTTTATTTCCTTAATTTATCTGCTGACTCTTTAACAGAATGCAGTATTCAATTACATGCCTCACATCTGACATCTAAAGGGAAAGTATAGCCGTCTCTTTCCCTTCCTAAGACTTCCTAGCACCTGTTCCAATTTAACCTAGTATTTGATTGCTTCTCCTGATTTAATTCATTGCTTTGCCTAATATTTGTCAGTATTATTGTTTAAATATATAGAACTTGAAAATATGTTGTCATTATAAATACAATAGTATAATAACTAATACTTATATCATCTTTTTACCAGTAAGCTGAACTCTAAACCTGGTACCATTTAGGTTTAGTCTTGGTTTAGTTTTTAGCACTATTTTTTATTCTGCTGTCATCTTTTTCTAAAGGTACTAGCAAGGACATTGCAGTAACAAATGCCTCTAAATGATATGTAATGTTCCTGTTTCAAATCCATTTGTAGAAAAACTGCCATGCAGAAAGCCATTCACAACTTTTACTTCTACATTAAAAGTAAAAACGGTAGACAGTAAAAAAGAAATTGTGAATGTGCCAGACACGATCACCCTGTTATTACCTGAAGTTTGGAAAGAGAAATTACAGATATTGGCATCTAGGTAAGTAATTGTAGCATTTGGGCTTTCCAGTTACATATATAACATTGAAAATCTTCAGTTCTAAATAGGGGGTCATTGTTTTTTTCTTGAAGTAGTTTCTCATGAAAAGTCTATAGTATTCAACAAGTGGTGACATGTAACCCTATAGCCAAGAAGAATGACAAAATAAATGATGGGTGGCAGTCCAGAGTTTGCTCATGCCTGAACGCTAGGGATGGGCAAATTTTTTCGCCTTGTTTTGTTGCAAAAATGACGCCCATAGACTTGTATGGCGGCGTGCGTCAAAAAAAAAGACTTTAATGGGCGCTAGCTAGCGTGAATTTTTGGCGAAACAAAACGGGTCAAATTGTCCCATCCCTAACGCCGGTGCACATGCTCGAACTCCGATGATGGTGCCGTGAAAGTTTGGAACCTGGTGGACAACCAATGCTCCAGTCCAACCCTGTTTGAAAGACTCATTAAGGAGACCATTGATGTCAAAGTAGAACAACCAACATTAAAAAGAGGAGGAGGCCTGCAAAAACTCACAGCATACAATATCAGTGGTTGGTTTTCAATGATGCACACTTCCAGGCATGCAAATAAACACTTGCCTCAATAAGATTCCAGATACCACAAACTTCCACACCCCAGGGCCAGCTTAGTTTCAGCTTAGTTTCAGCTATCGAATAACTGAATAACTTATATGGAACCATTGTGTTTACATTTTGGTGAGTGTATTACCTCAACAAATGAGCAAATCTTAAGGTGTATGGCCAACTAGATAGGTATGAAGATCACATGTGGCAATTTTTAATTTGTTATAAATGTTTCTCTAGCTGTAAAGTTTCAGATTTCTGGTTACAATACCAGGACAATGACACCATAATTATGTGGTATTTTATTATCATATTATCCTTTAGAAGTCACCAATGCCTATAGGCCACATTGTCCATAAAATTTATATAGCTGTAAATAGACAAAGAAATGTCATACAGCTTTCAGAAGCCCAGCTAAGTGTTGTCAGTATAGATTTTTCATGCCCTCTACATTTTTTTGCTTGTGACTTACACCCAACCTTATTACCACAATAATAAATGCTACTCCACAAATTGCACTAAATTATTAATTATTTCTAAGATGTCCCTTTCCCTGCAGCGATCTGATTGCTTGTTGCACCTTGGTTTGTGTTCCTTTCCATGTCAGCAGCAGAGCTAAAGCTATGTAATTATGCACATTATGTAGTTTGTTTAAATGTGCCATGATAAAATGACATCTGCCATAATGTACAAATAGCAAGGACATCATAAAAACATGTGGTTAATAATGGAGTGAGGCTGCTAAACAAAAGGGCGAAATCTCTGAAGCATGACATTGAATTAAAAACCAGTTGGGATATTTGAGGTCAGAGAGAATCAACACATAAAACACCTTACGGATCAGTTCCTGTAGAATGAAATACTGGTTCTAATTAAGCAATAGAAGCAACAAACTGTAAATGACTAAAACAATACTCCTCATTTCCTCAGAGGCAATAATCACAATTATGTAATAATAACAAACAGGCTAATTTAAAATGTGAGTTAAACAAGTAAGTATTTGGTAACTGAAATGAAAGGTATGATGTGATTTTAGTGCAATCCAGTTTTTTTTTGTTTATGATTGTCTATGATTTTCCAGTTAGAGGTTATCTATAGATATGCTGGAAACTGTTAAAAACTGTTTTAATAAAATTGAATTTAATTAAATCTGCCACTGTATGAGCATCTCCAGAAAACTGAGCTGAATTTTTAGATGGAGGAACACTTCTCACAAATGAAATTAAATAATAATTGCATAGTTGCCACCAATATTCATACACAGAAAAAAATTCAGCCCCACTATGTCTGAGCAATACTTTAGTCTAGAGATCAAAAAGCCACTCAAATGTCAGTTTGCTAAAATATTTGTTTCAAATACCAAGGGGCACATTTACTAAGCTCGAATGAAGGAATCGAAGTAAAAAAACTTCGAATTCTGAAGGTTTTTTTTGGGGTACTTCGACCATAGCATAGGCTACTTCGACCTTCGACTACGACTTCGAATCGAAACTAGAAATCGTTCGATTATTCGACCATTCGATAGTCAAAGTACTGTCTCTTCGACTTCGACTACCTACTTCGGCACTTTAAACCTACCGAGCCTCAATGTTAGCCTATGGGGACCTTCCCCATAAGCTTTCTAAGCTATTTTTGGAAAATCTTTAGATCGATGGATTAAAATCGTTCGATCAAATGATTTTTCCTTCGATTGTTCGATCGAAGAATTTGCGGTAAATCCTTCGACTTCGATATTCAAAGTCAAAGGATTTTACTTCGATGGTTGAATATCGAGGGTTAATTAACCCTCGATATTCGACCCTTAGTAAATGTGCCCCTAAAAATGGTTGTCAAAATATAATCCTACATCAATGCGTTATATGAATTGTGAAACAGATGTTTCAATAGAGAATAGTATTTTTACTGGGCAAAAAAGAGCACTGCCTTTTGTTTTTGTGGAAAAAGGTAAACAATTCTCCACCTTTTCAAAAAATGTATTAATTGAACTATGGCTTTAGACCTGTGATTTGAACTAAAATGTATTAGTGGTACCCAGGTACCAGATGTGTCCATCATCAGAAGGTTTTTTTGTTTCCATTGAAAGTGAAATACATTACAGTGAGAAAACCAGAGTATATTATTTTCTGATTAAATGAACGCAGACATCCCTTTTGGTAATGTTCTCTAACCTGTCTAATACTCACTAGGCACCACTGCCTTACAGGATACCAATTTCAGTAAAAATAAGCAACTTACCCCGTCTGTTCTGCCATCCGATGCTGTTACTATCAAAATGTAGCGATCTGTACTTTCTCTGTCCAAAGCTTTTGCTAACAATAAAAGCCCAGAACTAAAAAAGAAAAAGGAAAAAAACATTCTACTTTCTTATAATCACTTAAAGTTTTCAGATTTTTCTGTTTTGTTTTGTTCTCACACATGCAATTAACTGCATTGCTTACATGCAACCCAGAGGTCACCAAAATTTTTTATATTATGCTCTTATGGCTTCCTCCTGTCCTTTGGTGAAAGTAATAGATCAGGCATAGGAAGAGGATGAATGAAAAAAGGACACTAAGAAGGTGTTTGTTAGCAGTAACAAGGGTGTTGAAGTCAGCTTGATATATTTTCAAAACCAACATAATGCATGAGTTAGGAATCATAATTTAATATCAGTAATTAAAAATATAGTCAAATTAAATAATGTACATTTAAATTGAATTAAAAATAATAAATCAGTGTTGATTCTATGGCTAAATAGTAAACCTACTTGCAAAAGGTAACCCCCTAATGAAAGTCGAGATGTGTGTTTGAAATATTTGTTTGGTTCCACTTAGAAGATCTGGTCACACTTGGCAGGGATCCTAAGTAGTGATGGGCGAATTTATGCGCGATTCACCGCCAGCGAATAAATTCGCGAAACGCCCGCGAAAATTCACCTGAAAAAATTCGCCGGCCGTTTCGCAAATTTTTCGCCGTTTCACGAAAATTCGCCCATCACTAATCTTAAGTAAAACCATAATTTTAAAGTTTAATATCCAACTTAATTAGGTAGTGACTCAAATTTGACATTTATGTGATGCAGACGTTCATTGAAGAATGCTCTTTGAATCAAGGGACATATGATGGTCAATTTACAGTTGTACAAAGTTAAAATAGAGCCCTTAACAACAAGGCTCCATTTGTGTGTTGCACCTTGGTTGCTTACAGTTGCACCACTTGAACTGCATGCAATTGAAAGGTATGTAATTATAATGCATGTCCTATATCGACTCTGGCTAAAATGTTTTGCCTTCAGTACCATGCCCAAAATATTGATTCTGTTGGGAAGAATTGCACTGGAATTCTGAAAATGAATGTTGTATTGTGGGTGTCGAACTGCAAAATATATTACATATAAAGGTGAATTCTAAAAGGATGTTTTCCTTTTACAAGCCATAGATTAAACATTACTTTACCCTTTCATGATCTAAATTAATTAAACTTTTCAGCTACAGTATGCCTTCTATATCTTTCTAACACGGTTAGAAGTCTTCGTAATACCAATTTAAAAAAAGCAGATTGGAAAGACTAGTGAAGAGCAGAATAAAAAAGAAATCTATAAAAGTTCTATATTTCCTATTTCAGTACATTTCTTTATTTCTATACCAGAGATTAGGGGACTGCAAAAAATCCAGTTATTGCAGAATGCCAGCCAGTTGGCACAAGGCTTAATCATTTGCTTTTACAGCTGTAACAGAATTTAAAGCCGGTACATTTCTCCAAAGCCAGTCTTGTTATTAGCAGGGCCATTTGCTCTTAGGTAGTTGTTGAACAATTACAGGATAAATGTACAATTATACTTAAGTTATTCTTAACAAAAACATAAAGATATTTAATATTTGCCTATTTTAGCACCGAGGGTCTCATTGTGCTTCTTGTTTGAATTCAATGTTTTTGTAAATATACGAATTTCCATTTATCAAAAATAGGAAAACTACTGAAAAGGTATTGTTGTAAAATAGTAATTTTACTTTATGTTGGGTAGACTATGGGGCACATTTACTAAGGGTCGAATATTGAGAGTTAATAAACCCTCGAATCCGACCCTCGAGGCAAAATCCTCCGAATTGGAATATCGAATTTGTAGGATTTACCGCAAATCCTACGATCGAACGATAAAATCCTTCTAATCGAACAATTCTAAGGATTTTAATTGATTGATCGAATGATTTTTCCTTCAATCAAAAAAACCTTAGAAAACTGATAGGGAAGGTCCCCATAGGCTAACATAATCGAACGATTTTTAGTTCGAATCGTTCGAATCAAAGTCGTAGTCGAAGGTCGTAGTAGCCTATTCGATGGTCGAAGTACCCCAAAAAAACTTAGAAATTCTAAGTTTTTTTACTTCGAATCCTTCACTCGAGCTTAGTAAATGTGCCCCTATATGTTGAAAGGTTAGCTACCTGCATATATACAGTAAATAATTTGCTTTAAGCAAAAACCCTCCAAAGGGACACCAAAAACAGAGCATGTATTTATGTTTGAAACCAATGTAGAATGCTTAGTTAAAAAATACCAGCATTGGGGAAATGTATTTAGTCATAATTTGAAAAGTATCATAAAATTTCTGCTTGCACAGAAGAATGCATTCATATGACCATGGCTGCAGCAGTTCTTGTATGTTTTAAGTACATTTATTATAACTATAGCACTAGGGCTGAGTTTATTTATATGGGGGTCTACTTTTAGTGATGCTATCTTATAAAGACCTAGCTCTCAAAGGGGACTGTCAAGGTCCTTTTTATAGTGTTATAGAAAATAATGTTACGCTATAAAAACCTGAAATTAATAACAGCCATTTTTACTTATTTCTAAATAAAAATTCAAAAAATGATAGGAGGCATCCAGGAGGCAGTCATAAATAAACGTTCTCCAGAGATCTGCCTCTGGTTGCCAGATGACCATCTACTGGTAGATAAAGATCCATATTTTGGGCACCATTACATTGGAAACCGATTTAAATTAGAATTTTCAAATTTTCAACTTTTTTTAATTTGAAAAACTCTTAAACTAGTAAATCTCGAATCTTTGCTTATTTATTAAAAAAAAACTTGTCAAAAACGTGATCATGTAAAAACAGGAGAAAATAATGCAGTGAAATAACATTCTACCCATCGTTTTCAACAAGCCAAATTTGGAATATATTTTAAAAACTCAAATTGAAAAGTATATTGAATTTTGCTAATGCAACGCCCAATGACTTCTACATGAACTCAGCAGCTTTTAGATGCCATTTTTTTATATTCAAGTTCTCAAGTTTTTTTGCAATTAAATTTGAGTTTTCTGAAATTCAAATTTGAATTTGCAATTTTTGGAGCAAAAAAATAAAATCCTGAAAAGTTGAATCAAAAGTTATTAAATCTTCTCCATAGAGAATCGTTTAGGAGGAGATCATAGAACTTCTTGCTGAAAAGTTCTCCAAACAATGGGACTTTCCACCTCTGAGAATGGCAGGCTGTTTGCTGTTTAGATACTTTGTAAACACATTTTTAGCCTTGACATGAGCTACAAAGTTGCTCTTCTTTATACAACAAAATACAGGAATAGTTGTACAATAAAAAGTCTATACATGTATTTAATGTTTAGATGAGTGATAACGGTCATCTTACCTCACAGACAAATTAAAGACTTTCTGAGGATCTCCATTTTCAATTAGATATGTAATTGGATCCCTTTCCCTGTCAGTGGCCTGAAAGAAATAAAAAATACATTTTATCATATATATATATATAATCACAGAGAAGCCCAGAAATAGCCTAGCATAGAATCAAAAAAATATTTTTTATTATATGTGTTGCTTAGTTAGTCTTTGTTACAGGGTAACCCTTTTGAAATAAAAAAAACAAAAACAAAAGTGGTATAAAGGTGATACCTTTATTGGCTAATACTAATATAACTCAGCTGAATGTTGTATATATACCAGAGAACACCTCAGCTTCATTGTAATCAGCTTGAAAAAGGAACTAAAATGTTCTGAAAGCTTGCTATGATTATATTAGTTAGCCAATAAATATCGCCTTTATACCACTTTTGTTATTTTTTTATTTCAAAAGGGTTGGCCTGTAACATTTTTACTGGCTACAGCAACTTTACCTACTCTTTAAAATATTGAATTCTAATTGCAAGTTAAAAAAAACACTTAGGGGGTTATTTATCAAAGTTCAAATGTATCTCAATATTTTCTGCTACAAACTCCGATCAAATCTGCTCAGGGTTTTTACGCTTATTTATTATTACATTTTCCTAAACATTTTTACCCCAAAACTTCAAAAACTTTGGGGTATTGCACGTAGCCCAGTGCACATCAAAAAACAATTGGGACTTCTCGCATTGACTATATGCAACTTTGACAGGTCTGAGATGCTGGATTTTCAGATTATGACTTTTCCATCCTCTGAAATTCCGAAAAATTCATGATTTTTAAATGTCCGATTTTATAAAAAAAAACCTTAATATATACTTTACCTGTAGATTTAATAAAACGGCTCCAATCCGCATTGCTTCACTAACTTCAAGAGTATACATCAACTGTGAGAAGCGTGGAGGGCTCTGGTTGTTTGGTGGAAGTACTTCAATGTATATTGTTGTGATAGAACTTCTGGAAAAGTAAGATAAAACTGCTCATATAATCACAACATTCCATATATTCAATAACTTGATCTTAAGAGCTGTTTGCATTACTTTGTATGTGGAATATGATGCTTAAGCCAAAGGGAATAAACAAAATGAATATATGAATTCAAACAGATAATAAAATAAATGGCCCTTACTAAACCTTTTATATACTTCTAAGTAATGTTACAAATGAAGCTACTCCCCCCTGGTACAAATACAAAAGCTAAAAAGTCCTTTAAACCAGACAGGACTCGTTCTTTAATTTAGTAAAGGATAATACAAATAAGCCTTCTTAATTTAAAGAACTATAGGTAAAAAACATCACAGAACCAATTGAGTGCATGTAGATCTAAGATTAGTAGATTTGACACAGACTCTTTCTTTTGTTTATGATGCAAAATAAAGACTCCCAACTTGATCGAAAGTGGTACCTTCTTTGACTGAGAGGAGCGTTGTCAGATGCTTTCACAGTTAAAGCAAACGTTTCTCCCACCAACACTGTCATTCCCGGGGAGATTGTAATGACACCAGTTCTGCCATAAATCTCAAATTTTCCCTGAGATCCAGCCAAGATTTCATAGGTAATCTGTCCATTAATTCCTTCATCTGCATCAAGAGCTGTAAGCTGTACATAAAAAAAAAAAAGTCTGACATTTTCTTTGCATTTTGTCTTTCTATAATTTTTCACTTTAGACTGAAAATAAAAAACATTATTTATGTACTGAGGATATTTTGCTCAGCAACCACAAAGCAGATAAATCCAGAAATTAGATTTTTAATTTGAATTAATGTATGAGTTACATCAATATATTAGTTACATTTCTATTCCAACCTTATGTTTTTTATTTTCCATTCTATCATTCAAACCTCTGCCTCCTATGTTGGCTCCAACAAATATTTCACAACTATAGAGCTTCCCAGCTATTAACATCTGCTTTTCTGCTTCAATTTATAGAGATACCTTAAGATATTTAGCATATGCCCCTATCCAAGCCTGGGCCAGATAGATGCCTATTGGTGTGGAGATGAATACTTTTACCCTAGTGCATAGCATCCTGACCAACCCCTCTGACGAAGCAGATGTGGAAGCAACCAAAACACATACTAATAACTGGCCGTGAACTTTTGCAACTGTTTGGTCTGCTGTACTACTGAAGTACACCTGAATATATCAGTCTACGACAATACATGCCAATGGGTATCTGGTTCTCAGAAGGCTTATGTGTAAGTACATACTGAGCATGCATTTATCAAGGCAGGACCCTATTTACTGGCTAGTACACAACATATTCAAACTTTCAATTGCTCTGCATGACATGTATTCTTTTATAAAACTTAGTAACATCAATAAACACAGCGCCAGTAACTACAATGTAACCTTAAAGGTTTTTTATGAACAAATTAAAAAGCCATGGACTAATGATAGATCCTTAAAGTACACAACACTGGTCCAACTACAGTAGAATATGTTCGATATGTTCTATGTTCTAAAATAGAACATATTGTACTACAGTACAATATGTTCTATTTCATCACCACTCTTGATAAACTGTCTTGACACTTGGCTGGAGGAGAGTGGATAACTACTACTTTATTTAATGATTGATTTATCTAAGACCAACATAAAAACTTCTCCCTTCTCTCCTCTTCTCCCAACGATCTAATTTTTATATTTACTAATTTTTCTCATATCTTCTAACATTTTTTTTTTTTTTTGCTAAAAATTCAGAAGATCAAACCTGCAAATGCAATGGGTACTTCAGCATTTGTTTGGATGGAAAACTTTCAGTCCAATTACTGCTAAACTGTGAAGAATTGTTGAGAATTCTCCAACTGCTGTATGGTTACACTTATGGAAACCTTGGATTTTTTTTAGGCTCTTCCACAAGATTCAAGCAACAAAGAATAAATACCCAAGATTTCCTCAGTAACATCAGGAAGAATTTCGTAAGTTTCTAAACTTACCCTATTTCCATTTGCATAACCCATTTCCTAACAATATCTCAAAGGGAAAGAAACATTTTCTATAATTTTTATCATTTCTAATAATAGTATCTTTTTAATAAAGTATGTAAAAACATATTAGTTTCCCTTTAGGCAAATGCATTTCACCGGCTTAACTTCAATAACAAAAATAGAAATGTGAACTGAAACTATCCTAAAAAAATAACTTGAAATATGAGTCACAAAACAATGGCTTTATCACAGGTGCTTTGAACCTGGTAAGCAAAGTCTTTAAACATCAAATCAAGGGTAAGAAAGTCCATAAAATATGAATATGGATTAACATAGGCTGAAACAAATTTACTTTATGTTCAAGGACACTCTTTTTAGGAATGCAAACTAGCACTGGCAAGAACTTGAGTAACTGCATTCTCACTTTTAGAATTATCATATCTATGATGATCTAGATTCAAAAGAGATCAATAATGCTGCAGGGAAAACCAGTACAGTGGCAAAAAGCTTATTTTTCATTATTTATTTACACATGGTCTCTGTTGCAGAATCTAAGCCACTTCCAGAGAGTGACCTTCCAGCTGAGCCTGTATTCTCTAAACCACGCTATCTTGATTTCATCGTACGGTTCTAACTCACCTCTGATAATAAAACTCAATCTTAATTACCACATGTAACAAGTCTGAACAGCTGTCACGGCATATGTCCAATTCAAGTGTGACAATGGCTTAAACTCTAGAGAAAACACCAAATGGCACACATCATATCCACCTGCCTGGGCATGAATATTATTTTCTAACTGTAATGTGCATATCAAGATGTTTCAGGCTAAATCATAGTTACAGAGGGAAATGTTTCAACCTTTCAGAAAGGGTACAATTATACATTTATCACTGAATGCTTTCCTGAATATGTTTCTTCTTAATTAAATAATGGCCTCTTATTCCAATCACATGGACAAAGGTGGTCCACTAAAGCTTGAGCACAAACAGAAGAATATCAAATCCTTGAAGACAATGTACTGAGGATGAGCGTTTTCTAATATCCAATACAAAACAAGTTGTTATAAACTAATGACTAGGAAAAGCTGTAACTGGAAGAATCACATTACTCTTTTTACCCCTGTACATATTCAAAAGTAAACTTTTTAGGAAAAAAAATAACTGTCATGTCAAGTAACATCTTCTTCCTGTACATTTGAGTGTTTGTGTTCCAATAGGTTCCATAGATTACAAAGTAGAAGTTATAGCAGTGTATCCATTTAATGTGAATAAAGTAAAAAGTCTAGATTATAAATAAAAATAATATGTCAAATTCAGTCCTACATATTGCACCCAATCCCTTTTCTGTGGGGAACGGGCTCTATTATAAAGATAGAGTGCTCCTGAAAATTGTACATAACACATAATTGTATAATGTACATTGTACATAGCACATAATTTACTGTGATGCAATCCACTCTATTTATGGAACTCATTTAATAAGTATTCTCATTTTGTGACTGGTATTTTACACAGAAAACATTTTTGTTTTAATAGTTTTTATTTTTTACTTGTTTTTAATTTTACTTTCAAATGTGAGTGTAATATGACAGCAAACTCAATTTGTGCATCAAAACAAAAATTACAGGTAGAACCACGGTCTGTCAAGGGAGGTACATATTCCTAATATATATCTGTCTGGGACTTTCATTCTATGGGGCAAATTCACTAAGATTCGTAGTTGCGCCAGGCGTAACTTCGCCGCACTTCAACAGGCGTAGTTTCGCCAGTGCTTCGCAAATTCACTAAAATCCAAAGTTGCACTCAGGGCTAGCGTAAGGTTGCGAAGTTGCACTAGCGTTGATTCGCTAAGTGAAGCGAAGTTAAGCTAGCGATGGTTAATTTGCATACGGTGCCAAATTCAAATTTCAATGGAGGAATATGTAGCAGCACTACAAATGCCTGGGAAACCTTCAAAACATCAAATAAAATTTTTATTTTGCCCTACACATGTGCCCACTGTATAGTTAAGTTGCCATGAGTTAAGAAATGTAGGGGGGAAGGAGGGGAGCCCCAAAAACTTTTTCGATCTTTTTTAGCCTATCACCCATAATATAGAAAAAACGCCAGCGTTAACTTTTTTTGAAGAAATCCTTATCTACTCTATTGCGCTTCGTCTGGTCTGAGGTGCGAAGGAAGTCTAGTGTAAAAGGTAGAGTTCAGAACAATGCGTGCATTAGTGAATTTGCGTAGTTACGTCCGTTGCGCAAATTCGCCAGGCGTAAGTTATGCTAGTGAAGTTACGCTAGCGTCCGTTAGTGAATTTGCGAAGTAACGAAAATGGCCAATGCTAGGGAATTGACGCTAGCGTTACGCGCTTCAGCGCATAGTGAATTTGCCCCTATGCCTTCGATATGTTTGGCTAAACCAGTTTATTAGTTGTAAACTGAACTAACAGGTTTCTTCTGGCAAACAGTTACTACGTTATAGGGTTTTAGAGGCCATTTCACTGGAAGCAGTAGCTAGCAAACAAAGTACTAAGTCTATGCTCAGCCACAGATCCATAATAAATGACTGTCCAACAATGGGACAAATATATTAAAATTCAAATAATCAAAAATTCAAATAATAAAAGATTTAGTTACAGCAAATAATCAAATATTTTCAAATTCCAGTTTTATGAATTCGATTTTGGAAAAAAAAAAATCTTGAAAATCCAACAGCAATAGCCTGTCAAGTTTCTATAGCGGAGAATGGGTGGTGCATTTTCAATATTCACACTACTTTATTTAAACTTACTTAATGACTTTGCTTCTGATCAACTGTCACCAGTTATAGAGATATGAATAAAGCAAATATCAATAATGCAAATAGAAGTATCAAAAATGTAGATTTTCACAAATCAAGCAGAAGGGGACGAAATGACTAAACATAGACCCTGCGTATGGCCACCACTCCCAACACACTTGAAATAGAAGTCAGATCCTATAGGAACTACATTGACTTACACAGACAACTGAACCAGCAGCAAATTGATTCACACTGATGTATTTAATAGTAATTCAGGGCAAATCAAAGTCGGGATCTGTGTCAATTCTGAAGTGATTCATCACTAAGAAATATTCTTCAAATAAATATTCATTGTGATATATTCCCTCACTGACATTGTATGTCATACCCAGTTAAACCAGTGTATACTATCAACATGAACTATATCTCATGAAAACATGAGATTGACATTGGCATTGATGGGGATGACTTACTCGGATGATGTTTTCTCCTGGTTTCACGTCTGTATAAATCTTGACATTGTAAGAAATGTTGGAGAAAGTTGGAGTGTTGTCATTTGCATCGATTACTATGATGTCGACAGTGACTGGAAAGCTTTCTTGGGTGCCATCCGAAGCTATCATCTGCAGACAAAGAGAAACAAGACTAAGAAGCCAATAGGCAAACATTTTCACAACATCAACAAAAGATTTGGATTCCATTCATCATTTTCTTCACTGATAACTGCCCCTGAGACATTTCTTAATATTTCAGCATATATTGTGTAGATAATCATAAATGAATACTAAAGCATGTCTCCAGGTATGTTATTTTGCACTCCGGCACATTTATGCCCATTAATGGACAATTCATATAGAGCTTCTACCCTGTGTCTGTGCAAAGCAGATGTGTAACTCATGTCATTTGAGCCCATGGGCCCCTTCTAAGGCATATCTTTGTGCAAGGCCAGAAAGACACTTTGCCCCTCTTTATTAAATAACCCCTTATATACTTAAACGTATCTGTCATGAGTGCCTCGATTTATGCACAGGGATGAACATTATTACATGTGTTTGTGTTGGAAAATTTCCAAAAGTAATTTTTTACAGTAAAATTTGACACCAGTATATTGGAGCACACGTTGAATATAATTATTGATTTATCGCTGAGAGTTCCATTAAGATTATTTAATGTTTACTGCAAAAACAGGGTTAACAGTTGTATTAGTTACTTTATAGAACAGAACCAGTGCCTGGTATTGGTCCATTTAAGGTTATGTCATCTTATCAAGACTCGGTGCATTGTTTCTTTATGTGTAGTGATGGGCGAATTTATTTGCCAGGCGCGAATTCGCGGTGAATTTGCGCGATTCGCCGCCAGCGAATAAATTCGTGAAACGCCCGTGAAAATTTGCGGAAAAAACGGGCGCCGGCGTCAAAAACGAGACGCCAGCGCCGTTTCGCGAATTTTTCGCCGTTTCGCGCAAATTCGCCCATCACTATTTATGTGCAGAACCATCATACACAATATAAGAGGGTGAAGCATAAAAACATTTCAATGATGATATAGAACCAATTTGTGGTTATAGGGGCAAATTTACTAAACGTTGAAGTGGCCGTCGCTAATGAAAAGTCACCAGAAATCCAATCTGCAGGGACATCGCCAATTCACAGACATGGAGGACAATACGGTAGCAAAAGAGTACACCGATGAAGAAGTTTCACAGCCTTTCACAAGGCAAATTTTCACTCAGGTGAATGGTTGTTACTCCGCAAAATTCACTAAAGTGCAAAGTTTCCATTACGTTACCCCTTTCGCCAGAGTCTGCTTTGCCAGGTTATATCTGGTGAACTGATAAGATGAAGTTACATCCTCCTTAATCTTATGTCAGTGACATCATATCCTGTATGCCGAAAAGTTATAAAACAGTAAAAAAACACTGGTGTTTTTTAATATTTTTGAATGTCGTGCCACATTTGTTGTATCGTGAGCTCATGTTTAGAACAATATATACATGTTTTTGTTTTTATTTTGCTTCCTTGGAAATTTTTAATAATAAGTGGCCACTTCAAGCAATTTCACCAAAATCTGTAATAAAGACACATATATGACCTTTATGTACTCGACCTATTTATATTGACCTAAGCGTACAGTAAGGGGCCGATTCACTAAGGGTCGAATATCGAGGGTTAATTAACCCTCGATATTCGACTAGGAATTAAAATCCTTCGACTTCAAGGGGCCGATTCATGAAGCTCGAGTGAAGGATTCGAAGTAAAAAACCTTCGAATTTCGAAGTGTTTTTTGGGCTACTTCGACCATCGAATGGGCTACTTCGACCTTCGACTACGACTACGACTATGAATCGAACCATTCGAACTAAAAATTGTTCGACTATTCGACCATTCGATAGTCGAAGTACTGCCTCTTTAACAAAAACTTCGACCCCCTACTTCGGCAGCTAAAAGCTACCGAAGTCAATGTTAGCCTATGGGGAAGGTCCCCATAGGCTTGCCTAAGTTTTTTTGATCGAAGGATATTCCTTCGATCGTTGGATTAAAATCCTTCGAATCGAAGGATTTAATCGTTCGATCGAAGGAATAATCCTTCGATCGTTCGATCGCAGCATTTGCGCTAAATCCTTCGACTTCGATATTCGAAGTCGAAGGATTTTAGTTCCTAGTCGAATATCGAGGGTTAATTAACCCTCGATATTCGACCCTTCATACATCTGCCCCCAAATATCGAAGTCGAAGGATTTAGTGCAGATAGTTCGATCGAACGATCGAAGGATAATTCCTTCGATCGAACGATAAAATCCTTCGAATCGAACGATTCAAAGGATTTTAATCCAACGATCGAAGGAATATCCTTCGATCAAAAAAAGTTAGCCAAGCCTATGGGGACCTTCCCCATAGGCTAACATTGACTTTGGTAGCTTTTAGATGGCGAACTAGGGGGTCGAAGTTTTTTTTAAAGAGACAGTACTTTGACTATCAAATGGTCGAATAGTCGAACGATTTTTACTTCGAATCCTTCGATTCGAAGTCGTAGTTGAAGGTCGAAGTAGCCCATTCGATGGTCGAAGTAGCCCAAAAAAACCTTCGAAATTCAAAGTTTTTTACCTTCGAATCCTTCACTCAAGTTAGTGAATTGGCCCCTAAGTGTGTTAAGGAAGTTTTGCTAGCCAGAAATTAACAGTAGCAAAAATTTGCTATGAAATGCTCACACTGACGCCAGAGTTCATCTGCCGAGATATAACTTTGCAATTTGATGAATTAGCGTATGTGTTGCGAATTAACGTCTGACGAAGTGGTGCGAAGTGTGGTGGAGCCTTTAGAGGCTCCTCCATAGTCTGAGGCTAATAGTTATTATTTTCACAAATCTATGTACAGTATGTACAGTGTATATGTTTTAATTTCTCTTAGGTCAAATATACTAAATAGCTACAAAAATCTTCATCGTTTTATGAATCTTTGGTTCTGCTGAACAAAAAAGTCTTATATAATATGCATTTTTTATGAACAAGTCAGGATCCAGCCCAATTTACAGAGTAATAACACCACTTTCTGCTTCAATTAAACCATTGACAAGAATTTGTTGCCAGTGCCATTGCTGAGGTATGTGTTAGATACTCTAAATAGTCATTTTTATTAGAAGTAATTCGAAAACCTTTCTGCGGAACAAGCCATAATAATTTCACACATTACCCAAAGGTAATAATGTGAGAATAATTGGCCTAGGGTAAGGTAATTGGGGGATAAATGAACATTGTGATTAAGAATAGAATCCATTACCTACAGATGAAGCCACTTGGATTTGTGAGTTAAATGCGTCATGACTCAGAGTTAATTGAAGAAACTGTGTTATCTAAAGTTATCTTAACTCATTTAATGCATTTAACCTTTTCATTAGCATACCAAAGCACCATTGTTCACAATGGTGAATGCTTTAATTAGATGGGATGTTGTGTCACAGTTTTCTGTGTTAAATGAGATAAATGGGATATCTGTGTTTAGTTATTCTGTGTCAAACAGACAAACCAAAGTGGCTGCATCTGTATAATGTCTTATTGTTTGCAACTATTCACAATATTTTTCATTTATCCTTGATAGTTTTTGCTATTCATTGTTATTTGCCTGTTTCATAGTGTTTTCTGGCAAGTCCAGAGTCTAGACACTTCTGTACAAACACACGTTGACGTTTGTCATTATAGAAAATACTTAACATTGAATATTTCTTGAAAAGTTTAAAGTTTTTTTATTGCTAACATCTACTCAATAAATTGCAGTCTAGTTAGCAGCTTTATTTGTTGGAGTTTAGTACTTTTTGCTTCCATATTCTTGCTCTTGAATTCAAATGAAATTGATACGTGCTGGCAGAAAAGTCAGACAGGCAAAATTCCAAAACTAGTAAGGTGTTAGAACTCATAGAAAAAAGGATTTGTTTTTATTGTCCTTCATATTCTGGCAATACATAAGCACAAACACTGCCAGGGCCCTGTGAAAGGATAATCAACATTTTTATGAGTAGAAAAATGAATATTCTAACCATAGCTGCTTATATTAAAGGGAAATGAGAGAAAAGGCACCATCCTGACCTGTTCAATTTGCAATAGACTGTAAGCTCTTATAACCACTTAAAACTATCTGACTTTATTTTTCTACAGGTGGACTAAAGGGATAATATAATTATAGTAGAATTTAAAGGTATAAACAGATGGAGGCACAATAAACTGTGCACCTAGGACAAACATACCTATACTAATGGCACCTATATATTCTGCAGAGCTTTATAGAGAATATTCATTAATCACATCAGTTCCTGGCCCAGTGGAGCTTAAAACCTAAGGTCCCTATCATATTCACACATATTCGGGGTTATTTATTAAAACTCAATTTTTTCTTGTTGGGCATTTTGGGGAAAAACTAAAATTTTCGTGAGAAAAGAAAACTACAATTTTTCGAGATTTATTGCGATGCCACAAAAAGCCCAAATCCGAATATCTGGTATCTCAGGTCATGTTTTAGTCAGTGGCAGATGTCCCTATCCCAATTTGAAGAGATTGTGGTTTGCACTGGGTTTAGCCTGATAATTCTAAAAATTTTGGGTTTTCGGAAAAATAACCCAAAAAAATCTAGCTAATCGGGAGAAAAGTCTGAAAAAAATCAAATGATTTCGAGTTTTTGCGAGATTTTTTTGAGTTTTTCACCGATTTATTGTTTTTCCAGTTATTTTTATGATAAATAAGGCAAAATTGTGGGTAGGGTTTGGTCAAAAAAAATAGATTAATTACAATTTTAGTTAATAGCCCCTGTTATGTCTGTTTTACCAACAACCAATTAACCTGCCTGTATGTTTTTCATGTAGAAGGAAACCCATGCAGACATGGTAAGAACATACAAGCTCCTTGCTTGTGCTTTTACTGGAATCCTTGGACCCGATTTCTGTAGTGCTAAGCATTGCATCATGATGTTGACCATTCCCCTATGTATTGGGAATTGCAAATAAACTGCAACACCATAGCATACACCAGCAATCAGAAGATTTTTGGTTGTTGGGTTTAGTAAACCCTGACAACAATATAGTTTTTTCTGTTGCAGGCTCAAAATATGCAAAATAGAAATGCCAGTATATTAAAAAAATAATAGACTAACTGGAAAATTGCCATTAGGTGTGAAGGTGAAGCTAAACACAGACCAGATTTTAATGATTCAGTCCACCAACATAATACAATAGAATTAGTTTGTAAAACTGAAAAAGCCAATACCTTGAATGCTTCAAAACAGGGTACCGTATATACTCGAGTATAAGCCCAGTTTTTCAGCATCCAAAATGTGCTGAAAAAGTCTACCTCGGCTTATACTCGGGTCAGCGGGCAGTAGCTGAGATTGCAGTCACTTTTAATCATTCCTATACCAACAGTTCACTTGGGGAGAGACTGCAATATCCCACAATGCCCTCTGTTGGTTTTATGAAAGAATAACAGTGCGCCCTCTGTTGGTTATATCAAAGAATAACAGTGACTGCAATATCACACAGCTCCATCTGTTGGTTGCATCAAAGAATAACAGTGACTGCAATATCACACAGCGCCATCTGTTGGTTATATCAAAGAATAACAGTAACTGCAATATCACACAGCGCCATCTGTTGGTTGTATCAAAGAATAACAGTGACTGCAATATCACACAGCGCCATCTGTTGGTTATATCAAAGAATAACAGTGACTGCAATATCACACAGCGCCATCTGTTGGTTGTATCAAAGAATAACAGTGACTGCAATATCACACAGCGCCATCTGTTGGTTGTATCAAAGAATAACAGTGACTGCAATATCACACAACGCCATCTGTTGGTTATATCAAAGAATAACAGTGACTGCAATATCACACAGCGCCATCTGTTGGTTATATCAAAGAATAACAGTAACTGCAATATCACACAGCGCCATCTGTTGGTTATATCAAAGAATAACAGTAACTGCAATATCACACAGCGCCATCTGTTGGTTGAATAAAGGATTAACAGTGATGGCAATATCACACAGCACCATCTGTTGGTTATACGAAAGATCAGTGATGGTTTTATGACACACAGCACTCTCTGCACAATTCTCTGTCACCATCAACTTTGCAAAGAAGTCCGGTCGATCGCTGGGGGAGTCTCTTTGGCGGAAGGTGCGCTGCTGGGAGACAGGGCTGTAGTTGTGTCTAGGCTTATACTAGAGTCAATAAGTTTTCCCAGTTTTCGTAGGTAAAATTAGGTACCTCGGCTTATACTCGGATCGGCTTATACTCGAGTATATACGGTAATCCCTTATTTATTGCATGGTGATCCTGACAACCTTACACACGATTAAGACCACATCTCCCTTCCTCAGTGATGCAATAAATAAGTAGGGATGGGCGAATTTGACCTGTTTTGTTTCGCCAAAAATTAGCCACTGGCGAAATGTTGCCGACGTCCATTAAAGTCTATGGGCATCAAAAAAATGTTGACGCGTGGTGAACTGATTTTGACACGCGTTTTTTTTTTTGACGCACGACGCCATACACATCTATGGGCGTCATTTCTGCGGCAAAACAAGGTGAAAAAATTTACCCATCCCTATAAATAAGGGATCATCCTGTTTTGAAGCATTCAAGGTATTGGCTTTTTCAATTTTCTCTGCACCAACATAATACAGCCTATTCTGCCTTTTTTCTCCTATATGCATATTTTCATTAATATGTTCTAATATTTCCACTGAAAGTCCGGCTGTCAAATCTCTTGACATACCAAAAAAGGCAAGTAAAACAAAAACATGTTCCCTTCATAGAAATAGACACACTGCACTTAATGTTCAGCATCTCTAGTAATGTAAATTCCTTGCTTTATTGGCCGAATTAAACTGCAGTAGAACAAACTTGAGTATTAAAAGACACCTTTAAGATCACATTGTATAAAAGAAAAATGTCAAGGCATTACAAATGTTATCTTGGGAAGCCTATACAAATGGCATAATATATAAATTCAGCAGCTATGCAATCCCTAGTTAACATGTAGGAACATTTAATGGTTACTTGCTTCCAATCTCTTGAAAAGCTAATGCCGAGCTCTCTAACCACTGAAACTTGCACTTTAGAGATCTAATGATGTTTATTGTCTATGTGCAAAACCTCTAATAGGAGCACCATCACCCATAGTGCATCTTAGTAAACTATACTATACAGTCACTAGACTGACAGTCCAAATGCAGAGCTGAAGGGCACAAGGGAGCATTGTACTCACCAAGGACATTAACTGCAAGGATCATTTGAATCCTTTTGTGCGTCTGCCTTAAGCTTCATCATTTTTGGATTAGGCAGGGGAGTAACAGGGGATTCCCATATCCCACTTCTCCAAAATGCCATAATGAGTTGCCAGAGGGTTTTCTGGCAACACAGATGTGAAAAGATCAGTTAAAGCCAGAAAGTTACAGCCTGCCCTGTATCACAATAATGCAGTTCATGTTCCGGTGTTGTGGAGAAGCTTACCTTACCTAGATTATGCAGAGAAAATGTCAAAATTTCACAATAGTGTGACCCTACTGGAAATGCAGATGTTTATTGACCTACAACTGCTTACAAGCTGGCAAACTTGATGACTTCTTACACAGACTTCTGTGCAACATTTTCTGAACTGCACATGATTTGCGCCGTTTCGCTTCGCCGAAAAATTCGTGAATTTCGTGCGAAACTCGCAAAACGGCGAAAAATTTGCGAAACGGCTCCGGCGTCTCGTTTTCGACGCCGGCGCCCGTGTTTTTTTTACGCCGACGCCCGCTTTTTCGTGAAAAAAATTTTGACGCAGGCATTTAGCGAATTTATTCACTGACGGCGAAACGCGCAAATTCGCCGCAAATTCGCGCCTGGCAAATAAATTCGCCCATCACTAATTCTGTTTAAAGCAGTCAAGGAATGCTGCTAAGTGCACTTGCACTAATACCCAGTATACGGGTCTTGATGTATATCTGTTCCAGCAGCAAAAGTAAATACAGTAAATACAATCTCTTGTTACCTATTTTTATTTAAAATTTTTAAGGGAAAATTTCCCTATTTTAAAATGAGAATACCAATATTCTTAACCTCCGAGCTATCATCACTGGATACCTTAATGAATTAGTTTTAAATAAAGTAAACCAGTTCCTGTAATACTACAAGTTACTAGCATGACCCTTGGCTTGTGCCAATGGATATCTTCCTCCTAGAGAAGTAGCACAGTTTATGAAGTTTTCTAAGGAGATGCACTGAAATATTAATGTGAAATGTGTCCTGTGGCAAAAAACATATTCCTGATAATCCAAGGTAGCATACAATTTGCGAACAGACTTCTAATCATCCCTCAGTTTTTAACAGAGCAGAATTAGATATTTCACATTTCATGTCATTATGGATTCTGAAACCAAATGATAGAAAGTAAAGCTAAGACATGTTTGAGTATTTAAGAAGGAATTGGAATGGAACATTTGCTTATTGCTCATCTTGGGATAATTAAAACAACAAACTGGAGAACAGATAAACCCCTGACATTGTTCCAGTTACCGAATTTATTTTGCAAAGTCCTCATTTTACTTGATAGCACAGAATTATATAAGGACTGTTCACACACAACAGTAAACAGTCGTGATGCAATTATGTCTATTTTTTTTAAAAAAAAATTTGCAATAGAAATCATTTATAGCAAAAATTGTGTAGAACAATAGTGATGGGTGAATTTGCGCCATTTCGCTTCGCCGAAAAATTTGCGAAATTCGCCGGCGTCCGTTTTTTTTTTGCCGCCGACAAATTTTTGCCGCGAATTTTCGCGGGCGTTTCGCAAATTTTTCCGCTGGTGGCGAATCGGGCAAATTCGCCGCGAATTCGCGCCTGGCGAATAAATTCGCCCATCACTATAGAACAACTAATTTCTGTGGGCTTTACCTAATTTCACTTAATCGTAAAAAAAATATATATTCTGACCAGCCACAATATATTTTTCTATAATAATAAGCCTTAATATGAAAAAAATTATTTTATTCTAAGAAATTTATGAATACCCAGCATCATTTTTGAACACAGGTTCTTAATTTGCTTCATATCAGCCACCTGACCAATATGGTGTTCAATATCATGTTCTAACTTGTACTAGACTGATCGAAAAGTGTCATTGGGTTGATTATGGTAACTGCACTGGTTGGTTCTAGCCAGTAGTGATGAGCGGAATTCACAGGTATGCAGGTATGGATTCACAGCAAAATTCTGCATTTCACCATTGGCAAATATTTTTGGGAAAACACTGCAAAATTTTGCCATGAAAAAACAGCCATAATCTCTAATGTAATAAAAACAGCCATAATCTCTAATGCACAGAATAATTTACTGTAAAAAAAAGTTGCAATGTATTTTGCAAATCTTCACCCCTTTGTAAACTTTCCTCAGTTTCATGATTTTTTTCTGCAAAATGGGACAGATTGACTCATCGCTACTAGCCAGTATCATAAGTTAAATGTTAAAGGTAAAAATGTGATACTGTACAATTTAGTGGGTAGCTAATGTTTTTGTACTACACATCCATGGGGTTATTTATTAAAGGTTATGTGATTTTTTCTTAACTCTAATAAATTAGAATGTACTACTCACAACTCGAATGGGAGGTTATTTCTGAAAAACTCAAACATCTAACATTCGATCGACTAAGAATAACCGAAAATTAGAATCGAATTTAAATCAAGTTTTCCTCTTAAAAAATCCTGAATGGCTTTTAACATCTTCAAAAAGTTCAACCGATGACATTGACATCTACATGAGCTCAGCAGGTTTTAGGTGAAAAAATATCGCACTAGAACTGTTTCTGTGGTCGAGGTGTGATACATCTCACATTAAAATTTTAATTTTAATTGATGGTTGTAAATTCAAAATTGTGAGCTTTGAGTAAAAAAAAAATCCAAAATTTGGATTTATTTTTTGCAAAGGACATGTTCTTGCACTATTTTCCTTACCTTATTGGCCATGGAATAAAAATGTTCAGTACAGACAGGTAACATATAAAACATGCACTGCAGAATGTACAAGTAGCCATGATGAAATTAAAATATTAAACATACATTTTTCATAAATACTGATTTATTTTTTAAAAAAGGGTGTTTCAGGTCAGTTGCAAATGAGTTTGTCTCTCAAAAGTGCAGTTACTATCACCAACTTATACCAGCGAGTACAGATTAACAAGAAAAGAAATATCTAAGGTAGATTGTAATAATTATTTTGACATCCTTTCTCGGCATATCCAAATAATCAGAGGTGACTCTGGAAGGAGATGCTTAAAGCTCATTAAGGGATTGTGTCAAGTAAGAGAATCAACCTTATGAAAATCACTGCAAATCACGAAACATAACTTGGTTCTTCAGACAGACCTGGACATGCCAGAGAAGAAAGAAATGTAATTTGCATTTTGCAGCTAAATAACTTTATTCTACTTTATTGTAGCTTTCAAAAGTAAAAAGGCCAAAAAACATGCTGGGAAAGTGAAAAAATAAATAAATATATATATTGTAAAATAAAAAAAGACGTGCTGCAGCAAGTAAGGCGTTGTATTATTGTATCAGCTCAGGAAAACCAGATAAATGGGTCCCTGGAGTGAATGGAGGAGAGTAGAGTTGGCCTTCCGTTCCTTAATCCATCTACGGTTTTGCATCTTCCCAGCTATAGGCAGCTGTCTAATTAGGCTGCAGATGAGCTGCATATAAAAAGGGGTGTAGGACTACACCTCAGAGCTGTCCCCTGGATACCTCCTTGTGCTGGAGGAGGGTGAGAGGATCGTGGACACCTCTTTGTGCTGGAGGGAGGTGTGTGTGAGTAGCTGGGAAGGAGAATGCCATGCTGAGCTGAAGTAATTGTGAGGACAAAGTGACTGGAGAGAGGAACAGAAAACCCCTCATAAGGGACTGTGTGTTAAGTGCTAAGTCTAACAGAGGATTCTGGGACTTTGTTCCTTCAAGCCAAAACCCAAATTTGAAAGTTGATAAACAAGTCCCTTATAGTTTATGCAAAAACATACATTATTTATTATGCCAGGATTTATAATGGAAAATGTTTTGTGGGTCTGCGTCTCTCTTTGTCCAGTAGGCATTACTGAGGGACAAATAGAGACATCAAGATGGGCTAGTGTGATGGGATTGATGTGATATCTATGTAATTGTGGGGGACAAGCAGAAAGAGTTGCAAAGCTTGGGCCTTACATAATGGGGAAAGAAAGAATCTCTTACCTTCAGTCTGCCAAGGGACCCTGCAGTTTACCTCCCTCTCACACAAGATATGTATTTTATGATGTTTATTGAAAACTTTACAATATATGCCCAAGATAGGGAGAAGGGGACATGCCCTGGTGTGGTGGGGCTGCTTTACTTATCTTTAGAGAAAAGGGGGTGAAAGCATAACTTTAAAGGGATACTGTCATGGGAAAAAAGAATTCTGTACTGAAATCCATTTCTCAAAAGAGCAAACAGATTTTTTTATATTCAATTTTGAAATCTGACATGGGGCTGGATATTTTGTCAATTTCCCAGCTGCCCCTGGTCATGTGACTTGTGCCTGCACTTTAGGAAAGAAATGCTTTCTGGCAGGCTGCTGTTTTTCCTTCTCAATGTAACTGAATGTGTCTCAGTGGGACATGGGTTTTTACTATTGAGTGTTGTTCTTAGATCTACAAGGCAGCTGTTATCTTGTGTTAGGGAGCTGTTATCTGGTTACCTTCCCATTGTTCTGTTGTTAGGCTGCTGGGGGGGAAAAGGGAGGGGGTGATATCACTCCAACTTGCAGTACAGCAGTAAAGAGTGATTGAAGTTTCTAAGAGCACAAGTCACATGACTTGGGGCAGCTGGGAAATTGACAATATGTCTAGCCCCATGTCAGATTTCAAAATTGAATATAAAAAAATCTGTTTGCTCTTTTGAGAAATGGATTTCAGTACAGAATTCTGCTGGAGCAGCACTATTAACTGATTCCTTTTAGAATTTTTTTTTTTCCCCATGACAGTATCCCTTTAAGGTGAGGCTGGTGATGGATTTTCCTGGGGCAAGGATTAGGGACAGGAAGGTGCAAGAGGAATTTAAGTTAAGTGGTAAAAGCTTAGACTCAGGTTTAAGACTGGGTATAGGTTAAAGGAGAATAATGTTAAGTTATTGTGAGCTATGTTATTCACAGCCTTCAGCAGCTAATGGTTTTGCGCATATGTTCACTATGCTAAACAAAAGTTACAAACAATTACATTTGTATTGGTTAGGGTACATTTTTATTATGTTAGTGTAATGTACATGGGAATAAATTCAGCTGCGGCTTTTCCACCCATGCTGTTGTCGATGTGTGTATTTGGGGTACAGGTTATAGGGATCATGCATTAAATACTAAAATAAACTCATGTAGTTAATGGAAGCAAATCCCACCAACCATGTTTCCATATCTAGTGGAAAATATTCCCATTGTTTTCAGACATGTTTCAGGTACATCTTGGACAATTTTATAAAATAACATAATGTACTGTAATAGATGTGCAATATATCAAATAATGTTTCCATGCATCTGCTCATGGCGTTCTCCTTTGTCACTTCTGTCTTCAGTTAATTAACTCAGCACCATGATGTTTATGTTTCTATACTACAGCTCACCTTTGTATAAACATGATAGCAAATATGGTGCGTGTGCTGCATATAGAATCACTTCGATTTACTTGTAGGAGCCATCACTAATTCGTTTTTATGAGACCTTCTGCTAATTGGCAAACTCAAATGCTATGCATATAGTGTCAGTGTAAGATTACATATATCCAGCACCGCTCTACATTGGTTTATCTTCAGTTCAGACATCACCATGCATTTGTTAATCTGCTTCAATACAGAATTATCCTGAAGCACACTTCTGTGACAATTATGCCTTCTCTGTGCAGAATGACAGTTTATTAATATTCAGATAGATTTTTCTGTCTCGCTTAATATTTGTTGATGCAATCAGTATTTGGTGGAATTAGTTTCCCATCCACAGCTGACTCAGTATATGCAATACTGTCTACATGGCAGATCCTAAGGCAAGATAAGGCCTCAGAATACTGATTAACTTTAGTGCAAGAGTTATAATAAAAACAGCTTGGATGAATGGTGAAGAAAACATCTGGCTCTTGGATAGGATTCATTGCCGATGACCAGTCAAAACTAGATTCAATTATTCATATTTCAATACCAGTCAAAGGGAAAAGTTACACATGTCTAACATTTTGCATGTTTCCCCAGCTAACCTAAAAAAAAAAAAAAAAATATATATATATATATATATACATATACATACATGTACACACATATATATATATATATATATTTATACATATATATATATATATATATATATATATATATATATATATATATATATATATATATATATATATATATATATATATATATATATATATATATATATATATATATATATATATATATATATATATATAGGACCAGAGAGTAGCACGCACACCTTTGCTCCAAAGGATTTATTAGAATACAAAAAGCATTTACATCGGATTTACATCATACATATATATATATATATATATATATATATATATATATATATATATATATATACGTATATACAGTATATATATGATTGCATTACAAAACTACTGTACCTGAAAAATATTATAGAAGGTGCCATTGCCCCTTGTTTCAGTGGGATTTTCACCTGCTATGCAAATTCTTGGATGCTGGATATATTCAACCAACACGAAAAGAGTAAAATACTTGATTCGAAGTTATAATTCTAGTTTGTACATTTTAGAGCAAAAAAAAAATGACCTAATGGTGAAGAAAACATCTGGCTCTGGGATAGGATCCATTGCCCATGACCAGTCAAAACCAGATTCAAAGATTTATATTTCAATACCAGTCAAAGGGCAAAGTTACACATCTCTAACGTTTTGCATGTTTCCTCATTTATTTATAGGCTTACTCTGGTATTCTCCCACACTTCAAAAACATCAAGGTAGGCTTATGGAGAATCTTTGTAATGTGCTGAGAAATATATTGATGCAATACGGACACATGAATGTTACGTTTTATAAATATTTTTTCTCATTTCGTGTACAGTCACCAAGACAAATACAGGTGCATCAGATTTTGTTTTGCTTTCTGGCACTCACTGTCATCATGACAATCATGTTAAAATATTCTGCTCCATTCGCAGATGGGACGAACAAAGAGTGATTATTTAATTTATGCACAATGTGGTAAATGTTGACCTCCCGCCTATTTATCTACATTCTCATTTTAGCTGTTTTAGAGGTTTTTGAATCACAAATAAACTCACTTTCACTTAAACCACAAATGCCACGTAATGTATTAAAATAAAAGATCTGAAACTAAAAAGTACAAATAAAAAAAACAACAAAAAGCATTGCGTGATCCTAATAAAAATACACTTTTTTCAGGCAATTACAAGCAAAAAAATTCTGAAAACCTCTAAATCTAAATGGCTAAAAAATGTCAGCTAGGATCAGTGTAGTTCCCATTGACTTATATGGGACCTCAACTGCTTTTACTTGGCAAGGTTTTGTATCACAGTTTTTTACACTTAATAAATCTCACATTTTTAGAGTTTTAGTGAAATTAAAAACCTGAATTTTAGAGAAAAACATTTGATTTGTGAAAAAAAGAAATTTGAATGATAGTAAATGGGTCCCTAACATCTCACTGAATTGTATTTGTCTTTACATTAAAGGGGCTGGTTTGGTCATAATAATAATAATTACTAGTGATGGGTGCATCTGTCCCGTTTTGCTTTGCTGGATAATTTGTGAAACTGCGGAAAAATTCACAAAACGGCAAAAATTCGACAAACGCTTTGAAGTGAATGGGCATCAAAATAATTTTGACACGAGTGACAATATTTATATGTGCAACTATTTTGCCAGTGAATTATCAATGCAGTTTTCTGAAAACATTTGCGGGTGGCGAAACACGGAATTCGCTGCAAATCCATGCCTGGCTAATTTATTCATCCATCACTAATAATTACTAACACACTGTAAATCCACCTAGCACAAATCTCTTTTTAATGGAATACAATTTTCACAACCACAGTGAAACCTAGTTTCTCCATCCAATCCATGTTTTCATCTGTTGGCCAGGTTTTCTATTTTACTGTACCTTGTGTAGATTTGTGATTTACAAAATTACTTATCATAATTCTGTTCACATGTAAATCACCATGACCTCCAATGCTAATCAGTTTGAACTTAGTCATATTTTCAAAATCATAATAAACAGTATTACACTCCAACTAAAAATACACTCAACGTCTATTAAATATAATTTGTCCTGCATAATATGCAATCAAACCAGCATCTGCAATGTTTGGACATAAAACATATTATGTATAAACATCAAACTAAGAAAGCCAAAATAATCACTTGGACAACTGAAATGTTTGATACTGACAAGAAAAGTCTGAGGTGCATTCCCAGTATTATCCACAGGATGCAGCTGCCCCCAGTGCTTGAATTGGGAAAAAATAGGTGAAGGGATGAGGTGTGGCATGTGTAGCTCCACCCACAGAGAAAAGCAGCGCTGGAAGGAACTGAAAAATTTGCAGCCACACCCCTAACTAAACCAGGATGGAATATTGGCAATTTCATGTATAAATACCCCCAGAACCCATAGCAGGGTGGGACAGAGGCAATTACATGTATAAATACCCCCAGAATTCATAGTATGATGGCATAGAGGCAGGGTCACAAATTATACCCACTGAACAGTTATGTAAAACAGTCTCAGCACGTTTAGAAAAATAAATAAACATCACATTATCCCAGATAATGGCAGACAACAATTAAAGAGTTAAGGCTAGAATTCTTACCGGTCTTAGAATTATAGGAGACCCTTGAATACTAACTTACTTAAAAGGTGTATGTGTGAGCCCAGAGCCTGCATATTAGTCCTGCATTGAGCCTCGGTTCTCATTCCCCTTCATCCTCTCCCAAGTGCAGCAGTGACTTGAGCAGTGGGCACCCTGCCAGGACTCCCGGCGCAGCCTCCTCTCCTTCCCAACCCTGTTGCTCATACACCTAGTAGATCACGTTGCACTTCCAATTATCCATTAAGCTGATTTGAGCCGCATTTCCTGGAGGTGGCATTCTCCTTTACTTTCCCCCCGCAAAGAGACAGAGAGAAGGGGAAAGTGGTGTGGGGTGGGACCAATCGGTGAATAGAGAGGACAGAGAGCTACAAACAACCACTACCTCCCATGCTTATCAGCAATTTAGATTGCATGCAAATCCTCCCAGCCCCATGAGAAGAATAACTCACATAATCGCCTCTCCCCCCTCCTCTTCTCTTTTCTAAGTGGAAAGGTTTTTTCTTTGAGCAGCAGTAGCAGAGCCAGGGGAAGCCCTTGCAGCAGCAGTGTACACTTGGGAGAGCTGCTCTCAGCTTCTCCCCTATCTCTCTCATTTCTCCTTTACCCTAGTTACCCTCTTCAGCCATGGGAAGATGGTGGGGAGCTCCGGCAGTGCTTCTTTGGACTTTATGCGCTCTGATGGCAGTAGGTTTGGGGTTCAGCAGGGGCCCGTGTCTCGAGAGAGAGCTGGAGCATAGAGACGAGGAGGCGAACGGTGTGCTCATCCAGAGAGTGTAGGAGATCATGAACGTGGACGCGGTGCATCACACCTACTCTTGCAAGATACTGGGGGCACCTGGGCATTTTGGTGGGTGGGTTTTCAACTTCGGGAGACACGGCGGCAGTGATTAGTGTCAGCAGCAGCAGCTTGCGCTGTGGGGATTAAACAACAGCAAATGTGCTTTATATGGATTTGATTTCTTCTCTTCTCCATGTGATTGGAGTGCAGGAGTGTGTCACTGTGAGGGAATGGGAGGAGCCAGAGCAGGGGATAAGGTAGAAGACAATGCTGCTCTCTGAGGCAGTGGTTAATGAGAAGGTGCCCACATAGGAGCGCGTGTTCTCCGGAAGTCGTCTTCTGTCTTTCCATATTCGGAGCGCATTAAAGCTCCGGTATGCAAAATCTCACCTGGCGGGATGCAATTTGGTGAAAAAAAGAAGTGGTGGGATGGCATCCCGCCACATCCCGCCCCAATTCAAGCACTGGCTGCCCCAATTCATCAGTTCTAAAGAGTTTTTTCAGATGCATGCTTTCAGATCATTCTCCACTTTTCCATTCTTATTAACTTTTAGTGCCAATAAATCTGTCTCCCATTGCAGATTTGTTCTATGAATGATGAAATTGTGTTGCCATTGTATTTTCATCACTGTGTGATTTTTGTTATTGCTGACAAATCTTAGTTTAGCAAAGCAAATGCATGTAAATGTATCAAAATGCATTTGTTAGCATTGCCTCAATCCAGATCATGGTTTTCTCAATGATTCTAGAATAAATTCATTTATTTGGGTGGTTGTTAAAATTGAAAAAAAAAAAAAAAATACTGGAATTTCTCATGATTTCTCAAAGGAAAAAATCTAGAACATTCAAATGAAGAAATGTGGCAACTAAAACCTGGTGAGCTGCTACAGAAGTCAATTAGAGATGTATTTTCAACATTGAGCTATTTAATTTTTGAGGATTTTATCCCTCTATTATCTAGTTTTTCCAGCTTCTTTTGCCCAGTCCGGTAACTTAAACTTTTGACTGATTTAATTGACCGGGATAAGTTAGCACATTGCATTCAAAATTATAATACAGAAAAATACCCATAAACATCCTAAGCACCCTACTTTATAAATATAGTTATAACACTCTGGTTCTGGAATAAGGGATTGTTCACCTTCCAAACACTTTTTTCAGTTCAATTGCTTTCAGATTGTTCCCCAGAAATGAAGATGTTTTTCAGTTACTTTCCATTATTTATTAAAAGTTAAAATAATGTTCCTGTCTGTGGTGTTTGAGTCTGGCAGCTAAGTGACTCAGGTGCAGATTAGGAACTGTTACAACTTTGCAACATTTAGGGGCAGATTTATCAAGTGTCGAATTGAAAATTCTAAGTAAAAAATTTTGAATTTCAAGCTACTTTTGTGTACTTCAGCTAGGGAATAGTCCAAAATTCAATTAAATGTACTGTCTCTTTAAAACTTCAACATCAACCATTCACCATCTAAAACCTGCTGAATTACTGTTTTAACCCATGGGGGACCTCCTAGAACCTGCTTGGAGTCAGTTGGACTTTGAAAAATCAAAAAAAAATTTTTTTAAATTCTTTGAATCAAATTTGATCAAATACCATCTTACTTTGATTCAAATGATCGAATACAGTCTATTCACCCACAGAAAAAAAACTAAGATTTTTTAAGTAAATTTTGGTTGGTCTTTTTTTATTCGAATTTTGGAATTATGGGAGTCCAAAAAACTCCCATTACTTCAAAATTTGACCCTTGATAAATCTGCCCCTTAGTTGATACATTTCTCAGCAGCATCTCTGGAGTATTAGCAACTATTGTATCAATTCTAAAAGCTACCTGTAATGAAACCCAGAGATTCTGCTCAGCAGGGACAATAATAAGAAATGTATTAATTAAGAACAGTTAAAATGGTCGGCGACCGCCCCTCTCAGAGCTGCTTTAAAAGGTGAATAAAGACACTTTACACTTCAATATTAGAAAAACAGTGACACATAGAAAATGAAAGTAATTGGAAAAAGTCATTATTTCTGGTAATCTATCGGAAAACATCTAGTTGTTTGAAGGTGAACAACCCCTTTAACATAATGTCCTTTTTCTACAAGAGGTTTTAAAAAAAATGATTTCCAATACTTCTGCTACTTATTATGCATTTTTCACTTTCCTAATTTTTCTGCTGAAGTGACATTAGTCACTTTTTCTCCTTTGTATAACAAGTAGTGATGAGCAAATTTGATTGTTTCACAGACAAATACTGTATGTGATATGGCATAATTTTGTTATTTTTGCTGCATTTTTTCCCACTCAAAATGGGGAAAAAGTCAATAGGCAATTTTCCTGTTTTTTTTTTCTTCTACATATTTTCATAAACTTTCTCACAGTGAACATTGTGCTAAGGTGAAATTTTGCCAAGGTTGCCAAAAAAGTGTATGTATAAGTTCTGGAATTCGTTGAGCAAAAGATTTTCCACCTTTATAGCATTAACAGTTCTCTGTTGATACACAAGTGAAGACATTTTAGTGAAAGAATGGCCGTGTTGGAAAACATCTGTTTATCAGAAGTATATTTAAAAATAGGTACACCAGATACTCATACCATGGTCCTTGACCTAACAAGTACTGATTCATGATATAATTTAGGGGCAGATTTATCAAAGGTCAAGGGGAATTTTCAATGAATTAATTCTAATTTTGAGCTATTTTTTATGTATTTCAACTAGGGAATAGTCCACATTCGATTCAAATTTTTTTTTAAAAATTGAAAATTCTAATATCGAAATTTATTATGTGCTGTCTCTTTAAAAATGCAACTTCGACCATTTGCCATCTAAAACCTGCCAAATTGCTGTTATAGCCTATGGGGGACCTCATAGAACCTATTTGGAGTCAATTGGTGGACTTTGAAAAATCAAAGTTTGTATTTGAGGAAAAACTTTGAATCAAATTTGATTTAATGCGCTATTCCTTCGATTCGTATGATTCGAATTCAGCCGAATATGGACCTATTCGACCAAAAAAAAAAACTTCAACTTAATTTTTGGTTGGTCTTTTTGAATTCGAATTTCGAAGTTTTTTCAATTCGAAATTCGACCCTTTATAAATATACCCCTTAAAGAAAGAAATGAGATAGACAAGAAATTGCTCACCGAGAATCGATAGATTTGCTGGGTCTCTCTGTCAACAGGTTGAAGCAAAGTAAGGTAACGGTTTATTCCAGTCGGTGTCACAGAGAAAACTGTACGATATGCATTTAAGTAGAGATATAGTTGGGGATCTTTTGTCTGTGAAAAGAAGAGACATAATTCATATAACCGTACAACCATTAAGCTCATATAATGTACGTATTATCCAAATTTGGAGATAACTAGTGAGGAATTATTCTCCTAAAATGTTAAATTGGATTATGTTTTAGTTGTACAAACACACCACACAGAAATGAACCAAACAATTAACTTTAATATGGTACAGACACACTAGAATATAACTAGCAATATTTATATAATATTCATGCTTCATTTATTGCATTGATACAAATTTTTTGGAAACAATGTTACATTTTAAATCTAATATGAAATATTAGGAACAGCATTATATTTTACCACCATAATGTGATTATTTAATGTGACATTTAATAAAATGAAATTTAATGATTTCATACAATTTAATTTTTAAAAAAGTCATTACAAATCAAGGTTTTATTTTCTGATGACTCACAGTGATAACATCTGCATTTGCAATTTTTTTGAGTTTAAATTACACAAACTTGAATTTTGATAAATAGGCTTCTTGGATGCCTATTTATGGGTTTACAAGCTCAAAAAAAGGTGAAAAACTCAAATTGAAAAAATAATTGAAGAAATCGTTTCAATTTTGCTTAGCATATAGTAGCTTCCATTGAATTGTACAATTTTTAAATGTTAAAGTTTTACATTTAAGTTTCTTTACCTTAATAAATAATTCAAATTTGTGAGTTTTAGCTTAAAAAAAAACCTCAAATGATGATCAAACTCCAAATTCAAACAATGATAAGTCAGCCCCTTAAGCATTCATTAAACAAAATGCCACAGGAAGAGCTTGACAAAATAATGTAATACCCCATAAAGGACAACTAAAGACTAACTAAAGATGTAGCTGGAAATGCTGTACATTATGTTTTGTGCTTCTGTACCAGCCCAAGGCAACCACAGCCCTTTAGCAGTAAAGATCTGTGTCTCCAAAGATGCCCCAGTAGCTCCCCATCTTCTTTTCTGCTGATTCACTGCACGTGCTCTGTGCTGCTATCACTTACTGAGCTTAGGGACCCACTCACAATATACAGTACACATAGAATAGAAATGTCACAATATAAGGCTGATTAGTAATTAATACAGATAATTACTACATGGCAGCACAGAAACCAGTGCAATTAGCATCAGAATTTAATAATCTGCAAACCTGTAGCATCAGCTTATATTACAGGGGAAGCTCATTTTCTGCTGGATAATTAGTGACGACCCCTAAGCTTAGCTTCTCAACAGCCAATCAGAGCCCACTGAGCATGTGAGTGTCACAGACACTTTCCAAGATGGTGACCCCCTGTGACAAGTTTGAAGTCCTGGATCATTGCTGCTATGGACAAGCTCAAACTTTAGGCTGGTGCAATAAGTTCTCTATATAAAATAAGGCATTTTAAGCACTATTCATTTTTAGGGTTTAGTTATCCTTTAAGGCTACTGGTGTCTCAACTGCCCAAATAGAATCTTTTTGCTTGCTCTCAAAAAAGGATATCTTCTTTATAATCAATTTTATATTTACTGTTTGTGTACATTATTTTACAGCATAAATATATTTTTTATTTATTTATTTTAATCAACTAGTTCTATTTAGGTACCACAGTAAATATGTTGTATTGCCAGTAATTATTCTATTTGCCACTTGGCACTATGCCGACAACTTCAATTCATTTTAATGAGTTCATTTCAGAAATGCCAAGCCTTTGCTACAATTGACAGCCTTCCAATACCCAAGTGGAAAAACTATCAATTAACTGATTTTCACTTAAAGTACAATAAAAATGACAGCATTTGACAATGGTAAATAATAGGAACGTATAACCTGTTTTAGGATTGCTTTAAGATGTGTAGGGGAATCATATAAGGTGAATACTACTTAAAAACTGCTGAAAAATTATCCAAGACTAATTTTTTTTAACGTGTTGTGATATTGTTACTATTGTGCTGTTTTAAAATTATCTTCAAATGTTCTAAATTTAACAATTACCTTAAAATGTAAAAACTTAGTTTTTTCTAAAATCCAGGAATAGTGAAGAGCGAATGTTTTGCCAGCCATGGATTCACAGAGAAATTCCACATTTTGCTTCTGCAAATTTTTTTGTGAAACTGCATGAAAATTTTGCGATGACAAAAAAGTTGCTGAGAGAAAAATGTTGCCATAGGAAAAAACGCCCATTGACGCATCTGAACAAAAAAGTTTCCATAAGAAAAACGCCAATTGACTTGTGACTAATGCATTTGGAGAGACAAAAACTATCACATGTAAAAAATTGTCACACATAAAAAAAATGGTGACGTCCATTGACTTTAATTTATTGCAGGAATTTCTTGCTAATTTTTTCTCTGTTTGGTGAATTTTTAAGCAAAACAGGACAGATTCGCTGATCACTATCATACTGTATATAACAAAAATGAGCCATTGTGCAATTACAGCATCAACACGGTCCAAGAAATCTAATACAAGAACAATTTCACAGGAACAAACTTCCTTCAACACGGTCCAAGAAATCTAATACAAGAACAATTTCACAGGAACAAACTTCCTTTAAGTATTTTACATTTTTTTTAATAATTTTGACTTTCCTATGACATATTAATGATGTTCATGTGTGTTTGAGGTATGTTTTACGCTATGTGCTTCCAGAACAAATCTAGCATCTTATCTATGTGCTACTGATCTTTACCAAAACACCTGCAAGCAAAAATTACATCAACAGATAACAAGCATCCCAAAGAATATTTAGATCTTTTTTACATCCTCTTGTCATTATGTTTTTTGCAATTACAAGCTTGACCCACCACCCAGATATGAACTCTCTAATAAAGTCTCTTAATTTTTTTACACAAAATAAATCATGCTCTTCTATAAAGTGTATGCACTACGTACTATACAGTATAATCTCATTTGTAAGGGGCCATAAAACCTGGTGCAAACTGCTATGTTTTTCACAATTGTTACACTGCTCTGTGCTAAGCTCTTAGGGGTGCAGATCAATCTGCTCCAGAATGGAGCAAAACAGCATGTATCACATAAATGAATACAGTGCTGCCTGCAGTTGTTAATACTGTATTCACGATGGGCATGCTAGTGAAGTAACAGGCATACAGTATGTATGTACAGATATGTAAATGAGGGAGCTATATCATGGGGTATTGTGCTATGAGTAGATTCAGCTCAAGGTACTGTCTGCCCCAATGGTCTTCATACATATTAGCCTATTTGCAATTTCCCCAAGCAGAGCACATACAGTTGAAGCCACTTTGGTTTGTGTGTTTAACACATAGGGGCAGATTTATCAAGGGTCTAATTTCAAGGGTTAAAAAACCCTCAAATTCGACCCTCGAAGTAAAATCCTTGGAATTCGAATAGCGAATTCGAAGGATTTTAGTGCAAAGCTTCGATCGAATAAAAATTAGATTCGAACGATTTTAAGCAATCGATCGATTTTTATTTGATCAAAAAAACTTGAAAAGTGCTGGGGAAGGTCCCCATAGGCTAACATTGCACCTCGGTAGGTTTAAAGTGGCGAAGTATGAAGTCAAAGTATTTTTTAAAGAGACAGTACTTAGACTATTGAATGGTCGAATAGTCAAACGATTTTTACTTTGAATCGTTCGAATCATTCGATTCAATCGAATTCGATCGAATTTGACCAAGTCGCTGGTCGAAGTACCCAAATAAATACTTCGAAATTCGAATTTTTTACATTCGAATTATTCACTCGAGCTTAGTAAATCTGCCCCCTAATGTCTAAACACGTGTAACCCGCTTATTCCATTTAAAACAGAAAATTGTGTCACAGCATCCCATCTAATTAATGGGTTCACCATTGTCAAACAATGGTGCTTTGGTATGCTAATGAAAAGGTTACTGCAAATTCATTAAATGAGTTAAGATGATTTTAGATGACAGATTCTCAAATTAATCTCGAGTCATGACGCATTTAACACACAAATCCAAGTGGCTGTGGCACTTCCACACGGATATTGGCTGTTCTTTGCAATTGAAAAAAAAATCCATGGGAAGGTTCAAGGGGCACATCGGGGGGTACAGCCCAGCCCTGTCATTACCACCTGCTTTATGGTAAGTAAGATGGCCCCATTGCAACCTGAATCTCCCGCTGCTCCCTTACTTGTGAGTCTGGATGACACACAAGTTAGGGAACAGGTAAGGTACAGGCTTACAGTACATACCCCTCCTGCCTCTCACAAATCAGAGTTGCTGAATACACAGGCAGGGCTATATTCAACGAAGTCCCCACAGGTGTCTGTACTTCATAATGGAGTGCAAAATCTGCAGCAAAGTAAAAAAAAATAAAAGGATTTTTTGCACTGTGCACACTGCCTTTATAATTATACAGTAGATGAGCCCCATCATGTTCATGTGCTGTGAAAGAGGTGGTTCCCCTAATTTTTATATAGAATGGCCGATTCTAAGCAAATTTTCAATTGGTGTTTATTATTTTTTTTTATAGATTTCTAATTATTTGCCTTCTTTTTCTGACTCACAAATGACAACAATGCTTTGTAAAGCTATACATCTATTTTTATTGCTACTGTTTATTACTTATCTTTCTTTTCAGACCCTCTCCTATTCATATTCCAGTCTCTGATTCAAATCAATGCATGATTGCTAGGGGAATTTAAACCCTAGCGACCAGATTGCTAAAATTCAAAACTGGAGAATAAAATGATAAATAATACAAAAATAAAAAAAATACATCTATATTGTCATTTAGTAAAGCTTTTTCTTTTCTTTAAAGATTAATGAAAGGGAATTAAATTCCCCAGGTTTAGGGCAGTTTAATCCTCTCTTTCTTCTATTGTCTTATTTAATCCAAGAGATGGAGGAATTTCAGACCTTGGGGCAGATTTATCAAGGGTCGAAGTGAATTCGAGGGAATTTTCAAAGCAAAAAAATTTGAAATTCAAAGTAATTTTTTGGATACTTCGACCATCGAATAGGATACAAGAATTTGATTCGAAGTAAAATCGTTTGAATATTCGATCATTCGATAATCAAAGTACTGTCTCTTTAAAAAAACCTTTGATTTCAATACTTTGCAAAATTTAACCTGCCGAAGTGCTATGTTAGCCTATGGGGACCTCAATCAAAATAAAGGAAGGATTTAATCGTTCGATCAAATTCGATGAAAAAAATGTTGAGCAATATTTGAAGTCAAAGTATTTCAATTCGATGGTCGAATTTTGAAGTATTTTTAACTTCGAAATTCGACCCTTGATAAATCTGCCCCCTTGTGTAATCATGTGTCCCATTATTACACAAGGTCTGAAATTTTACACATTTTAACTCACGTTTACAGTGGCAGCTCCTCGCTGGAGCCGTAACTGCTGTGACCGATCTCCAGAAAACTGAGCACAGCTGCAGACTGGTAATGTTACAAGGTCAGACCTTACATAGTAGATCAAATGAACTAATTGCTCTTACATTCATCTTCTTGCCAGTGCTTAATTCAAACAGCAATAATAATTACACATGTGCATAGTCAATTTACTTGAAATATGACATTAAAGATTGCATACTTCAGCTTATCCACAAAGATGTTTTTCAAGAATTGAATGTAATGCTAGAGTTTAGATCAGCATCAGTTTATTGCATTATTCCATAATAAGGGACAAAAGGTAGTCATCTTACTTAGATAGTAACACACATGGGCGTAACTACAGAGGAAGCAGACCTTGCAGCTGCATGGGGGCCAGGAGGTATAGAGGACCCATGAGGCCCTAATTTATATATAATTTCAATAAATATTGGTAAGTCAACCTCTAAACATTTTGGAGGCCTGAAAAATAAATTGCTGTGGGGCCCAGTAATATCTAGTTACACCACTGGTAACACACATGCAAGAGAAAACGAAATCCTGCACACCATGCATTCTAATGGACAACTCAAACAAGCCATCACACTTTATACATACGGGAAGTGCGCCCAGTATTATCCAAGGAAAAAAAATGTATTATGGGAAATGAAAGAAGTAAAAAGTTAAAGAAAAATACCACAAACATTGAATGCAACAAAATAATGGAAAATGTAATAGCGCTACTTATTATTGTATTGAATTAACATGCTTGTGTTTGACATTTAGTTAAAGTCATTAGGGATGTAGCGAACCGCCGCCGATGTGTTCGCGAACGCCGTTCGCGAACACCGGCATAATTTGCGAACTGTTCGCGAACTGTTCGCGAACTTCGATCATCCGAAAATCGTTCGATTCGAACGATCGAAGGATTTTAATCGTTCGATCGAACGATTTTCGTTCGAATCGAACGAAAATCGTTCGATTTTAGCGATCGAATGGTCGAATGGGCGACCGATTTTGACGCGAACGCCTATTGGCGAACGTCGCGCGACGTTCGCGAACTTGCGGCGGACGCGAACAGTCGAAGTTCGCGCGAACTAGTTCGCCGGCGAACAGTTCGCTACATCCCTAAAAGTCATATGAGAACTTAAAGGAAAACTATACCCCCAAAATGAACCCTCAAGCAACAGATAGTTCATATCACATTAAGTGGCATATTAAAGAATCTTACCAAACTGGAATATATATTTAAGTAAATATTGTCCTTTTACATCTCTTGCCTTGAGCCACCATTTAGTGAAGGTCTTTGTGCTGCCTCAGAGATCACCTGACCAGAAATACTTCAACTCTAACTGTAACAGGAAGAAGTGTGGAAGCAAAAGACACCACTCTGTCTGTTAATTGGCTCATGTGACCTAACATACAGTACAGTGAATCCTACGATCCCAGGGGGCGGCCCTTATTTTTTAAAATGGCAATTTTCTATTTAGGATTACCCAATGGCACATACTACTAGAAAAGTATATTATTATGAAAATGGTTTATTTACATGAAGCAGGATTTTACATACGAGTTGTTTTATGCAATATCTTTTTAGAGAGACCTACATTGGTTGGGGGGTATAGTTTTCCTTTAAATATGCCTAAAATGCATGCAACATCCTTCATGTTCAATGACATATTAGTAGACATATGTGTACCTACAGTAGGGGCACATTTACTTAGGGTCGAATATCGAGGGTTAATTAACCCTCGATATTCGACTGTCAAAGTAAAATCCTTCGACTTCGAATATCGAAGTCGAAGGATTTACCGCAATTCGTTTGTTCGAACGATCGTAGGAAAAATCGTTAGATCGCACGATTAAATCCTTCGAATCGAACGTTTCAAAGGATTTTAATTCATCGATCGAACGATTTTCCTTCGATAAAAAATACTTAGAAAGCCTATGGGGACCTAACATTGATGCTTGGTAGGTTTTAGGTGGCGAAGTAGGTGGTCGAAGTTTTTTTTAAAGAGACAGTACTTCGACTATCGAATGGTCAAATGGTCGAATAGTTGAATGATTTTTAGTTTGAATCGTTCGATTCAAAGTCGTAGTCGAAGATCGAAGTAGCCAATTCGATGGTCGAAGTACCCAAAAAAATACTTCGAAATTCAAAGTATTTTTTATTCTATTCCTTCACTCGAGCTAAGTAAATGTGCCCCTAGCTGTCTGTAACTCCCTAATGGTATTTTCCAGGAAGGTAGATTGGTAGACAAGTTATTGGGTGGCTATAGCTGTCAATGACTGTGTGCCCCCTTTTGATGAGGAAGGAAACCTGGCATGAGTTTCTGTACTTTTTGGGCAAAAATGCTGTAACTTTCCCTGTACAGGCTTTTGTAGACTAAAAAAAAAAGCCGAAAAAGCTTGAGCAATCATAAATAGGCCCCTAAAAAGAAAGCACTGGTTTATATAATTTTTTTAAAAAATCTACAAAAATATCCCATGTGGAAACTTTCTATTTTGAATTAATTTTTTAAAATCCTTTATTTCTTAAAAAAAAAAGCACCATTTTCAGTTGTACCCTGGAATGTTATGCTTTCCCTTGTTAAACAAACAGATTAATATCAAGTTACTACATTATATTTATGATTTAGGTTTGGGCAATATCAAATTCTAAATACAGAAAGTGAATACAAATTTGTCAGGCTGCATTCTAGAGATACCAGCATGCTAAAAATATCATATTGGACTTTACTTCAGTTTCCCTGAATCATTAGGAATACTGGATTTCTATTTTTAATGCATTGCTTTTTTAAAGAGACCTTATTATGAATGTAAACGGCATTTTATATATATATATATATATATATATATATTTATATCTGAATATTAATATTTAGTATTTAATATTCATTTGTAAAAGAATTTGATTTGAGCCTGAGTATGCAGAGTCTTCACCTTCTGTCTGAAACTGTTTACTCAGCACTCACTGTATTAATGTAGGTTAATTAAATTGATGCCACTAAAACAACTCATAATAATGATAAGTGGAACTTTGCAAAAACTCTGTCCATCTTCAGAATCAAATGTATTTTTCTATTTAGTGTCTGAATATGTTTATGCTAATCCTTTACTTTCTGAAATATGCCAGAATTATTTTAATGGCAACACAATCTACAGTATATGAGTAACCTAGTTTTTGTTCTTGCATAAATATATAAAGGAAAAATGGTTTATCCCATCAATCAAATGTTTTAAGAAGCACTATTAAAAGGTACTGTCAAAGGAATGGCAGCAACGAGACTTAATGCTTACTTTTCACTAACATGGTTTCTTGATGTAAAAAAATTAAAATTTACCCATGTGCAGTAACCCATAGTAACCAATTGGCAATTAACTGTCTATGCAGGTACAATAATAAAAGAAAATGAATAATTGCTTACTAGGCACACCTGCACCAGGATAAATTGATGCAACAGTGGGTGTATTTTTTATTGGTATATAGGCATGATGGGTAGTGATACTCTGCACCCAAACACAGGGGCGTTTCTGCTATCAGGTTAGTTCAATGAATGCCTCTCAGAATAGTCACATGTAGTCCCACTAATGCATACAACTGATGGTTGAATTGTACAATATGGGTTGTTAGTAAAAGTGGGAAAGAAGGGGTGTGGGTTAAATAAAAGAAAAAAAAAAGGAAAGAAAATGGAACTATTAGAATTTCAAGATAAAATAAAAACTCACCTCTTCAATATCATTATCAAGAGCTACAAATTTTAATGGTGCAGTAAAATTTTGGTTGTCTGAGATTGTTGTTCCCACTGGTGAAGACTCCAAAATATAGCCTTGATATGTAGGAAATGTAAAATATGGGGCCTGATTATTCTCATCCAAAATGTCTATGTGAAGGTTTGCAAACACTGGAAGGGGGTGTCCGTTGTCTTGCTCTGCCTATGAGAAGATAATAAAAAAGATAAAGATCAAATACAGAAATAATATAAATTCTTATATTAATTCAGTCTTTCAAGTTCAAGGAAATTCTTTCACATAGAGCTGTCAATTGTTTTGCTGCATCTAGTGCACGGAAATTGGTTACTAACCCAATTTTTTGCTGAAAATAAAACCGAGTCCAATGAAAGTAAAGCACTATAAAAGTAAGGTTTTATATAGTTGAATAAACCATTCAAGGCAAACAGTTGCTAAAATCGCTAAATTTCTTGCAAAGATATTCAATAAATACAAAATTTAGTTTTCTTCAGTCAAAATTAATATTTGTAACACTGGTGGTTAAATAAGGCATTTTAAACAATGTTCGTATAGTCCATGACATGTACCTGGTAAATCTGCTAATGTAGCCAAATCTATGAAAAGGGACTTTCTTTCTGGCTGTAAAATAGTACATTAGAAACCAAAAGCATGATCACAATTTTTTTTCTCAATCGCCGGTATACAAATCTGAAAAATTTGATCATGTTAAATCACTCGAAAGAATACTTGATTTTGAATAAAAAAGATTTTCTATTCAATTTTTAAATTTTGGATTAAAAAAATACAAAAATTAAAATAACTTGAATGCTAAAAAAGATTCATCACACTGTCTACTATAGAAACTCGATTTAGTGACTGAATATTTTCAGTCCAATTATCTTTTTTTTTATTTTTTGGTAAACTTTGTAAAACTCAAATTTGAAAAACATGAAGGCCATAGACTACTGTTTAAATTTACTGTATCAAAGCCACAGATTACAGCCTAAAATGCAACCTAGACTAAAGTGTCATGGTATTACAACCACTGCTATTACAAACATTAATTTTGATTGCAGAAGATGAAGGCACTGTAACGCAGGAAGTGAGGGAATTCTGTATTGTGACAATCATTGCAAGAAGGTGATTATAGTCCTCGTCTGCTGCTATTTTATGAAAGCTCAAAGAAGTTTATGATGATTATTTCTAGAGAGTATTGAGTGAAACTTGGCTTCTGTTACTGAGATGGTGTCAGATGTTGTTGATATGTACTGTACATTGAGGGAAAATGTAATCATATTGTGACTTGTGCTTTGGAAGTTTATTGCGATGAAGATATTATTTTGCTGTCAGTTGTTCCTGGGCTTGTGAAGGAACAGCAGTGATTGATTTGTATGGCACATCCCTTGTGTGATCTAAAGGCAAGAAACGTTACAGTTCTTTCTAGACTTGTTTTCCAACATTGATACCTCATCAGAAGCTCAACAATCCTACGTCTGAACCACGCTCTTGACTGCCAGCTAGGTATAATTATCATACATTGTTTTTTGATAAGAAAAAAAATATAAAACCCTGTTTATGAGAAAGATAAATCCATTTTATGGGAAGGATTTGTGTTCTACTTATTTCCCATTACACAGACATTAATTCTAAAATAAAAGTTGATCCAGTATAAAAATGTGTTTATAACATTCACAAATATACATGTAAAAGTTACCAAAGCTTGACAGAAATTAAGTTCTTTGACATTGTGTGCAACTTTGATATCAAATTCCCTGCAAGCTATTGAGTTTTGTTAAAAAAAAAAAAAACCAGAGCAAGGAAGCATCTTGTTGATAGTTACATTCTTGACTTGTTGCTGTTATATCTCTAGTGAAACCCTGCAATTTGACTAGAAATGTATTCTAAATACAAGGGAATACCTTTGCTAGCATAGGTTTATGGAATCACTAGCAAATTTACAGGGCTGCCCCTTCTAAAATGTCCTTAGTACAGGGAGATATTTATGCTGACATAGTTTATAGTAGCTCAGCTCTGTGTGCAGGTTATGTACTAGAGAAGTAGTCTCTTGTGTTTTCTTAAGAAAAAATCCTAGCAGTATAAAACTAATTGCACAGCTTGCATCTCTACATGATTAGAAGCAGGTTATGATTAAATATAGGTGTGCTTAGAACAGGTGAATACATTGACAAGCATAGATAAAGTATCCATATATTCAAGCATAGGGAGCTGTACTAGAGAAGTAGTCTCTTGTGTTTTCTTAAGAAAAAATCCTAGCAGTATAAAAATGAAGATTTACTTTGCCGTTTAATTTTGCATAAAGTTATATTTGTTACACAATAAAGTGTGTGTTGAATGTTTTCCTAATGGGACCACCCACAGCTGTATTCCTGGATCCCATTAAGTGGAGGCACTGCCAAGAGAAGACATTCCCAGAACCCTTTCACCTTGCAAAGGGGACTCAGGATCTGCATTGGAAGTTGGTAAGAATGTACAACCTTGGCACCAGCAGGTTATGATTAAATATAGGTGTGCTTAGAACAGGTGAATACATTGACAAGCATAGATAAAGTATCCATATATTCAAGCATAGGGAGCTGTACTAGAGAAGTAGTCTCTTGTGTTTTCTTAAGAAAAAATCCTAGCAGTATAAAACTAATTGCACAGCTTGCATCTCTACATGATTAGAAGCATTCATACTACTATGGTGTAGGGATACACAGGGTTAATTTCCTTTTTCCCTGAAAATCTGAACCACATGGTGGAAATCTCCTTGTCTGTGCTGCTACAGGGTCTCTTGGAGTCTTGTGAGGGCTTGGAGCCTTGTCCCTGTGCAGCATGGATGACAGATACCAGAGGGTGCCACAAGGTGTCGCTGTTGCACCACCTTGAATATACAGGAGGGCCATGTACTCACAGGAGAATTGCTGCTTTCACTTTTATGGAGAGAGGGTGGACTGAACTGCTGCAAAGATGTAGGGGCAAAAATGGAGTTTGAGGCTGATGCAGGGTACGCCAGAGCCTGGTAAGCTCAACCATGCAGGTTTGAAGCTTGGATGGACATAGCTCGCGCTATGAAGAGTGCTGGGAGATGTAGTTCTGCAGAGGAGGATTTCTGAGTGCTCGCGCTATAGAAAGTACTGGGCAGTACTGGGAGCTGTGTTGTAAGGAATAAAGGGGGTTTATCATGCTCACGCTATGGACAATGCTGGGAGCAACACCCTGAAGATAAAGCAAGCTGCAGGTGCTTGGTTAAAAAGACTTCATCACTGTGGATGGCTGTTCCAGCTCGGTGTGAGTCTACCCATCTGTGTGAATCCCAAGGGTGAGTTGTTCCTGAGGGTGGGTAGAAAAAGAAAAGGATCCAGTGGGTCTCCTGTTGTGATACAGGCTTTTTGTGTGCCTGCCATGTGGGAGCAAATACCTTGTCCAGCGGGAAAAGTATTTGGACAGGTAGCGCTACCTGGGGACACTGGTACTCTTTGGGGGAAAGGGACCGAGACTCTTTTTCTGCCAAAGGGAGTAGTGTGGGACTTTGCCTAGCGACTTTGCCTAGCATGGAGGTGCCAGAATGGACTGCCACAGGGTCCCAGGGTAGTGGGTCATTTATGTTGATATAAATGAAGATTTACTTTGCCGTTTAATTTTGCATAAAGTTATATTTGTTACACAATAAAGTGTGTGTTGAATGTTTTCCTAATGGGACCACCCACAGCTGTATTCCTGGATCCCATTAAGTGGAGGCACTGCCAAGAGAAGACATTCCCAGAACCCTTTCACCTTGCAAAGGGGACTCAGGATCTGCATTGGAAGTTGGTAAGAATGTACAACCTTGGCACCAGTGGGGTCGCCAAGAGGGTGTTACAATGGGTTGGTCTTATTTATCCACAAGAGCGGTACAGGAGCCTTAATAATGGGAATCACATTTACAAGGATTGGACTTCTACATCTATGCAAACCTTTCTTTGAAAAATGTCTTATCCTTGATCATATGGCTGCAGCCTTATCTCAGATACGCTTATTTTGCATAGCAACCTTACATTTCTCCTTATGTTTGTTAAATATGCCATTAACCCTTTGCCTGCCAAGCACGTACGCTGTACGTTCTGGCAGGCAAGGGCTTTAACTGCCAAGCACGTACATTGTACGTTCTTGCAGTTTAACATGCTGTACTCTGCATCAGCGGCTTTAGCCGCCTCTGCAGAGACTTAGCAGTGCTGACAGCCCCCTGGGCAACAAGGCTGGGGGGCTGTCATGTCGGTCCTGCAACAGGATTGTTGCAGGATCGACCTAAAATCGCAAAAAGAAGCAACTTACCAGCTCCTCCGTCTTCCTTCTGCTCTCTGCTGCTCTGGCGACGCCCACGCACTTCCTGACTGCAGTGACTCAGCACACACGCTGCTGAAAGAGGATTAGACTCTCTCCCCTGCTCCAGCAATGGTAAGTGGCCTTTATTTGCTAAATTACACACTACACAAACACTACATACACACTACACTACATTGTATAGATCTGTACACAGTTACACAGTCATTTTAGTAAAGATTTTTTTTTTTTTTTTTTTAAAGTTATGTACACTTATTTGCACTTATTTCACACTTATATACACACTGTCACACCACTTTTAGAAGTGTATACACATGTATACACAAAAAACTCACAAAGAGGGATTTTTTTTTTTACTTTTTCATTTTACTAATTTGTGTTTTTTTACCCCTAAAAACCATTTGTTTTGGCAGCATGACTATTGGGTAATCGATTTTGGCCACTAATTATGCTGTTGGATCAGTAATTTTGTTATTTCATTGATTTACACAATTTTTGTGGTTTTATTGCAATTTTATCCCTGCATTATTTTTCCTTATGTATCTTTAGTATAGTTTTGCTGTTTGGTGCTTTGGTATAGAATGATAGATTTTACTTTGTTTGATCCGTCAGAATATGTACTTTCCAAAAATGTATGCTGTTCTGGGGGCTTTTTACAGTTTGGGGGTCTTACAACACATAACGCAAAGTTGGAGTACTGTTTTCAGCAGCTTAGTTGGCTAGTGTGAAAATTCATATGCATGTTTTTCATTTGGGGTCCGTACACACCACATACTTGGGTAAATCTATGCATATTGGGCATCAAGCTATTCATCAGACCTCTGACGTCCATATTTAGGGTGATTTTTCTTTGTACGTAAAACATTGTGTGCGAAAAATGCGGCAAACTGCAGCATTTTTAGGCAATTTTCAGAAATGTTGTAAAACCTCTAAGTTTAGAAAAGCTTTGCAGTTTGGTAGTTTGGTGTAGAAAGACGTCTTTATCTTTGTTGGATTCGTCAGAATGTGTACTTTCCAAAAACATATGGTTTTGGGGGGTCTTTGCTGTAAGGAGGGTCTTGAGGCACATAATATGAAGTCAATGGTCTATGTTCACAGAAGGCGAATCGGCAGCGGAGAAAACTCATATGCACTATTTTTATTTGGGGTCTGCACATGCCAGCTGCCTTGGTGTATCTATGCATATTGGGCATCAAACTGTTCAGTCGTCCCTTGGCATAAATATTTATGTTATTTTACAATTGTATGCAAGAAATTGGGTGAGATAAATGTGGCCAATTGCAATATTTTTAGGCGATTTTCAAAAATGTAAAACCGTTGCTTTTATCGCCAAATTTAGGAAAGACTTGCGACTTGGTACTTTGGAGTACAAGGACATGTATACCCAATTTAGATTCCTGGGAATGTGTACTTTCCGAAAATATATGGTTTTCTGGGGTGAACTTACTTTTATCTACATTTGCCCCCTTCAAAACAATATAAATGTGTTGATTTTGCAGTATCTGAAATGACAGACCATATGGGGGTCTTCTTTTGGGGCCCCTATATGCCACATGCTTAGGTACACCTATACATATTGGGCATCAAACTGTTCAGAGGACCCTAAGCTTTCATATTTGGGGTGATTTCTCTTGATACCTAAAAGTATGTGGGTAATACGATGCTGCAGGGTAGAAATTTTGAGGTGATTTTTGGAAATGTCACCGAAATCACCACATTTAGGAATGATTTGCAGCTTGGTACTTTGTAGTACAAAGACATGCATACCCAATTTAGATTCGTGGGAATGTGTACTTTCCGAAAATATATGGTTTTCTGGGGTGAATTTACCCTTTTCTACTTTTGCCCCCCCCCAAAACGATGTAAATGTCTTGATTTTGCAGTATCTGAAATGACAGACCAAATGGGGGTCTTCCTTTTGGGGCCCCTATATGCCACGTGCTTGGGTACACCTATACATATTGGGCATCAAACTGTTCAGAGGACCCTAGGCTTTCATATTTGGGGTGATTTCTCTTGATACCTAAAAGTATGTGGGTAATACGATGCTGCAGGGTAGAAATTTTGAGGTGATTTTTGGAAATGTCACCAAAATCACCACATTTAGGAATGATTTGCAGCTTGGTACTTTGTAGAACAAAGACATGCATACCCAATTTAGATTCGTGGGAATGTGTACTTTCCGAAAATATATGGTTTTCTGGGGTGAATTTACCCTTTTCTACTTTTGCCCCCCCAAAACGATGTAAATGTCTTGATTTTGCAGTATCTGAAATGGCAGACAATATGGGGGTCTTCTTTTGGGGCCCCTATATGCCACGTGCTTGGGTACACCTATACATATTGGGCATGAAACTGTTCAGAGGACCCTAAGCTTTCATATTTGGGGTGATTTCTCTTGATACCTAAAAGTATGTGGGTAATACGATGCTGCAGGGTAGAAATTTTGAGGTGATTTTTGGAAATGTCACCGAAATCACCACATTTAGGAATGATTTGCAGCTTGGTACGTTGGAGTACAAAGACATGCATACCCAATTTAGATTCGTGGGAATGTGTACTTTCCGAAAATATATGGTTTTCTGGGGTGAACTTACCCTTTTCTACTTTTGCCCCCCCCAAAACGATGTAAATGTCTTGATTTTGCAGTATCTGAAATGACAGACCATATGGGGGTCTTCCTTTTGGGGCCCCTATATGCCACGTGCGTGGGTACACCTATACATATTGGGCATCAAACTGTTCAAAGGACCCTAGGCTTTCATATTTGGGGTGATTTCTCTTGATACCTAAAAGTATGCGGGCAATACGATGCTGCAGGGTAGATATTTTGAGGTGGTTTTTGGAAATGTCGCCAAAATCACCAAATTTAGGAATGGTTTGCGGCTTGGTACTTTGGAGTACAAAGACATGCATACCCAATTTAGATTCGTGGGAATGTGTACTTTCCGAAAATATATGGTTTTCTGGGGTGAACTTACCCTTTTCTACTTTTGCCCCCCCCAAAACAATGTAAATGTCTTGATTTTGCAGTATCTGAAATGACAGACCATATGGGGGTCTTCTTTTTGGGGCCCCTATATGCCACGTGCGTGGGTACACCTATACATATTGGGCATGAAACTGTTCAGAGGACCCTAGGCTTTCATATTTGGGGTGATTTCTCTTGATACCTAAAAGTATGTGGGCAATACGATGCTGCAGGGTAGATATTTTGAGGTGGTTTTTGGAAATGTCGCCAAAATCACCAAATTTAGGAATGGTTTGCGGCTTGGTACTTCGGAGTACAAAGACGTGCATACCCAATTTAGATTCGTGGGAATGTGTACTTTCCGAAAATATATGGTTTTCTGGGGTGAACTTACCCTTTTCTACTTTTGCCCCCCCAAAACAATGTAAATGTCTTGATTTTGCAGTACCTGAAATGACAAACCATATGGGGGGGGGGGTCTTAATTTTAGGGCCCTTATATGCCACATGCTTTGGTACACCTATACATATTTGGCATCAAACTGTTCAGGGGACCCTAGGCTTTTATATTTGGGGTGATTTCTCTTGATACCTAAAAGTATGTGGGTAATACGATGCTGCAGGGTAGAAATTTTGAGGTGGTTTTTGGAAATGTCGGCATAATACCAAATTTAGGAATGGTTTGCGGCTTGGTACTTTGGAGTACAAAGACATGCATACCCAATTTAGATTCCTGGGAATGTGTACTTTCCGAAAATTTATGGTTTTCTGGGGTGAACTTACTTTTTTCTACTTTTGCCCCCCCCCAAAACAATGTAAATGTGTTAATTTTGCAGTACCTGAAATGACAGACCATATGGGGGTCTTCCTTTTGGGGCCCCTGTATGCCACGTGCTTGGGTACACCTATACATATTGGACATCAAACTGTTCAGAGGACCCTAGGCTTTCATATTTGGGGTGATTTCTCTTGATACCTAAAAGTATGTGGGTAATGCGATGCTGCAGGGTAGATATTTTGAGGTGATTTTTGGAAATGTTGCCAAAATCACCAAATTTAGGAATGGTTTGCGGCTTGGTACTTTGGAGTACAAAGACATGCATACCCAATTTAGATTCGTGGGAATGTGTACTTTCCGAAAATATATGGTTTTCTGGGGTGAACTTACCCTTTTCTACTTTTGCCCCCCCCAAAACGATGTAAATGTCTTGATTTTGCAGTATCTGAAATGACAGACCATATGGGGTCTTCCTCTTGGAGCCCCTATATGCCACGTGCGTGGGTACACCTATACATATTGGGCATCAAACTGTTCAGAGGACCCTAGGCTTTCATATTTGGGGTGATTTCTTGTGATACCTAAAAGTATGTGGGCAATACGATGCTGCAGGGTAGATATTTTGAGGTGGTTTTTGGAAATGTCGCCAAAATCACCAAATTTAGGAATGGTTTTCGGCTTGGTACTTTGGAGTACAAAGACATGCATACCCAATTTAGATTCGTGGGAATGTGTACTTTCCGAAAATATATGGTTTTCTGGGGTGAACTTACCCTTTTCTACTTTTGCCCCCCCCAAAACGATGTAAATGTCTTGATTTTGCAGTATCTGAAATGACAGACCATATGGGGGTCTTCCTTTTGGGGCCCCTATATGCCACGTGCGTGGGTACACCTATACATATTGGGCATCAAACTGTTCAAAGGACCCTAGGCTTTCATATTTGGGGTGATTTCTCTTGATACCTAAAAGTATGCGGGCAATACGATGCTGCAGGGTAGATATTTTGAGGTGGTTTTTGGAAATGTCGCCAAAATCACCAAATTTAGGAATGGTTTGCGGCTTGGTACTTTGGAGTACAAAGACATGCATACCCAATTTAGATTCGTGGGAATGTGTACTTTCGGAAAATATATGGTTTTCTGGGGTGAACTTACCCTTTTCTACTTTTGCCCCCCCAAAACGATGTAAATGTCTTGATTTTGCAGTATCTGAAATGACAGACCATATGGGGGTCTTCCTTTTGGGGCCCCTATATGCCACGTGCGTGGGTACACCTATACATATTGGGCATCAAACTGTTCAGGGGACCCTAGGCTTTCATATTTGGGGTGATTTCTCTTGATACCTAAAAGTATGCGGGCAATACGATGCTGCAGGGTAGATATTTTGAGGTGGTTTTTGGAAATGTCGCCAAAATCACCAAATTTAGGAATGGTTTGCGGCTTGGTACTTTGGAGTACAAAGACATGCATACCCAATTTAGATTCGTGGGAATGTGTACTTTCGGAAAATATATGGTTTTCTGGGGTGAACTTACCCTTTTCTACTTTTGCCCCCCCCCAAAACGATGTAAATGTCTTGATTTTGCAGTATCTGAAATGACAGACCATATGGGGGTCTTCCTTTTGGGGCCCCTATATGCCACGTGCGTGGGTACACCTATACATATTGGGCATCAAACTGTTCAGGGGACCCTAGGCTTTCATATTTGGGGTGATTTCTCTTGATACCTAAAAGTATGCGGGCAATACGATGCTGCAGGGTAGATATTTTGAGGTGGTTTTTGGAAATGTCGCCAAAATCACCAAATTTAGGAATGGTTTGCGGCTTGGTACTTTGGAGTACAAAGACATGCATACCCAATTTAGATTCGTTGGAATGTGTACTTTCGGAAAATATATGGTTTTCTGGGGTGAACTTACTTTTTTCTACTTTTGACCCCCCCAAAACGATGTAAATGTCTTGATTTTGCAGTATCTGAAATGACAGACCATATGGGTGTCTTCCTTTCGGGGCCCCTATATGCCACGTGCTTGGGTACACCTATACATATTGGGCATCAAACTGTTCAGAGGAACCTAGGCTTTCATATTTGGGGCGATTTATCTTGATACCTAAAAGTATGTGGGTAATACGATGCTGCAGGGTAGAAATTTTGAGGTGATTTTTGGAAATGTCGCCAAAATCACCAAATTTAGGAATGGTTTGCGGCTTGGTACTTTGGAGTACAAAGACATTCATACCCAATTTAGATTCGTGGGAATGTGTACTTTCCGAAAATATATGGTTTTCTGGGGTGAACTTACCCGTTTCTACTTTTACCCCCCCAAAACCATGTAAATGGCTTGATTTTGCAGTGTCTGAAATGACAGACCATATGGGGGTCTTCCTTTTGGGGCCCCTATATGCAATGTGCGTGGGTACACCTATACATATTGGGCATCAAACTGTTCAGAGGACCCTAGGCTTTCATATTTGGGGTGATTTCTCTTGATACCTAAAAGTATGTGGGCAATACGATGCTGCAGGGTAGAAATTTTGAGGTGATTTTTGGAAATGTCGCCAAAATCACCATATTTAGGAATGGTTTGCTGCTTGTTATTGTGGAGTACAAAGACATGCATACCCAATTTAGATTCGTGGGAATGTTTACTTTCCGAAAATATATGGATTTCTGGGGTGAACTTACTTTTTTCTACTTTTGACCCCCCCCAAAACGATGTAAATGTGTTGATTTTGCTGTACCTGAAATGACAGACCATATGGGGGTCTTCCTTTTGGGGCCCCTATATGCCACGTGCGTGGGTACACCTATACATATTGGGCATCAAACTGTTCAAAGGACCCTAGGCTTTCATATTTGGGGTGATTTCTCTTGATACCTAAAAGTATGTGGGTAATACGATGCTGCAGGGTAGAAATTTTGAGGTGATTTTTGGAAATGTCACCGAAATCACCACATTTAGGAATGATTTGCAGCTTGGTACTTTGTAGTACAAAGACATGCATACCCAATTTAGATTCGTGGGAATGTGTACTTTCCGAAAATATATGGTTTTCTGGGGTGAACTTACCCGTTTCTACTTTTACCCCCCCAAAACCATGTAAATGGCTTGATTTTGCAGTGTCTGAAATGACAGACCATATGGGGGTCTTCCTTTTGGGGCCCCTATATGCAATGTGCGTGGGTACACCTATACATATTGGGCATCAAACTGTTCAGAGGACCCTAGGCTTTCATATTTGGGGTGATTTCTCTTGATACCTAAAAGTATGTGGGCAATACGATGCTGCAGGGTAGAAATTTTGAGGTGATTTTTGGAAATGTCGCCAAAATCACCATATTTAGGAATGGTTTGCTGCTTGTTATTGTGGAGTACAAAGACATGCATACCCAATTTAGATTCGTGGGAATGTTTACTTTCCGAAAATATATGGATTTCTGGGGTGAACTTACTTTTTTCTACTTTTGACCCCCCCCAAAACGATGTAAATGTGTTGATTTTGCTGTACCTGAAATGACAGACCATATGGGGGTCTTCCTTTTGGGGCCCCTGTATGCCACGTGCTTGAGTACACCTATACATATTGGGCATCAAAGTGTTCGGAGGAGCCTAGGCTTTCATATTTGGGGTGATTTCTCTTGATACCTAAAAGTATGTGGGTAATACGATGCTGCAGGGTAGAAATTTTGAGGTGATTTTTGGAAATGTCACCGAAATCACCACATTTAGGAATGATTTGCAGCTTGGTACTTTGTAGTACAAAGACATGCATACCCAATTTAGATTCGTGGGAATGTGTACTTTCCGAAAATATACGGTTTTCTGGGGTGAACTTACTTTTTTCTACTTTTACCCCCCCCAAAACGATGCAAATGTGTTGATTTTGCAGTATCTGGAATTACAGAACTGATAGCTCAAATGAGGTGTCTATATTTTAGGGCCCCTATATGCCACATGTTTGGGTACACCTATATATATTGGGCATCAAATTGTTCAGCGGACCCCAGGCTTTCATATTTGGGGTGTTTTACATTGATACCTAATGATTTGTGGGAGATATGATTCTGTAGATTGGAAGCTTTGAGGTAATTTTTCAAAAAATTCACCAATTTCTATAAAACATTATAACTTTAGGAAACAATTGCAACTTGGTAGTTTGGAGTACAACGATATATTTACCCATTTTTGATTCACCAGAATCTGTTCTTTCTAATAATGGGTAGTTTTCTAGGGTAAACCTACTGTTAGTGGAATGTTTGGCCTTGAAAGCAGAAGTATGCCGTTTGGGGAGCGGAGCTTTGGAAATTTGGTTGTGTACTGCTTTTAGATTTTGATCTATACAAGTGAGAAATCTCCATAAAACTATATATATTTGGTATTGCCGCGTTCAGGAGACATAGACCTTTCCAAATAGGCTGTGTTCTCATACATAAAGTAAATGATGTTTCTGATATATGTGATTGTTCTTTGTGAAACATGATTTTTTTCATTTTATTGGACACTTAGAAGCCAATATTTTTTTACAGAAGTAGAATTACACCAAAATTCCTGCATATTTTGAAAGTTCAGGTTGTCCTGAAAAAAACAATATATTGTTTTGCTGGGTAAACTAAAAGACCGCCCCAGGAAAGGCCCTTAAAGTGAAAGAGTGCAAAATATCTAAAAACTGCTTGGCAGTAGATGTTCGCATCTAGGACAAAATGGCTGGCAGGTAAAGGGTTAAATTTGAGGTTTGCAAACTGTGGGGTTGACCAACAAAGGTTGACCTGGAGCAGTCGTTGAATGTCCAGCATAATGGTCAGTTAGGGAAAGAATTAGGCAAGTATGGCTCTTTGGCAAGATACTCCTAAAACCAATCAGGAATTTAAAATAAGGGAAAATGCACTTGTTTGTTATTCTTGGAACTATGGCTGAATTTTTGAACAATTTAAGCTATAATATTTCAGACATTAAAGATGCATTATCTGAAAAACTCTTTGTAATTTGTACTTCACAGTAACTATTCAATTTAAGCTGATAGTAACATAATCTAATCAGTTCATTTAATGTTTAAATGTGTTGGTAGCCTTCAGCAAAGTGATCCAAATAATAGGGGTCCACACCTCCCCCAAGAAAGAAAAAAAGAGTCATTGGAAAGTAGCAATTTTAGTAATATTATCGAGAAGTGCTTAGCTATACAGAACATTTTGAATTTATAATAGTTAGGTCCTATGACAAAAATATTTTTTCTTCCATCAATCAGCACATTTACTAAAGGGTGAAAATTAAATTTCCCTCAACATGACCAATTCACCAAAAGGAGAATATACCAAGTTTTGGAGAATTAACTTCATAGTATTGAAAATTATCTTTGCATTGGAGTAAATTAACCTCTCTTTTCTGGGTGAACTTCTCCAATTCACTAAGAGCACAAGAGTCGTGATGGACGAATCTAACCTGTGAAAATGTATGAAACTGTAAACAGTTTCCAAAATGCATTGAAGTCTATGTGCAACAAACATTTTTGTGACAATTTTTTTTCACCCATTGGAGTCTGTTGGCAAAAGTTTTGCAATGAAACCTGGCAAAAAAATTCACTCATCACTATGTGACAAGAGCGTATTTTCACCAAGAGAAATATCTTCAGGTTCAGACTGATAAAAATAGAGCAGCCACTTTTAAATCTCCATCAGCATTGGCCCTTCCATGCTAATTGTCTCTATGGCGAAAATTCTCCAGGGGAGCTTTTGGTGAAGTTAGATGAAGAGAAAATTCACACTTCACACACAAGTACTGTAAATGTGGCCCAATGTCAATGAAAATAATGATAAGTAAATGAATTACAGTCTGGGAACAGCAGCCAGACTAATTGATGCTGTAGTACTATTATAAATCTAGAATTTGAAAAACACAATTACACCCCTACATAATAAAGTCAAGGCAGTTAATAGGATGGAAGTGCCAGCGGCAGCAGATGCACTGGTAAGCTCAAATATATAGAAAAGATGTTACAAATCCTTAAATCATCCTTGTAAAAATGATTTTAAAAAAGATGGAGGAGTGAAATATACAACAATCTGCTGCATGGTTTTAAAATGTAGGATTCTTGCACAGTTTGAATAGGAATATATTTCTAAAATGGATACAAAAGTAATGTACCTTATCTAGCATATTTTTTTTGAAATTACAACTTCTTCAGAACTACAAACAAGGTGCATGACATCATTACATATTGATCAGTTTCTTTTTGGTTCAAAACGGTTGAAAAAAGACTTGCGACTGTCAAGTTTAAACAGCTAACATTTATCTATCTATTTATCTGTAGCGCTATAGCAAATTGAGTGCACCATTCTCTACTATAAGCTTTGCCCAATACTGTGCTGCAGGTGAGACCATCATTATTCAGGGGTTAAGCCCTTGCAACGGTGTGGAGACAGGGTGTAGTATAACTATAACTTGGTGCAGTAAACAATAATTGGGCACCAGTGGTTCTTATAACTTAACCAGAGAATATATTTATTAAATAGGAAAATCCGCAAAGGGGTGCACATGAAGAGCAAGCAGGATCATACAGCAACAGTGGATAGGCATATATTCACAGCACCTTTGGTCAGTATCAGTCCCCGCAGGGAAGAGAACATATACAACAGTGGAGAGGTACACCCAGCTTTCAGCATTTTCCCTAAGTGAAACCTAAGGGGAATCTCTATATCCCTAGGTCTGTACACTTAGTCCCTACTTCTGGGCTATTGGTACATAATGGGATCATTATGCTGCTCAGCTAAATAGCCTGTATATCTGTCGCCCCTAGAGTGAGCTCTTAAGGTGAGTAGCCTATCCTTACTCAATCTGACCTTTCTAGGTTCCACTTTATCGTGCCTGCCTGCTCAGGCCAGGGCTTGCACAAAATGGACCCTGAGCACATGACTGCCCAGGACTTTATACTTTAGCACAGTGCCATCTACTGGGCACTGGTTGAACTGCAGGGGACACAGCTTTAAGCAGGATAAGGAAACAGGTCCCCCTCCTAACTGTGTAATAGGACCCAGTAAGACATCTATAACACTAGGGGACTGCTTGCTAAATAATACTTGGAGACTAATTTACCAGTCCCCTACATCATCTATCTATCATCTATCTATCTATCTACCTGTCTATCTTTCTACTCATCCACCTATCCATCATCTAGCTATACATATATGTTTCGGGCTCCTAACTCAAGCCTGAGGACGGCTTGAGTTAGGAGCCGAAACGTCTAGATAAATATGATTTGATTTTTTCACCTTAAAAGACCTGGAGTGCAGGTGTTTCATATATTTTTGGAGTGCTCCAGGTGGATAGTGTTGTGTGTGTATATATATATATATATATATATATATATATATATATATATATATATATATATATATATATATATATATATATATATATATATATATATATATATATAGTTAGAGAATGGACACACATCGGCAAATGTCAGAAATACATCAGTCATCCCAAGCTATTGATTGAATTTCTTTTAACAAATGAATATCAGAAATGGAAAGATTAGATAATGATGCTGTCTTGTACAAGAGATAGGTGACCTCGCAGTGAGTTCTTCACCTGGAATCAATGTTCCTTTGGAACTGTGAAAATACGTGGCTGTTGGCATATAAACATGTCTCCCACTCAATCTATAGTGTCTGTGAGTGCAGATGTTTAGATATGACTTCAGATAAAGAGTATTATTTTTCTTGACAAATGTATCTGCTCTCTGCTAGAAATCATATCACATTATTTCTGTTTAAATCACTGTCAATGACATGTGAAATAGGGCACATTTTCCTACATTTGTAGGATGTAGAGGGGATAGCTTCAAGCATAGATATTCTATATTTATAAACTCTACTCTTATAGCCTAAGTTGAATTTTGTTTATTTTAAACTCAGTTAGTGCAGAATGCAAAATATTACTTTTAGGGCCTTATTTAACAAAGTCTGAATTTATCTGAGTATTTTAATAAAAAAGGTCTGCCCAAACTAGAATCCACAATTGGACCTTAGTTATTATTTAAAAAGCACGATTTATTTGGATTGGGGACAAAAACAAAAAAATCTAGCGAAAATCCAAATTGCTCGATTTTTATGGCTTCCTCCTCGAAAAGCCAGAATTTTCTGAATTTTGCCCGAAAAGTCCAAAATAGTCAGATTTTCATGGCAATTACAGTGCAGACCACAGAAACTTCCAAATAGGATAGGGACCTCTCCCATTGACTTATATGCAACCTCAGTAGGTCTTAGATGCCGGATTTTTGGATTCAGACTTTTTCCATCTTCAGGTATAATAATTCTCAAAAAATTCAAGTTTTTTCCACCGAAAATTCAGATTTTATGGTAAAAGAATAGTAAATAACCCACTTAATTTTAAATACTTCATGTGTTCTTTTTCTCTTGCCTTAATCCATTCTCTCTAACACACTTCCCTATAGAGATGATATTCTAAAACTCTTCCCTTCATAATACTTCCTTTGCATCTCTCTCCCTCTTTCTGTACTATGGCCTATGGATTTTTAACCTTAGTCTATAGTCTCCCATTTTAGCCTCTGTCCATTTAACAATGGAATTTCATAAAGTTGAAAATGAAGCTTTAACCCACATAAGAAAAAGAACAAAACAAGACCTTATGCTCCGAGGAACCTTTAAAGAGAAAACTTGGAATATTACTTAATAAAAGCTTTTTGGTTGGAAATGTCAACTTGCATAAAACAAAGGGAATAATATAGCAATGCAATCTGAAAATTGATGAAATGTATATGAATATTTTCTTCCTGCTACACAAGATTCAGTCTCATATAAGGCAGAAGATTATACTGTAGCTGTGCTTGGAATGGAAAAATCTTTCATAATCAAAGTGAGAGGGAGTGCCCATAGTAACAAATCTGCCCTCCTATGTCAGACATTATTTGCATTTTTAGGGCTTCAAGACATGATTAAGGCCACTATCATTTAAAAAAGCTAAATGTAATTTATACTGGGCAGAGAAGTAAGAGCACATGGGTTAGTGCTTATTCAAGCTGCACTTCTTAAAAAGAAAAGGAAAAAAGAAAAGGACTTACAAAGACCATAGCCAAACTGTGTCAAAAAGTGCTGCCTGAATGAAGACTAAGGGGTGTACTCTTGTATAGTTTTTTTGCGGTGCACTTCTTTCACCCATCTTTGCTTGTTACAAGTGAAATATGACTATGTTTGTTTTAAACTATGCCAAGTGCAGCACACAATTAAATTCAAAATGTCAAAAATTTCTGAACATCTGTGCTAGATAAGGGTGGAACTATGCACAGTGTAACCAGGGCATGCAGTAAATCAGATATCTGTTGTGGTTCACATCATCTGCCACTCACTACTTGAGAATCTGATATAAAATGCAAATATTCAAACTAAAGACACCTACATGCCTCTCCCCTCCAACCCTTCATGAAAACTTTGCTGTCAAACGCAGGAAGTATTGCCTGCAGCAATTCTGCTATTGAGAACTGGAGAGGACAAAGTACAAATAGATGTGTTGGGAAAGACAATGTATTTTCTTTACAACCACAAAAACCATGTAAATTATTAAAAGATCTGAACATAAAAAACACAAATGAACAATGCGCTAAAAATCAGAAAACCTCAAAAAAAATTTATACCAATTTCTAGTGATAAAAATCAGAAAACATCTAAAAGTCTGAGGGGGTTATTAATTAAAATCCAAATTTATCTCATATTTTATTTTAAAAACCACAACCAAGCTCCCATGCTCGATTTGACCTTATTTATTAATTAAAAAACCCAAATTAAAATAATTGGATCATGGAAAAACTCAATAAAATTGAGAGAAACCCCAAAGCACTCAAATTTTTCAGGCTTTTTTCCCGAATCTCACAGTTTTTGTCTGAAATCCCTGTAAAAGTCGGATTTTCAGGCCAAACCAAGCACAGACCATGATAACTTTAAATTGAGATAGGTGCCTCTCCCATTGACTTATACAAACTTTGACAGGTCTGAGATGGTGGATTTTTAGATTTGGGCTCTTTGCAACATTGAGGAATAATAAATCTCAAAGATTTTAATTTTTTTCACCAAAAAAAACTATTTTTGCCCAAAAAACCCCCCGACCAGATACATTTGAGGCTTAGTAAATTACCCACTGAATGTCTAAAAAAGTCCAAAAGGATCTGCTCAGTTCCTTTGACTTCTATTGGATCTTGGCTGCTTTCCTTGCTAAAGTTTTGTAGTACCTTTTATAGTAGTGTTTTTTTTACATTATATAAATCTTGAATTGTTTTGGGTTTTAGAGAAATAAAAAAACACGTTAGAGAAAATTTTTGTTTCATGAATTTTTTTTTAATTTTAATGTAAGTAAACAGGCCCCTTAAATGTCAATAAAAATTCATTGTTTCTTTAGTGCAAACCGCTTGGACTACAGGTTAAAAACGCATGAGAGAGTTCCAAACAACAGGATGAATCTTATAAAAACCCTTCATAAAAGCACCACTTAGGGTGTGTTTTATATATTCTACTTTTATGAAAAATATGTATGCATATATGGGGAGGGGTTTCTACTGTATTTTTCTACTGTCTATAAAAATAATTAATTATAATCAAACCATAAGGCTTTTAGAGGATTTCACACTATTACTACCATACCATAAAATACAAATTATTAGGGTCTTAAATTAGCACTTTGGAAGAACATTGCTAACTTAAATATCAATAAAAGTCAATATGTTTAAAAATGACATCCTCCTTCAAGTGTTCTTGCATTACCATCTCACTACAAGTAACTGTATATTGTTAAATTATGAATTTGTTCCAACTTCATGTGGTTCTTGTAAGCAAATGAGATGGTAGTGATAAACTCAAGATAAACTGAATAAACTATGTTCTTATAAGAGTTTTTAAAAAAACGGGATGTTGTGACATAATTATCTTTCTTAAATGGGATAAGTCAGTTAAATGAGTTTAGTTATTCTGTGTTAAATACACAAACCAAGATGGCTGCATCTGTAAACCAAAACAGACATGACAGTCAGGTCCATTGATGGAATTATTCAGGAATATCTCTAATATTTCTACATAAAATAATGCAGCTTACAGGAGGCTACAGAAAGAGGAAGCAGGAAGTAAAAAAATAACAAAAACAATTAGTGCTTGGGCTTAGGAGAATACAGGCAAGTAGTAAGCAGGAAGTATTAAAAGAAAAATAAAATATTTATCCAATAGTGCTTGAGCTCAGAATAATACACATTTGCATTTCTAACCATAAAAACAATACACTAATACATCAACCCTCTGACTAAGGTAATTTATCTAAACCAAGCTCTTGGTGAGTCATTCTTCAAAACAATGTTTTTTGGAAAGTTATGCTTCAATATGCCACTCTGTGTCCCCTACAATGCTGTATTATAGCTACATCTACGATTCACTCAATGGAAAACAAATGGAAAAATACAAAACTTAACATATAGTATACTTGCCCTTTTATTATTCTCTAACGTTGAATTGTCTATTCAGCTCATTAAAGGCATCCTGTCATCCGAAAACATGTTTTTTTCAAAACGCATCAGTTAATAGTGCTACTCCAGCAGAATTCTGCACTGAAATCCATTTCTCAAAAGAGCAAACAGATTTTTTTTATATTCAATTTTAAAATCTGACATGGGGCTAGACATTTTGTCAATTTCCCAGCTGTCCCAGGTCATGTGACTTGTGCCTGCACTTTAGGAGAGAAATGCTTTCTGGCAGGCTGCTGTTTTTACTTCTCAATGTAACTGAATGTGTCTCAGTGGAACATGGGTTTTTACTATTGAGTGTTGTTCTTAGATCTACCAGGCAGCTGTACCTTCCCATTGTTCTTTTGTTTGGCTGCTGGGGGGAGGAGGGAGAGGGGTGATATCACTCCAACTTGCAGTAGAGAAGTAAAGAGTGATTGAAGTTTATCAGAGCACAAGTCACATGACTTGGGGCAGCTGGGAAATTGATAATATGTTTAGCCCCATGTCAGATTTCAAAATTGAATATAAAAAAAATCTGTTTGCTCTTTTGAGAAATGGATTTCAGTGCAGAATTCTGCTGGAGCAGCACTATTAACTGATTCATTAAAAAAATAAAAAATTCCCATGACAGTATCCCTTTAAGATGGAACTCAAACTAGTACAATAACAAATCATTCTAGAAAATGATCAAATTAATAAATGTAAAGATCATTTTCCTCATTAACCATAATGTTTTGGTCTGGACAGTATAATAATTCTACTATGATGCTTATACTACCGTCAAACATATAAAAATAAATATTATCATTTACTGATGAATAAAATGGCAAGCTTGAGAAATGATTAAACAACACAGGTCAACAGATGCACAACTGTAGATCATTCTTGCATGGAAACGGCAGCTGGCTACAATCTAATTAGGTACAGTGCTTGGGATAACTGCACCATTAATTGACTGATTGTTGAATATTTGCCTTAAGAGATTACATTCACTTCCATATGTTATCATCGATATTTCCTCATATAATCTCTGAGAACAAAAAGAACATTGAAGTTATTGCTCATTTTAGAGCATTTTAGAGCATTCATATACTCTATGAAGTGTGATTAAAGTGATTTTAATACACTTTTCCAAATGCTTCTGTAATGGATCGCTAAAATGAAGCTCACTGTCTATATAAATATAATAGGATAAGTACCAGACATGGTATATCAGCCATCCGGAAACCTTTTTATAATTCAGCCCATGTTTCAGTCCTCAGCTTCGTCTCTTACAGATGACACCTTATTATTCAAAAACCAATATACAAAAGTTCTTGATGTCTATCAAAATCAGCTTCATTTCTTTGTATGTCGACGATGTCCCAGAAGTTAACAGAAGTTGATAATACACAAAAGAGATTAGTTTGTTTTATTTTAAGCCTTATCATTTTGAAAATCCTTTTTTAAATCCTTTTTATGTGGCTCTTAACGTATATTTATTGTGAGCTGCTTATTGTGTTTTTGTAGATATTTCTTTATAGGTGCTTTGGATTAAAAGGAGAGAGGGATATCTCAAAGGGATTTGCAACCAAAGAACTTACTTTGTGGAAGGGTTAACTATTCAGCTGTTTGGTTTTATGGAAATAGTAGCAGGTCAAAGCCACTCAAAACAGATGCATATTGGTATAGTCACTTATGTATATAGTAGGTACATATATAGTAGGTATGTTTCTTTTTGAGAATGATTACTGTGAGACGCTAATAACACTGATAACCTCTGGTTCAGTGGCATTTTTTTTTACTTAATTTGCAGTCGTGTTACATATGCTTTCATTGTATCAGCATGATACAATAGCAGCTTTGTATCCTACAGTGTTATAAAGGGCTAAAAAGTCAATATTTTATGTTAAACATTTCCTAAAAATTGTTCCTAAGTCAGTTCTAAAAATTGAATCAACACAGAACAGGAGCAACTGGCTTAGCCAATATCTGGAACCCCCCACTCCAGGCCTGCTTTGACATTATATGGAAGCATTCCACTGAGCCTAGTGTGTCAGATTTTTGGTTAAAAGCTAACAATGCCAAGTCTTACATATACAAGGAACCTTCAATGCCAATACACTCTACGAAAATAGTTTGTTTTTGTTGGAATAGTAAGAACAGCAAGAACTTCCTCACTAGAAGAACTTTCCCTCATCCCCCAACCTCCTTTGACGCTGGCTGTGGGAAAGTAGCTCCAAATACTGATTTAGGCATTTACTCCTGTGCAGTGGTGTAACTTGGTAGCATCACCCCCCCGCCAAAAAATCTACTGAGGGGGCCTGATGCAAACAGTCTTCTTCCCCTGGCCCCCCTCCCAACCTGCTAGAGCTGCACCTCCCAGGCTGACACAGCAATGCTATGTAACCCATTTTTGGCCACCCCCCTGGTGCCAAAGTGGCACATCACAATATTTACATGACATACAGGTCCTGGCAGTGCCTCCACCTAATGGGATCCCGGAATACACCTGAGGATAGTTCCATTAGGAATAACATGAAACACACACTTTATTATATAAAAAACATAACTTTATATAAGGAAAGTGTAATTTAAAGGGAAGTAAAAACACATTTACATCACATCAACTATAACCCACTCCCATGGGAACCTATGGCAGTCCATTTCCTGGCCCTTCATGCCAGGCAAAATCCCGCAACTCCTTTGGCAGACAAAGAGTCTCAGTCCCTTTTCCCCAAAGAGCACAATAGGTGCCAAGTAGCAATAGCAGCCCAAAATACCTTTCCCTCCGGTTAGGTACTGGCTCCCTTGTGGCATGCATAAACAAAGCCCATATCACAAATGGAATATAGCTGGATCCTCTCTTCTTCTACCATCCCCTGGCATCACTTACCCTGGGGATTCACTCAGACAGGCAGGCTCACCTAGAGCTGGAGAAGGCATCCACAGCCAAGAATCCATTCCATAACATATGCAGCTTGTATTAGCTTCCATGACATAGCTCCCAGCACTGTCTATAGCGCGAGCACACTGTTGCTAAATCCAAAGCTGACTGTAGCGCCCAGCACTGTATATAGCGCGAGCACTCCAATATCTTCCTTTGCATAACTACAGCTCCCAGCACTATCCATTGCGTGAGCACAAAAGATGTCCAGCAAACTCCAAACTGGAATGGTGGAGCTTTCCAGGCTTTTGGAGTACCCTACATTAGCCCACAGGGCTATCAAACTCCCTTTTAGCCCCTTACATCTTTGCATGAGTTCTGATCACCTCCAACATGAAAGTGAAAGTAGGAATCCTCCAGCAGTAATGGCTGAGAGCACATGGCAATATCCTTTTATAGGGCACAGCGACACCTTGTGGCTGCTTTTGGGATCAGCCATGTTGCACCAATCCAAGAGCTTTGCCCTTGGAAACTCTAGGAGACAGTTTATCCACCATGAGGCTCCAAATGAAAAGGGGAACCTACGCCTCATGGTCCCTACAGCTATTTTAAAGGTAAAAGATGGGTCTTGGGACAGGGACTATGATACAACAGATCCTGAAGTCCAGGCCCCCCCCTGCGGCTCGGGGTCTGCTGTATAGGTATCTACACCAGTGCTCATGTGCAGTGTCAGCTTGTTTTTAATTGTCCTGGTAACTGCACTTAGGAGCACCATGTGAACGGTAAACGGTATAGGCAATTTTTTGTATACTTGTATATAATAGAACATTATTTTTCAATATGAAAAACTATTATTTTCCATTACCTTTATTCTTAAAACTGAATAGATTTATAATAAACGGGCTCCTAGCAATCCCAAATAAGCCTGGTCAAGTGCTTTCTACTAGAATACTATTATCTTGCAGTTATGTAATTATAAGTGGCATGGGAAATCAGCAGAAATTACATTTACACAAGCCCCATGATTATGCATCAAATTATTTTCTTTTAAGTTTCTTTAAGTTCATAAGATCAAAGAGACAATTACTGAGGTTTACATGAATTTTTAAATATATTTCATTATGTTTTAATGTCTAAAGATATTCTCTAACATACTACCAGGGGCGTAACTACAGAGGAAGCAGACCCTGTGAGTGCAGGGGGGCCCAGGAGGTATAAGGGGCCCCATGAGGCCCTAATTAATGAGAAATTTCAACACTAATTGGAAAAACAGGACAACCTCTGGATATGTTGGGGCCCTAAAATGTTTTTGCTGTGGGGCCCAGAAACATCTAGTTCTGCCACTGCATACTACAGTTAAAGGACCAGTAACATAAAAAAATGTTTAAAAATTCGTTAGTGCACAACGAAGTGCGGTAGTGCAGGAAGCGGAGGGGTAGCGGCTGGGGCAGAGAGCGGTGGAGGCCCGGGCAGTCACCTACTGGGCCTTGGGGGGAGTCCCTGCACTCCGCAGCTTGTCGCTACTCGGGCAGGGCCACCTGTGACTGCCCCAACTGCCCTGAAGCTGAGAGGTTGGGTCCCGCCGGGGTCATTCTGAGAACTGGAGGCGGCGGTAGTGCTGGTGGACGGACTGTGTTCACTGTCGATGTCGCTGCCCTGCTGACTACGCTGTAGTTTGTACCATTTCCGCCTTGAGGGGAGTGCAGTGCCCCAGCCGCTCCCCCTCCGCTTCCTGCACTACCGCCGCCACCAGTACTGAAGTGTCGGCTGCGCTGGGACCATGTGAAAGGGATGGCTTAGCAGAGGCAGAGGCAGCGCAGGGAGCACAGTGTCAGCAGCCATTCATGGACACACAGCAGGAGCAGCAGCCACAGACACGAAGCAGCAGCCATGAAGCGGGGACACAACTACAGCTCCTGCCCCAGGACTTTGCACATCGATCCAGCCGGCTCCAAGTTCCCACCAACTGGAGGCCCCTCCAGCCGAACTCAATTTCCCACAACAGTAGCAGGAAGAAGTGTGCGTCGGGAGACCAGGAGGAGGATGAAGGCGATGCCTGTCAGTGAATATCCAGGGAGGAGAAATCGATCATTGCAGGATGGATGGTCGCCTTTTCGCCGTTTTTGAAGCAGACAGGAAGTGGACATTCTGTAAGTTATTTCTTAATAAAGGCTTTGCTATTTAAAAGTTTCTTTTGTCTTAGTGTTTATTTTTTGTTGCGCGCTAACGAATTTTTAAACATTTTTTTTATGTTACTGGTCCTTTAAAAACATACTTGTCATGTGAATTAATTGCAGCTTGAGGTGCAGCTAAGGATTAAATTTCAATTTAATTTTAAAAGGGACCTTATCAAGCCTTACTTCCCCTATTTCCATTGTGAAGTGATGGATTCTGGTACTTGAAGTCCATCTGGTTTCTAGACACTCCATGCAAAATCCACTGTGGAAAGCAGAGAAATGTCAAGTCCCATAAACCATCAATTCACCATGGAACAAAGTGAGGGTGGGGTTGAATTTTTCATTCAGTCATATTATTTGAAACCTTACTACTGTAAAAGATTATTATCTATGACAATCACCAATTGTGAAAAAGAAATATGTCACCCCAGTTAGCAGGTATTTTCGAATGCAGGGCCATAAAAGCAATCAATTGAGATGGTAAATTCTACAGAAAGTGAGGATACCCCCTAGAGGAGGGGATTATAATCGCATATTATTGCAAAAGGAAATAATGTGAATTGATAAATTAAACACCATGGCCCCTATGGGTTAAAAGGAACATTTAAATGACTCGTGTTTTTTCTGATTCAGTGATGCCTTTTTCTTTAAGTAATTTGGATTTATAGTGACTTGTATTGACCCCTAGTAGTGATAATTTAGTAAATTCATTTTTTTCTTTCTACTTTTTTCACAGCAAAAAGAAATAGACAAAGTCACGCAAATGCATTGATTTTATGGACAATTCACTTTTATTACTACTGTTTTGTCACTAATGATAAACACGACTTGTCACTACACAGGTATTATAATTATGCAATATTGTACACACTATCACTTTCTGATATATTTATGCTTGTATACACACTTTGTGATGTCACTTAATTTGAAAGGAGGAGCATTGCTCCAGAGCACCTTTATATACTGTACCTGTGAACTGGGTTACACCTAAGAGAGCACTTGAGAAAGGGGATTGTAACTCCAAAATGTCTTGTGTGGATCTCAATAAACTACAAGTTTTTTGCACATTTGTGTGTCATCTGATTTTCTACTATAAACGGATTACTGAAACCAAGGTTTGCAGCAAGGTTTCCAGATTGAGCATCACCCGATTACACACACAGGTTTTGCATTACCACTGATTGAAGATTATCTATGACACAGTCTAGTCATCAGCATTGTTGTTTGTGTATGTTTCTCCCCTAAGTGTCCTCCGGGTACTCTGGTTTGCTTCCACAGTACCAAACATATAGTTGGTTACTTGACATATGATGAAGTCGATCCTAGTCTGTACATCTGGTAGGGAAATTAATCTGCAAACTCTAATTTTACAGGGTTTTATACTAGAGATGCACAGAATCCAGGATTCGGTTCGGGATTCGGCCAGGATTCGGCCTTTTTCAGCAGGATTCGGATTCGGCCAAATCTTTCTGCCTGGCTGAACTGAATCCGAATCCTAATTTGCATATTTTTTTGGGCAAAAACTCAAATTTTTCATGGAAAAAAACCCTCAAATTTTTCAAGATTTATTATACCCCGAGCTGCAAAAAGCTAAAATCTGAAAATAGGTCATCTCAGACCCTTTGAGGTCCCGTATAAGTCAATGGGAGAGGCACCTATCCCAATTTGAAGTTATTGTGGTCTCCACTGGGTACAGCCCAAAAATCCAACCTTTTTGTGGTTTTTGCACAAAAACTCGAAGCAATTTTGGAAAAAAGCCTGAAAAATTCATACGATTCAGGCTTTGACTCGATTTTAACAAGTTTTTTCCATGATCTGATTAAATATAGGTTTTTTTTTTTTTATTAATAAATAAGCTAAAATCAGGCATGGGAGTTTGGTTGTGCTTTTTTTTAAATTAATATTATGGAAAAAAAATCGGATTTTAGTAAATAACCCCTTTAGTGTATTTGGTTATCTCGTGAATTTAACCTAGGTGATTTTATGTGTATGATCTGGCTTTCCCTGACTCTGCTAATTTATTATGAATAATTCAATAACTTACCCGTCCTGGCCTTGCTTTTGTCTATTTGCCTGCTTCATTATTGCAGCAGCTACTATTTTGCAGCTCTTACTCTGCTTGTACACACACTATGTGAGTACTAAGGGAGCTTGCCTGTGTGGGTAATATTCAGACTCCACGAGAGAGGGCTGGGGAATTGTTACTGAATCACACTAAGGGGATTAATTACTAAAGTCCAGTCGGGCTTTATTATTTATTTATATTTTTCAGGTTTTTTTAAAGTGATACTGACACTAAAAAAGTACATTTTAAAATATGAATGTACGTTAAAAGTTACCAATAGGTCCTGTTGATGTTTTTTTGCTGAGACATTTGTTTTTGTAAGTAATCGTTACTTGAAGTTTCTAAACCTGACTGTTTTGCCAACCTCACTGTCTCATCTTAGCCTGTCAGTTAGAGTTTTTAATGCTAATGGACTCCTGCTGCTCAAATATGGCAGCCCCCTCATACAGGAACATGGGACACCAAACAGGTAATGTAAAAGCATTGTGAAAATACTTTATGGCAAAGTTATAAGTAGCTTTCAAAGGCAATATTATGATAGATATATAAAAGAGTTTGATTTCTGGTGTCAGTATCTTGTTAAACTCAATTTTTGGGGGATTTAATAAAGTCCTATGCTGCAAAAAGCTATAATCTAAAAATCTGCCATCTCAGACCTGCCGAGGTTGTATATACTGTAAGTCAATGGGAGTGGTCCCTATCCTATTTGGAAGTTTTTGTGGTCTGCGCTGGAATTAGCCCTGAAAGTCTGACTATTTCTTGCTTTCAGGCAAAAATCTGAAACATTCTGGAAAAAACAGGAAAAATATCATACGGTTCGGGTTTTTCCTCAATTTTATCAAGTTTTCCTCCAATCCAATGAAATGGTGCTTTCTTAATAATAAATAAGGTCCAATTGTGGATTCTAGTTTGGTCAGAATTTTTATTAAAATAATCAGAAAAATTTGTATTTTAGTAAATAACCCTCTGAAAGTAACTATACAGTGCCCAGCCACTGGAGTCCTCCTCTAAGAGCTGAATAAAGATCCCGTCATTTTTATTAATCTTGAATTTTTAGGTTCATTTCAAATACATTGTAAAACAAAAAAAATTATAAAGATGAAAGTCCGGTGCTAGATTCCAAGCCTTAGGGGGAGATGAGAAAAGTTCTCAGCTGTCATCAAAAAAAAAAGCCTATCCATTGCTTCTGGTTGTAAAGGTCTCCAAGCAGTACTATAATAGAAATCTTTTATTCAAGCAGATGGCATGCTATAATTTTTGGAAGGCTGACACCTTGCTTATCGTACCCTGGACTGCATACCAAACACAACCATTTCAGTAATGCCTAGAAATACTGAATTCTAATTCCAACAATTTATTATGGTCACGCAAAGGCGTATTTGTATTATTATCCTGACCCATATTTTACTTTTCACTATTGACATATTTTCCTGTTTACCTTAAAGAGATCCTGTCATTGGAAAACATGTTTTTTTCAAAATCAATCAGTTAATAGTGCTGCTCCAGCAGAATTCTGCACTGAAATCCATTTCTCAAAAGAGCAAACAGATTTTTTTATATTCAATTTTGAAATCTGACATGGGGCTAGACATTTTGTCAATTTCCCAGTTGCCCCTGGTCATGTGACTTGTGCCTGCACTTTAGGAGAGAAATGCTTTCTGGCAGGCAGCTGTTTTTCCTTCTCAATGTAACTGAATGTGTCTCAGTGGGACATGGGATTTTACTATTGAGTGTTGTTCTTAGATCTACCAGGCAGCTGTTATTATTATTATTATTATTATTAACATGTATTTATATAGCGCCAACATATTGTGTAGCACTGTTATTTTGTGTTAGGGAGCTGTTATCTGGTTACCTTCCCATTGTTCTTTTGTTTGGCTGCTGGGGGGGGAAGGGAGGGGGTGATATCACTCCAACTTGCAGTACAGCAGTAAAGAGTGATTGAAGTTTATCAGAGCACAAGTCACATGACTTGGGGCAGCTGGGAAATTGACAATATGTCTAGCCCCATGTCAGATTTCAAAATTGAATATAAGAAAATCTGTTCTCTTTTGAGAAATGGATTTCAGTGCAGAATTCTGCTGGAGCAGCACTATTAACTGATGCATTTTGAAAAAAAAAAATTTCCCATGACAGTATCCCTTTAAAATGTTATTGTAATTGCTTTGAATCTGTCATCCAAAGATGTAAACTACAATGTGCTAGAGTTAACAAAATCTTCCATTTGACATATTTGAACCGAGTGCTCTTTTAAAGAATAACCGAATCCTACACCTTAGCTACAGTACATGCCACCACTGTATATCAATTGCCACAATACATTTTCAGCAGCTAATAAAAGCATATAAAAGCAAAACCAAATAAAAGCATACCATGAGAAAAACAGTAGCAAAACAGTAGGGAACTGTATCAAATATTGCAGAATATTTCTGTGGGCAGATAAGGTTAATTTTACTCTCATTAAGAGTCGTAATAAAAGCTGGGGTTATGAGTCATGGCTCCAGTGATATTAATGTAAGCAGCAGCCACTACTATTTTTCATTGAGGTCAAGTAGCCAAACAGAATACTACAACTATGTATTCCCTTATTACTCTTATTCTATGAATTTGTGTGAATGTTAGACATTCTTACAAAAAAACACATTTTTTTTGTATGTCAAGTAAGTCTATTGTACTGATTTGTCCCTTACATGATTTTATGTGTTATTATGCAAATACAGTCACAAGTTCTTAAAAAATAAATATTCCAATAATAAATTAACTTAAAAGACAAATGGCCTCATTTATGGACACAGATAAAGTGGGACAAGTGCAATTTCAGATGCAGTTTGCCATGTTTTCAATCTCATAATGCATCACAATGGCTAATCGAGTATTTGCACATGCCACAATTGTGACAGATACATTAAAATGCAAAATTACAGAGTTTCTACAAATCAGACACAATTGTGCTTAAAATTATCAGAGTGGGAATTGTGTCAATTACGGCACTTGGAATTATAGTTATAGCTTCATATTATGTCTTTTGCACCCAGGGTTGGACTAGGGTGTGCGGGGCCCATCTGAGCTGCTGCCCCAGGGCCCCCTCTGGGCATTGTCTTACCCACCATCAGCCCCTTTCCACCCCTGCACACCTTATACTTACTTTTGCCAAGATCAGGGGAGGGAGGGCAGAGGAGAAGCGACAATGGAAGGCAGGAGGGGATAAGGTCTCGGTCAGGGGGACCGTCAAGTTTTTCTCATTTTCCCACTCGCCCATTTTGACCCTCGCCCCTGGCTGCACCTATTGATGTAGTCTACAGTTGCCATTTTCAGGATTCTCCTGCACCAATATCTGCACTTGTATGTAATTCATCAGTCAACTGGAGCAGATACAACTGCACTTAGAAAATAGGTACAAGTGCAATGAGAGTGCATAGGTCCAAGTTCCTTTAATAAACAACATCAAGACATGTATCCGATTTTGCATGACCAGGCGGCTGCAATCATAAATGAGCCATGGTTTCCAAAAACGTTTCTACACTGCTGAGAAAGAATAAACAAACACATACCTTTATCACTAAATCAAATTTCTGGTGCAAATCTCTGTTTACTGGCTTCAGTAGTGTGAGCGCTGCTGTAGCTTGATTCATAGAAAAATACTGGGGATAATCCTCAGGCGTGCCTAGAAAAATAGACATTTCTATTCAACCTTTTATCCACATTCAACAAAAGCAATCATTGTCAAAAACATGTCCCCTTATGACTTGTGTTACTATGATTTAGCTACTGTATAAATGTAAATGTAGTACCTCTTTATAGGTCCCTGGTAAGGCCTCACCTGAAGTACTGTATGTAGTGCAGTTTTGGACTCCAGTCCTTAAGAGGGATATAAATGAGCTGGAGAGAGTGCAGAGACTAAGTGCAACTAAATTGGTTAGAGGGAGGGAAGACTTAAATTATGAGGGGAGACTGTCAAGGTTGGGGTTGTTTTCTCTGGAAAAAAGACACTTGAGAGGGGACATGATTACACTTTACAAGTACATTAGAGGACATAATAGACAAATAGCAGGGGACCTTTTTACCCATAAAGTGGATCACCGTACCAGAGGCCTCCTCTTCAGACTAGAAGAAAAGAACTTTCATTTGAAGCAACGTAGGGGGTTCTTCACAGTCAGGACAGTGAGGTTGTGGAATGCACTGCCGGGTGATGTTGTGATGCTGATTCAGTTAATGACTATAAGAGGGACTTGGATGATTTCTTGGACAGACATAATATCAAAGGCTATTGTGATACTAAACTCTATAGTTAGTATAGATATGGGTATATAGAATTTATGTGAAAGTATGGAGGGGTGTGTGTATGGATGCTGGGTTTAGAGGGGTTGAACTTAATGGAATCAATTTAACTGTATAACTATGTAACTATCTTCACAGCCTGGTAAGACAATATCCAAGCAAAGAGATTGTAATTAGACATTCATTTGACAGTGCTTTCTTTTGCTATATGATAAGGACAGTTCAAGAAACAAATTTTATTGAGCAAAAGACAGCTTTTTGCACTCTCTGAAAAGTGTGAAATTACAAAAACGAACATACAGAGGCAATTCATAATTATATTTAATCGTATAAACAATAGGATATACATAAACTACATCTTATCTGAATGTTGCTTACTTCTCGGCATTATATTGAAACTTCTATAGCCTGTTTATGTTTGTCTTTCCCGAAATTGCTTTTTCTTCTTGTTAGCTGAGAATTGAAAAAAGGCAGTCCTTAATTACATACCTGCTCTGCTACTAGAAGAAATTAGCCAATTAATTTGTCAGAATGTAAATTTGTGCAAATTATGGTTCTTGATTGTGATTGTGGAACGCCTGTGCTTTAATATCAATATAAAGCTAATTTACCTGAGGCCTTTGGATTTGGCAGTTTAAAATTAAAGTAAAAAAAAGGTAAAAGTTGGTTGCAAAATAAATTTTCAAATCATTAATCTCTAACTACAGTTTAATAACTATTTCTTTAATGATGTATTTGCCTATATATATATATATAGTGAATAAAGTACCCCCTCTTGTAAAATATAAGGATATTATAAGTTACCAAGAAGTTTCATGACCATATAAAAACACGAGGCCGAAGGCTGAGTGTTTTTATACAGGTCATGGAACTCCGAGGTAACTTATAATATCCTAATATTTTACAACTGGGGGTACTTTATTTATTATAATACACAAATTTTAGTGAGTCATGTGACAGAAATTACATCACTACTCACCGTTTATAACTGATGACATCACTACTCACCGTTTATAAGGATATTCATGGCTTTTGTGTATTATATATATATATAGGACCTCACAAAAGGTCCGCACTCTCAGGACTTACTTGAAAATAAAAAAATGTTTTATTAAAAGACTAACGTTTCGGCCTCTCCGAGGCCTTTCTCAAAGTAAAGAAAAACACATAGGGGCAAATTCACTAAGCCGCGAAGCGCCGAACGCTAGCGTTAATTCGCTAGCGTTTGGCATTTTCGCTACTGCGCAAATTCACTAATGAACGCTGGCGTAGTTTCGCTAGTGTTACTTCGCAACCTTACGCCAGGCGAAGTTTCGCTAGCGACGAAGCTACGCAAATTAACTAACTTGCGCAGTGTACTGAACGCTACCTTTTACGCTAGACTTCCTTCGCCACCTCAGACCTGGCGAAACGCAATAGAGTAGATAGGGATTGTTTAAAAAAAAGTCAATTTTTTTTCTAAGTCCCAAAAAACGCTGGCGTGTTTTCTACATGATGGCTGAAAAAGATCGAAAATTTTTTGGGGCTCCCCTTCCTCCCCCCTACATTTCCTGACTCATGGCACCTTACCTAGACAGTGGGCACATGTGTAGGGCAAAATAAAAATTTTATTTGCTGATTTGAAGGTTTTCTAGGCATTTGTAGTGCAGATACATGTTCCTCCATTGAAATTTGAATTCCGCGCCGTATGCAAATTAGCCTTCGCTAGCGCAACTTCGCTTTATATAGCGAATCAACGCTAGCACAACTCCGCAACCTTACGCTACCCCTGTGCGCAACTTCGGATTTTAGTGAATTTGCGGAGCCCTGGCGAAACTACGCCTGGCGAAGTGCGGCGAAGTGCGGTGAAGTGCGGCGAAGTTGCAACTTCGCATCTTAGTGAATTTGCCCCATAATGAATGTCTTAAATACAAAAAGATGGCGGGAAGTGTAAATTGGCTGACCAATCAAAGACGTCATCGAGTCATTAAATAGTTAAATACAACTATACATTTGTACTTACACAAAGATATATATATATATATATATATATATATATATATATATATATATATATATATATATATATATATATATATATATATATATATATATATATATATATAGTGAATAAAGTACCCCCTTTTGTAAAATATAAGGATATTATAAGTTACCGAGGAGTTTCATGACCATATAAAAACACGAGGCCGAAGGCCGAGTGTTTTTATACAGGTCATGGAACTCCAAGGTAACTTCTAATATCCTCATATTTTGCAACTGGGGGTACTTTATTTATTATAATACACAAATTTCGGTGAGTCATGTGACAGAAATGACATCAGAACTCACCGTTTATAACTGATGACATCAGAACTCACCGTTTATAAGGCTATAATTTACAAGATATTCATGGCTTTTGTGTATTATATATATATATATATATATATATATATATATATATATATATATATATATATATATATATATATATATATATATATATATACACATGTATACAAGTGCTTTTGTACATTTTCTACTTTTTATTTGACTTGATAAAAGGTATACTGCATGCCTGAAACATAGCTTGGTCTTTTCACATGATACTTTTGTACTGATGGATTCGGTACCTGGGATTTTCCGGATAACAGATCTTTCTGTAATTTGGATCTTCATACCTTTAGTCAACTAGAAAATCATTTAAACATTGAATAAACCCAAAAGGCTGGTTTTGCCTCCAATAAGGATTAATTATATCTTAGTTGGGATTAAGTACAAGTTACTGTTTTATTATTACAGAAAAAAAGGAAATTGTTTTTAAAAAATTGGATTATTTGGATAAAATGGAGTCGATGGGACTGAGCCTTTCTATAATTCTGAGCTTTCTGGATAACAGGCTTATGAATAAGGATCCCATACCTGTATACATTTTTTTTTTGCTGCCTTTTTGTATAATGGAGGAACATATTGGTAGTCCGCTAATCAAGGCTGGGCATCTCTGAACTTTAAGGGGGTTATTTATTAAAAGTCCGAATGCCAAAAACTTGAAAGAATCAAGTGTGTTTTTACTAGAAAATGTGAATTTTTAGTGAAAAAAAACTTACATTTTTCAAGATTTATTATACTCCGTGGATGGAAAAGTCAGATCTGAAAATCTTGCATCTCAAACCTACCGAGGTTGTATTTAAGTCAATGGGAGAGGTCCCTATCCTATTCGGACGTTTCTGTGGTCTGTTCTGGAATTAGCTCAAAAAATCCAACTATTTCGGACTTTTCAGACAAAAATCAGAAAAATTCTGGAAAAAAGCCACAAAAAAAAATCGAGTGATTCTTGAAAAAATCATACGATTCGGATTTTCACAAAATGTTTTTGTTTGTTGCCGATTAAATCATGCTTTTTAAATAATAAATAAGGTTCAATCTTGGATTCTAGTTTGGTCTGACTTTTTTATTAAAATAATCAGAAAAATTCAGATTTTGATAAATAAGATCCTAATTGTTTGGATAAGAGAATGCTGCTGTGCTTTGTGTTTTTTATAGATAGATGCATTGGGGTGATTTGAAGAGGTTGAACTTGGTGGACTATTGTCTTTTTTTTTACAAAAAAGCAAGTTCTCAGTCGTCAAGCATCTTCCTTAGAATTCCTTTCTATAATAGCAGTTCAGTAGAAATAAATAATCCATAAATACTCTTCCATGCAATGATAGGGGAAATGAACACTGTATATAAAGCCTCTTATTTCTTAATGCAGACAGTGAGTGTAGCAAATATATTTATTGGTTAAAATACCCGTGGAGTGCAGACAGCCCTCATATCTGTCACTTTATAAAGTTTAAAAATGTTAAAGGTTAAATGATTTGGAATATCTTTCAATGCCATGCCACAAGTCTGCATAACTAAAGCCCCGCGTCTGCATTTATGTTGTTTTCTGTAGCCAATCAACTGTGTTTCACTCATCAGTACCTGCAGATATAGCTGTCTGAGATCCTTTCGCAAAGTTTATTAACTGCCTTTGGCCTAATCTTCTATTGCAAATGTGAAATACTCATTTGTGTCTATTTACTCTTGATATAAGTCACATCCATTGTGTTTACTGGCCAACACTGAGCTCTCTTAAATATAAATCTACTTTTCTACTGCAAATTCCCTCCGGTTTCCGCTCAGGAGACAATGCCCCTATACTATTGATGTTTCCATCAGCCTTGGAGACTATAAATCTTAAGCTTTAGATTACGGTACTAATATATCTCTGTCTTCCATTACTTAATGTCCTGTTCTGTTCTGAACATGCAATGACATTTGATCAGGTAGTGATATTTCCAGTGGTCAAGGCTGGCTGGCATTGTTTGAACAACTCTTTATCAAGCAGTCAGACAAATAAACAGAATATAAAGTATATTTAACAGGAGAATATATACTGGTTAAAAGTAAGATTTACGATCGCTGTAAATGTGCTATAAATTATCAGTAAAATTAGAGAAATAGTGCCATCAGAGACATATTTATCATCAGATAAAGTCATGGGAGTATTTGTTGCATTGTTTGGCATAGGCGTATGTTAACTCTTGCTGCTCTTCTGGCAGAACATTGATACATATGACTTTCTCCCATATGAAATCACAAAATAGTGGCTCCAGGCTAAAGTCAAATTCTTACACACTTTAGAGCAATGAGTCAGAATGAGATTGTCAGTGATAAATCTAATATTCTATGGGCCCTAATCTACTGCAAATGCTTTCCTATAGGCAATAAAGTGAATCACTGTTGGTAAAACCCATGTGTTGCTTTAGTCTTCCAAAATCTTCCTCTTGAGGAAACTTCAAGAGATTTTGGAAGACTTAAGCATCACATGGGCTTTACCACTAACGATTCACTTTATCTCCAGAGGGAAAGCATTTACATAAATAAAGTCGCTCACAGAAGAAGAGATTTATCACTGGCAATTAATCTCATGGTGTGGCATCAGTCTTAAAAGAATTCTTGGGCACCAGTGGTTTTTAAACAAAAAAGAGGGTTCTTTGAAGAGACAAGACAAGTGGAGAAGGATACTCCTTTTGGTATAATGACTCAAAGCAGCTGGGTATCACCTGCACCACCAGGTATCTGCCCTCAGCTTCAAAGGGACTAGAGTCCATACTGGCTGGTGGATTAGGTCAGGGGAACACATCTATACTACAGTCTTCTCAGTGGAGCACCGTCTCCAAATCAATATACAGTACTGGTTTCCATTTCCCATCTTTTTTCTGTACAGGTATGGAACCTGTTATCCAGAATGCTCAAGACCTGGGGTACAATGACTATCCATGGCAGATAATTTCACAACAGCTTTACAATAGTCACTTGGTTATCACCTGCACCACCAGGTATCTGCCCTCAACTTCAAAGGGACTGGAGTCCATACTGGCTGGTGGGTTAGGTCAGGGGAACAAACCTATACTATAGTCTTCTCAGTGGAGCACAGTCTCCAAATTGATATACAGTACAGGTTTCCATTTGCCATCTTTTTTCTGTACAGGTATGGATCCTGTCATCCAGAAAGACCTGAGGTTTTCAGGATAATGGATCTTTCTGTAATTTGGATCTTCATACCTTCAGTTTATTAAAAAATCATGTAAACAATAAATAAGCCTAATAGGCCTAGTTTGCTTCCAATAAGGATTAATTATATTTTAGTTTGGATCAACTACAAAGTTTTGTTTACTATTACAAAGGACAAGGAATCATTTTAAAAAATGTGGATAATTTGGATAAAATGGAGTCTATGGGACATGGCTTTGGATAATTTGGAGCTTTTTGGATAATGCGTTTCTGAATAACAAATCCTATACCTATAGTATATAAAGTAAAACTGACTTTATTCATTTTATTATCTACTTATCTTTAAATATTAAGAAAAAAAAGCTAAATCCAGAACTTTACATATTCTGATAGGAGACATAATTTAATTTGGGCAAAGCCTATCATTTTAATAACAAACTGAATGATTGATGCAGGAATATCTTATTATATAATCAAGTGTGCCGTATTCAGTGTAAAACAAAATGTACAAAAAGTTATTTATAAAAGAAAGGAGCAGATTGTGCAATCATTTCTCTTCCAAAGTTTCAAGTCATTATAATCTATACAATGCCTGTTTTAATGTTTAACTATTAAAAAAGATTCTCAAAATTAACTTTACTTGTATTTATGTAACATTTTGTTATACTTTCTGCTAGAAACTTTTCTACAGTGACTTCCAATGAGGATTACAAAATGTATTTGGATGGGGGGTGGTTGTAATACCCTTATTACCTTACTACTCAACACACTAAGGGGCACATTTACTAAGCTCAAGTGAAGGATTCGAATGTAAAAATCTTTGAATTTCGAAGGTTTTTTTTTGGGTACTTCGACCATCGAATATGCTAATTCGACCTTCAACTACGACTTCGATTCGAACGATTCGAACTAAAAATTGCTCGACTATTCGACCATTCGATAGTCGAAGAACTGTCTCTTTAAAAAAAACTTCGACTACCTACTTTGGCTTCGACTTCGACTTTAAACCTACCGAGCATCAATGTTAGCCTATGGGGACCTTCCCCATAACCTTTCTAAGCTTTTTTTGATGGAAGAAAAATCCTTAGATCGATGGATAAAAATCCTTCGAATTTAATCCTTTGATCGTTCGATCAAAGTATTTGCAGTAAATCCTTCGACTTTGATATTCAAAGGATTTTACTTTGAGGGTCGAATATCGAGGGTTAATTAACCCTCGATTTTCGACCCCTAGTAAATGTGCCCCCAAGCATATGCAGTGCAACTGGTACTCCTAACAAGATCCAAAATTGGGAGCTCATGTGAAACTTTAAATGCCTGTATCACTACTGCTATAGAGATGCTGAAACTTTAGGGTGGTTCAGTATGAAAAAATATAGCATTTGTAGCCATATTCAATTTTAAGGTTTCGTTTTTCTTTAATAAATTATAAAGATTATAAATGATAAAACAATGAGTATTAATATCACTGATATCAAGGGTAATCGTAATTAAAAGCCAAAATGATTAGAATATACTCACCCATAAGAATTGAATAAAGAATCCCAGGCCGATCTGAGACAGGTTGTATATTCTGATCCTGGTCTATAGCTTGAATTGTTGGCGTGATATTGACTGGGTTTACAGCTGCCTGTAATAAAAACAACAGTTTATTAGCATAACATGCCAGCATAGTGCTATTCTTATATTTTAGTACAACTTACAACTCTCAATTCCATAAAATAATGATGTTTGTGTGTAGTAGCATCTCAAAACCATAACAAATACATGGGCCAGTGTTGATAAATAAACCCCAATTTTTATTCTGTAACCATACTTAAACACACTAAACTGTACAAAAAACAAACCTGTATACAGTACTGCTGTCAATAAGAGCTTATTTATATATGTCACCTGGCTTTGAAACTATTTATGCACCTCTGTGTGTCAAGTGCATAAAATAAATACACACAGATGCTTAAAGGGATACTGTCATGAGAAAATTTTTTTTTTCAAAATGAATCAGTTAATAGTGCTGCTCCAGCAGAATTCTGCACTGAAATCCGTTTCTCAAAAGAGCAAACAGATTTTTTTATATTCAATTTTGAAATCTGACATGGGGCTAGACATATTGTCAATTTCCCAGCTGCCCCAAATCATGTGACTTGTGCTCTGATAAACTTCAATCACTCTTTACTGCTGTACTGCAAGTTGGAGTGATATCACCCCCCCAGCAGCCAAACAAAAGAACAATGGGAAGGTAACCAGATAGCAGCTCCCTAACACAAGATAACAGCTGTCTGGTAGATCTAAAAACAGCACTCAAAAGTAAAAACCCATGTCCCACTGAGACACATTCAGTTACACTGAGAAGGAAAAACAGCAGCCTGCCAGAAAGCATTTCTCTGCTAAAGTGCAGGCACAAGTCACATGACCACGGGCAGCTGGGAAATTAACAAAATGTCTAGCCCCATGTCAGATTTCAAAATTGAATATAAAAAAATTGGTTTGCTCTTTTGAGAAATGGATTTAAGCGCAGAATTTTGCTGGAGCAGCACTATGAACTGATTCATTTTGAAAAAAAGAATTTTTTCCCATGACTGTATCCCTTTAATTTATTTATTTTTTCCCAGAAAATAAGTTCAAGAGCACTAAGGGGAAGATTTATCGAAGTCAAAGGATTTTTCAACGAATTTTGCAACAGAATGATCGAAGTAAAATCGTTTGATCGTTTGTTTGCATTTACAAATCTGAAAATGACCTTAAAAAAAACATAATTTTCATCATTTGTGGTCCAGCGATTCATGTCACTTCATTTCAAGAGTTTGGATTTGGTTTGTCAAACAAATAAGATTCAATAGATAAAAAAAAAAAGATTCATAGGAGTTCAGAACTGAATCTTGGGTTTATTGTATTCCTAACTGATAAATAATGAATATTGTTGGTCTTTTAGGGTCATGGAACATGGGGTGTTTTGACCACTGCTGACCTCCAGAGAAAAATATCAGAAGTCAAAACACCCCTCTCAGCCTGTGACGACTCCTAATGACAAGCGCCTTGGTTCACGCATGCGGAACGATAACATGCGAAGAAAAGCATCTTGTCCACCATTGTTCTTGCCATAGGAGCCATAATTTTAAATGGCTTAGTAGCCTTACTGCATGCTGCTCCACATTTATAAAGACAACTTAATGTATTCTGAAATCTCCATTATTTCCTTTATCTTGGATCATAGATAACTGTATATTGCATTAGTTAACACAGAATAGAAAATGTTCATACGCACATTCAGCACTATAGATCCCCTTTAAGCACTAAATTATAATATCAGAGAACATTTAAAAAAAAAAAATTGTCCTTTTTTGGATTCTACAAAACATATTTTTTCTATATTTTCTGGGAGGAGTAGCTTAAGCACAAAGAGCTTCATTATGCAGAATGCCTTATCTTGCTCTGTTTTAAGTACAAAGGGCTGCCATTTGTTGGTCCATTGAGTCTGTATTTCTAGTAGGTTTATCTTTATTATTGTTCATAGGCAAAAAGCTGTCAAGAAGCCAGATAATATAATTCTGGGTTGCTAAAATAACATGAATTCCAAGTGCTCATTTACAGATCATAAAACTATTAATTTCCATGCAAGAACAAAGACATGGTGACATATTATAATAATGTTAAACAGGCAGGTTGCCAACTCCTCAAAGAGAATAAAATAACATAATTGGTATTTCCTCTCTTTTTTAAAAGACCCTTTCACCCTCTCAGTGTGAGACAGTCATTCAGTTTTGCTACAGTGCCTTCCATAGTCAAAGTCAGAATACAAAATTGGATTTTACATTCAGTACAAAAACACAGGATATATTTTCTTAGATAAGTCAAGACTCAAACTGAAAATTTTCGGGTGTTTATAAAATGCCACCAAAATTTAGCAATACAAATAAGACAAAAAATGTTTTATGTGTAATAAAGTCATTCTGAAGCAATGCTTTTTGTGTATCTCTGTGTACAGGTATGGGACCTATTATCCAGAATGGTTGGGACTTGGATTTTTTCAGATACTTTCTGTTATTTGGATTTACATACTTTACATCAACTAAAAAATAATTTCAACATTAAGGGGCCGATTCACTAACTTCGAGTGAAGGATTCGAAGGTAAAAAACTTCGAATTTCGAAGTTTTTTTTGGGCTACTTCGACCATCGAATGGGCTACTTCGACCTTCGACTACGACTTTGAATCGACGGATTCGAAGTAAAAATTGTTCAACTATTCGACCATTCGATAGTCGAAGTACTGTCTCTTTAAAAAAAACTTCGACCCCCTAGTTTGCCATCTAAAAGCTACCGAAGTCAATGTTAGCCTATGGGAAAGGTCCCCATAGGCCTGGCTAACTTTTTTTGATCGAAGGATATTCCTTTGATTGTTGGATTAAAATCCTTCGAATCGTTCGATTCGAAGGATTTTATCGTTCGATCGAAGGAATTATCCTTCGATCGTTCGATCGAACTATCTGCGCTTAATCCTTCGACTTAGATATTCGAAGTCGAAGGATTTTAATTCCTAGTCGAATATCGAGGGTTAATTAACCCTCGATATTTGACCCTTAGTGAATCGGCCCCAAAATAAACCCAATTTGGCTCCAATAAGGATTAATGATATCTTAGTTGAAATCAAGTACAAGGTACTGTTTTATTTTTACAGAGAAAAAATAAGTAATTTTAAAACTTTTAATTAATTGCCAAAAATGAAGTCTATGGGAGATGGGTGTCCCCTAATTCAGAGCAATCTGGATAATGAATTTTCTGGATAATAGATTCCATCCTATAACTAATAGGAGACAATCTGCATGACATCACAAGAGACATTTTTCATAAAATGGACCATTGATAACAACAATGTTAAAGTGAGCCACCATCTTAAAACTACTTGTACTTTTAATTGTCAATACTTACTTAGAAGTCACTTGTTTGTTTAAAATAGAGGCCGTACAAAATATTAGACTGAGGCTTTATTTGCAGCTATCTAGTTAATATTATTGACAGGCAAAGCAAGAGTCTCTTGTCTCTTTTCTACCTAACTTGTAGATTCCCAAGGCTCCCTTCTCAAGTTACTGCACTTAAAGCAATTTGCCATTGACAAGTTGGTAAATACCTGACAAGTTTTTGGAATGAAACTGTTTTATTTCAAGGCACATTTTTGATAGAAGTGACAGTTAATAATATAAATCCCCATGCTGTGTTTTTACAGTGAATTACCAACTACAGGGCAGTGGATATACAACGGAACATACTAAAGGCTGAGCATGACAACTATTAAACATGTCAAAAAGTAAGAGCTGGGTCAAAGTCAATAAGAACATATTACAGAAATAAAGGGTTAGCCTAGCAAATGTAGCATTATACCCTGCCTACTGAAATTCCTTATCAGATGATTCTGAGACTGAAAATGTAAAAAATTTGAATACTTTATTTATGGTTTGTACAGTTTCCAGCCAAAACCCTGACATACAAAGATACAGAAGGACCAGGGGCATGGGGCAACCACACACAACCTTTTTGCATGTAGCAAATGTTCATGAGATTGGTAGTTTGCAAGTACCATGCTGACCCATGTAAGAGGTTTGGCAATAATAGAGCTAAGCTCGCTAAGTACCCTGGGATGAATACCATCCAGTCCTGGAACTTTGTTTATCTTAACATGTTCTAGTCTCTTTTGAATTTCCTCATGTGTGAACCATGCATCATTAGTTCTACTACTAGAATTGGGACTATTAAGAAGGAAATCTTTTTTTTTTTCTTTTCATTTTTTTCATCTTTGTTTTCATCACCCAGCTGACCCCCTCTGATATCAAGGGTCCTCCCCTTCCTGCTTAATTTGTTTTTACTATTTTTTCACTATTAACATGTCCCAAAACCTCTAGAAGTCTGAAAGGTTACAAAAAGGTCCAATAGGATCAGCACAGCTCCCATTGACTTCTATAGGACCTCAACTGCTTTTACTTGGCGAAACTTTGTATTCGTTTTTCATTTTTTTTGAGTTTTAGAGAAATAAAAAAACGCATATTTTTAGCTAAAAATGCATTTTATAAAAAATCGGAATTTTAGCAAATCAGCCCCTAAGTGAGGTGGTGCGAGGCCATAGCTTGTTTTTATTTTAATTATAGCTTTGCATTATTCCTTTAGGACTAGCCAGTCTCTGCTAACCTCAGCAGAATGCCTTACCATATGTATCTACTGCCGCACCACCGCTGAATCACCAATATACACTCTTTCTTTTTCAGTTGTCCCAGGTTTTTCTAGTCAGTTTCATAACAACTTGATGAAAAGCCTTGGGTTTAAGTGACGAGAATGTTGAATCTAATTTATATAATTCTACAGGGACTGTAAACACTACAGGATAAAGATTCCTTTTTATATGCTTGAATATCTCTAAATGTTGTTAAGTGCTTATTAGTTGTTATTTTTATTAAAGTGATGATATTATTCAGGATAAAGTTCACTTTCTTTGTGCACATTATTCTCTACAGCAAAATTATGCCTTATTTTAGTCCCTATATAGTATGTTAGGCACCCCTGTCTACTTTATTCCTATAAAGGAGATAAAAGCAGAAAATGAAGCCTTTCTCCTTCCAACCCTCGTTGTTTTGATGTCTACCTTTGCTTACAAGCTTCTGTCTTCATTATAGCTGATGCCTTGCCCTTTTGTTTTGTTTATGGTTTGGGGGGCCTTCATCTTCTTTTAGGTGGGGGAAGTGATTATGGTGGGTGTCGGCTGTGGACATTTTGGTTTGGTGGAGGAATGGAAACCAAGAGAAAAAGACTTCAAAAGTAGCTATCCATTGGATGTGGGTGGGATTGATAAGAGTGTGAGAGGGAGGAGGTCATTATGGACAAAGGAGTGGACTTTGATAGTTGGCCATCCTTGTATGGGTGGAATGGGGAGTCATGTTAAAAAAAACTCAGATTTTTCAAGATTTATTATACCCCAACCCTGGAAATAGCTTGAATATGACATCTAAAACATGTCAAGGTCATGTAGGAGTCAATGGCAGAGGCCCATTGAACCATTTGAAGATGTTCCTGAAGATAGCCTGCATGATGTTCAAGTTTTTTTCAGAGGACTTTGCCCTAAAAACGCAATCAATTCAAGGAATTCAAGTTTTTTTTGCCAAAAACATGATTAATTCCAGTTTTTGGGTTTCGCAAATCAAACTAGCTGAAACAAGTTTTTCTCATGCAAGTTTTTTCTTAAATAAAGAATCATTTGAGTTGTGAGTTCATTTGAGATATAAAAAACTCTAACATTCAACCTTTGATAAATAACCCCCTATGAATTGTACTATGTTACTTTATTGTAAGCAATTTATTTTAATACAAATGCTGTTCCTTCCTTTGCCCCTATATATTAAACAATACTTAGTGCTACTAACCCTCATTGACCTATATATAAATACCTTTTATATAGGACAAATAAAAGTAACCTTTCCACCAACTTCCCTTTGCCCCTGCCCCACTACATATACTAGGCAGTTTTCAATGCCTGTATTGAATAAACTCTCAAAATAAGAAAAAATATTTCAGATGTCATTATTTAAATCAGTGTATGTAATAAAACTTCTCAACCAGATCTTATGATTGTGCTTTGTGCAATTAAAATTCCGAGTCTAATAGTCTTGAATGGAGGACATTTCATTCTTCAAAATGCCTTTTTTTGTTGGTTTTATCCAAATTATCGCTCTGTTTATGACTTATATTACATTACCCAAAAGCATTTTGTTGGATGCAGCTGCACATTTGCAAAATTGTTTTACCAGAAACGTGATGCATTGTGTTACACATTTAACTAATGGTAGTGATTATGTGATGTTAATTACATACAGGGATATTTCAGTCTCAAAGATAAGCTACAGATACCTGCTTCATTAACGTATTTCTAAGTCAATAATAACAGATTGAACCAAGTAAGGGAAGTCATGGCCATTGCTATTACTTTATATGATGCTGTGTTAGTACAAATTAATAATGCTTTGATTTTAATATTGATTTAATTGACATCACAAAACATTTGATATATGCTTTCTTTGTTAACATTCATTTATCACTAATTTAATGGATTTGTTAGACAGGATTTATTATATAAATACAACTGGGTTCATAAGTATTAAACAAGGAAATGTGTCAAAACACCAATATCAATATACAGGTGAATTCTTCCAGTATTATTTAGCAGGCAGTCCCCTAGTGTTATAGATGCCTAACTGGGTCCTAAAATACAGTTAGGAGGGGGACCTGTTTCCTTATTCTGCTTAAAGCTATGCCCCCTGCAGTTCAAAAAGTGCCCAGTAAATGGCACTGTGGTAAAGTATAAAGTCCAGGGCAGCCATGTGCTCAGGGTCCATCTTGTGCTAGCTCTGGCCTGAGCAGGCAGGCATGGCTCCAGTAGAACCTAGACAGGTCAGGTCTAGTAAGGATAGGCTGCTTACCTTAAGAGGTCACTTTAGGAGTGACAGATAGACAGGCTATTTATCTGAGCATCATAAAGCTCCACCGAGGATTGTGAGTGGGATTATGATCCCGGGTACCAATTGCCCAGAAGTAGGGACTAAGTGTACAGACCTAGGGATGTAGAGATTCCCCTTAGGTTCCACTTAGGGAAAAGGCTGACAGCTGGGTGTACCCCGAGCACTTGCTGTTGTATATGTTTGCTTCCCTGCTGGGGACAGATACTGACCAAAGGTGTTGTGAGTATAGGCCTATCAACTATTGCTGTATGATCCTGTTTTCTCTTTATGTACATTGTACACTCCATTGTGGATGCTCCTGTTCAGTAAATATGTTCTTTGGTTAAGTTATAAGAACCACTGGCATCCAATTATTGTACCTGCACTAAGTTACAGTTTTCCTACACCCTGCCTCCACACCATTTGTGAGGGCTTACCCCCTAAGAATTAAGGTCTCATCCAGAGCACAGTATAGGGGTGAAGCCTATAGATTGGTGCACTAAATTTACTATAGCAATACACAGGTATGATATCCATTATCATGAAACCCGTTATCCAAAAAGTTCAGAATTATGGAAAGGCCATCTCCATTTTATCCAAATATTCATAATTTTAAAAAAATGATTTCCTTTTCTCTGTAACAATAAAACAATACTTATTCCAAACTAAGATATAATTAAAATTATACCCACAATCTGACTGGGAGGTTATTTAAGAAAAAAAATTAATGGCTAATAATCGATCGAATGGTTTCGACCGGAAAATTTTAATTGTATTCTCTGTGTATGAATTTAACCTTTCTCCCCAAAAAAACTTGAATGTCAGGAAGGCTATTAACATCTCCAAATGGATCAACGGACCTCTGCCGTTGACTTGTACATGAACTCGTCAGGTTTTAGATGGGCAAATATTCTAGGACTGTTTTTTGACTGTTTGTTGAATTTAGGACTGTTTCCATGGTCGAGGTCTGATAAATCTCACATTCAAATTTACATTCTAATAGAGGGATTAAAATTTGAATATATGAATTTTTAAACTCGAAAATTAGAATTTACTATTCGACCCCTGATAAATCTGCCCCTTAATGTTTACACGAGGCAGAGGTTTGTTGAACTATTTGAATATGTGAATTGCCTTTCTGACATTTGAGGGAAAATTCTAATTCAATTAAAAATTTTGGGTCGGGACTATTCGATTGAATATTAGACGTTCCATTTTTTTCTTAAATAACCTCCTATTTAAGTTGTGAGTATATTCAAATTTATTAGAGTAAAACAAATCACTTAAATTCAAAATTCAAAATAAATCTGCCCAAGAAGCTATTAAGATCCAAATTACGGAAAGATCCATTATCCGTAAAACTCTGGTACCTAGCATTCTGGATAACAGGTCCCATACTGTATATGTACAAGGAGTTAAATTTAAGTAACATTCTGTATACAATCTTGCTGGTGCCCCACTGCCAAATCCGGTTTATTAAAATGAAAGTCTTCCACCACACTATAATTAAAGTCACACAGATTTGTAGGCAATACACAATAAGGCAATAACATGTGATGTTTTATAGAGAAAGGGAGATAGATGAATACTGGAGTTATTGTAAATGACCCCTCTCATCTTTAACGATAACTATGACAATGTTCCTGCAACGGGACCAATATGTTGGTTGTTTGGATTCACTCATTAAACGAATACATTTTATAAGTTCTGAGTTGTGCCGAGCTTATATTGGTTTTATATAGTTCTAAAATATGATGATTCAACCTTGAGTTTAAATGAAAAGAAGAAATCAGATGGGGCTCCAGCCAAGTATGAGAGTTAATACAGGTGTCACGCTGATCTTCTAACTTGGCTGAAATGAAATCTGCAGGGATGATGTTTTGGCTTGGCATTTCCACAGAAATAAAGGCATGGACAAGGGTGTCAATACATCGACATTAAAGGAACATCAAAGGAACGGTAACACCAAAAAAGAAAATGTTTAAGGTATTTAAAATATAATGTACTTTTGCCCCACACTGGCTAAACCAGTGTTTACTTTAGAAACACTACTATATAGTACATGTATGGTACCTGTTCTCCAGAATGCTTGGGACTTGGGGTTTTCTGGATAATGGATCTTCCCGTAGTTTCGTTTGTAAACAACATAATTATTTGATTAAAATCAGAGGATTTGGGTTTTCACTCAGTTTTATCGGGTTTTTTCCAGAAACAATGAATTCAAGTTTTTTTTTATTGATAAATGAGGTCAAGTCAGGGTGGGTGTTTGGTTGTGTTTTTTTTTTTTTATAAAAATACCGGATACATTTGAAGTTTAGTAAATAACCCTCTAAATCTTCAGGAAAATTACATAACACAAATATGCATTATAAAATAGCAATGGCCGTGGCATCAATTACTTTGTACAAATCGTGATTTACTTAAATAACATGACTGTCTAAGGTCTGGAGGGAGTTCGGGTGAATAGGGGTTAACCTTCTACTTACCACACTCACCAAAGCTGAGGCCTTACCCACAGCACCTTCCTTCAAATAAGACAACACCCATTTTCTGTTGGATGATAATTTTTTGCCACCAGGGGACCCCATGCCCGAGCTGGCGAATTATCCATTATTCCTACTTTTTCCGTAACTCATAATAATCCCTTCTTTAACTCTCTGTTTTTTCCCAGGACCACCGCCAAATGCTGCGACAATAAACTAAACCTTTTCCTGCTCACACTGCCATAAACCCCCTTTAAACTCAGTCCCCTGAATACTAACCAATTACCTAAGTGTAATCTCAAAACATGGGAGGGTAGGGTGGGCTTGTGTCACCTGTGGATCCCAGGTAGGAAAAGGAAGTGCCCTCTCCCGCCTTTCCTATTATCCCCCCCCATACCCGTATCTCGCCCCCCTTTCTAAACGTCCTTTTTTCTGACCAAACTTCCTGCCCTGCTCTCTCCCCCCATTAACCTAACAGTCATGTCCCTCTTCCGCCCATACAGGCTCCATCTTATCTTTATAAAGCAGGTTATCTGTGAGACTAATATATTCCTGCACATAATAAACCATAGAATCATTAGTTAAGAGGTAATAGTTAAATTGTACAATGTAATTGCCATTGCTAATACATGATGCCATAGATTCATTTAACTGGAATCACAAAACATACGATTCATAAATTAACTGATTTGTAGCACTGCTTATATTTTAAGTACATAAATTACATCATAATTAGTTTCATCTGCATATAACAAGAAAAATGTACCAAATGATCACCATCTATACATAAGGCGTTATACTTAACGAACATCTCCCATCCCTCCTTAGCTTAAATTTTCACATTTTCTGAGGTATTTTGCCTGACGAAGGGACCTTGGTTCTCCGAAAGCTTGCAATGTATTTTTATTGTTAGCCAATATACGTATCATTTCTACAATACTTTTTGTATTTGTTCATAGAAATGAATGGAGAGTGGCAGAATTTCACTCTAAAGGAATGTGGTGATCTCTAACTTCTGCCTCAAGGCCAGGGTCCTAGATCCAAGTCAGGGGGACTCATAGGGAAATCGTCATACACAGAATTTTATTATTTCTTAATATGTATCTGCATTTTCTGCTAATGGGGATCCTGAAAAAAGGACAGGCTACTACTACAACTATTTTTGCTATGTGTCATATTTCATAAGTCATGTGTTTCTTAAGGCCCAGACACCAACTGTATGTTGTGGGCACTAAACCACGGATCCTTAACCTTTTATTCCCTAACTCTGTGGGCGTCTACTATTCCCTAATCTGAAGGAAAGCATGAACTCATACTAACAGAGGTATCTGAGGTTTAAAAATATTGATCTGTGGGTAGAGGGTGTCTGTGGATGGAGAATAATGACCTGAATAGAAGTCAGAGGGCATCTAAAGTGATTGACCTTTGAAGGAAACCTTAGGGGCAACAGCCATGATACAAGCAATGATTGGATATTAGATCCACTGGAGGGTGTAAGACCTATTTCTGGTTGCTATTAGGTAAACACATTTGTGACAAAATTATTCTTTATTTATATAAAGCTGACATAGTCTACAGGGATTTAACCTGCCTCAACAGTGCTTACTAACTATGATATTTTTTAACCTACCTGTATGTTTTTAGAAGAGACCAGCGAACCAAAGGAAACTCACTCAAGCACAATGAGAGTTTACAAACCCCTTGCAGATAGTATCTTTGCTGGAATCAAATGTGGGACCCTAACACTGCAAATATAGCAGAACTAAGGGGCAAATTTACCTAGGGTCTAATATCAAGGGTTAATTAACCCTCGATATTCGACTGCCAAATTAAAATCCTTCGACTTCAAATATCGAAGTCGAAGGATTAATGCGCAATTTGTTCGATTGAAGGAATAATCGTTTAATCCATCGATCGAAGGATTATCCTTCGATCAGAAAAATCTTGTAAAGCCTATGGGGGCCTTCCCCATAGGCTAACATTGGCCTCGGTAAGTTTTAGGTGGCGAACTAGGGGGTCGAAGTTTTTTTTAAAGAGACAGTACTTTGATTATCGAATGGTCAAATATTCAAAAGATTTAAGTTCGAATCGTTCGATTTAAAGTCGAAGGTCGTAGTCGAAGTAGCCAATTCGATGGTCGAAGTCGAAAATCTAAGTTTTTTTCCTCTATTCCTTCACTCAAGCTTAGTGAATTGGCCCCTAAGTATTGCTAGTCTTAAAGAGAACCCCTAGCAATCAGATATTTGATTTTGTTCTGCATCGCACCCGTTTAGACTGTAGGGTAAGAATTTTCTCAAATCTGTTACTTTAAAAATTTATTTTAAGGGGAATTATCCCTTTAACTTCTGAACCACTGGTAGAAAAATTACATTTAAATGTGGTATATGTGATAAAATGATTATTTTAAGTTTCATGTAGGATGTTTACCAAAGCCTCTGCTTCCGATCCAGAACCTAAAGCTTGACCTCATATCACATTTTGTCTCACAAAACTCACTAATGATGCATGCGCCCAGCACAGAGAAGCTACAAAATTTAGAAACACGATTCTTCAGAGGTCTCCTGGTAAATCAAAGGGCAACAAAGAAGGTCTGGAGAGATCTGAAGCTTGAGCTGATTGAAGGCAACCTTAAATCATGGGTTTATCAAGTTTTTAACTCATCTGACTCAGATAAAAAAAATCTTTGTGTGTTAGAAGTACAAACTGTTCCATACTGTAGCTTTTGCAATAACTGCTAAGCAGTGTGTCACTATGCTTAAATAGTGATAAAGTTGTTCATTTATGTTCTCACACCATTTAAACAATGCAAACATTTCTTCTTCCTCGTTCTCCCTCTTTCCCTCTCATTCTCCCCTTCTCTCTCTCTCTCTGCTTCTCTTTTTCTTTCTTTCTTTCTTTCTTTCTTTCTTTCTTTCTTTCTTTCTTTCTTTCTTTCTTTCTTTCTTTCTTTCTCTGGAGAACAAGTTGAGTTGAGCATAAAATCAGTGGAACATGTTGGGGTAGCATTTTACATTGGCAATCAACTTTTAGGAAAGTTCACCAGTGCTTTCAGTTCATTGTCACTCAAAGTGAATGGAGGGGGCATTCACTTGTTTGTCATTGTCTTTATGTGCAAGAGAAGTCATTAGCTCCAAAGACATTTTAAGTACTGTAGGGACCCATAGGGTTAATATGCCCATATGGCTTTAATTCCCTACACTTCCTGATCTCCCTAGTTGCTGGGCAGAGGCCCATGTAGCTAAATGTAATTTGCATATCCAAGTTATTGGCCAGGAGGTGCTGTGACCACATCCTGTCACACTTTGATATAGTGAGTGAGAAGGGGTGGATCTTCCTCTTTGTTTTCTGGTTGCTGACCCAGCTGGATGTTTCCAAGGAGCCTGGGTACAACAAGGCCCAGTAAAGCCATGTGCCCTAGTGGGACCAGTACCTCTAGAGAGATAAGTTGGGGAGCAGGGACCCCGTGAATGAGGCCAGCTAAAGATGGGTTACTACCTATACTACCTGTAATAGTACTCTCTAGGAGAGTAAGTAAATAGGGAATTAGGGCTAGTGAGTTCCCTGATCCAGGAGTTCCTGAAGGTGTATCTATCCAGGTGTGACACTATCAACCTCAGGGAATTCCAATGTGCTGTCTCTGAGGGACATGTTGTAACCATGTCATGATTGTCTTGGCTTTGTAAGTACAACCCTGTGGATCATTTTCTCTGACAAATAAAGTTTTATTTTGTTTGACTGCAAGAACCTCCAGGTGCCTATTTTTTCCTGTTTTTTTGCACAGTAGCCTGTGGGAGTTGTAGTTACACTACACCACACCTTTAAGCTTCCATTTAACGAAGGCCCTAGCCTGAAGTGTTAGAGTCACGTGTAACCCATGCTCTAGTGCACTAGCTGGTAATTAACCCCATTGGTCTGTATAGCCAAAAATAATGTTACAGTACCTTAAATTGGGAGCAAAGCTTCGGTACCACCAAGGCACAGCATCTCTACTCACCCTGAGTAGCCAAACATCAACTTAGTTATTTAGGAAATGCCTGGGAATGCTCTATCCCCATAATGCTGTGTATTAATATATGATAGATTTCCCCATTAGACAGTGACATCTATATTTATATTTAATTAGTGTAACAATTTAATTCAATCTTTGCTGGTTGGTTTTGGTTATTGAATAGCAGGCATTAGCTATGCATACCAATGCTGTCCAATCATGCAGAATGATTTCAGAACTCTACTTATTTTCATGCTTTAGCACTCTCATTTCCCTTCAAGCAATTATAAAACTCGAAACTGCTGTTTTATCTTGAAAAATTTCATAGCTCCATAAAGTGCAATAAAATTGGATTTAGTGTTTGCTGCAGCTTGTTACGTCTGTGGCTTAACTTGTTGTCCATATCTAACCGAAAGGATTAATGTTTTATTAGTATGTCATTCAGAACTCGCAGTGGCTTGACAATAACATTCCGAGGAAGTATTTTAGTCTGAGCAAAGCGAAAGGAAGTCTCGCCCAGAAGGAAAGACAGTTTAGATTATCACTTCACGCAAAGTGCGGCTATCATATTAGAAATATGTAGAAAGCAAAAAACACTGATAAGAGCCCGTTGTGCAGCCATCTTTGTTAAATGCCAACCTTTAAAGATCTTCAAATGATTTTGAATGACATTTCAGTGTTTGCCATGTTATTTCTGCGAATAACCATCTAATTTCCGTTTTTTTAAAAGAATGTATTATTTTGTTCACTACTCCCCCTCCCAAAAAAAAATAGGAATTGGTACAATCACCCATGCATTACTTTCCTAGCAGAAGGTAAAATGTCAAATCTACGAGCAGTGCAAGATATCCATATTTTGAACAAATTATAGCTTTAAAGGCAAATTCATACCTCCCAACATTTTGGAAGTAAAAAGAGGGACAAAAAATTTTTTCCGCACGTAGCGCAGCAATTTTTTGACCACACCCCTTTCTGTGGCCACACCCCCTAATTACCATGTTTGTTTTACAAAATTTGGCAGGTTATGAAAGTTTGAAAATATTTCTCCTTATCTAAACTGTGTTTTTGTGTCTCAAAATTGTTACAAAGTATCTTAGTTGCACCTGTTAGCTGTTCTGGGCTCTCTGCTAAAAGCCACTTAAGTGAGAAACTTTGTTTCTTTTTCTGGCTGTTCAGTGCAGAGAAAAGAGGGACTTTCCAGTACAAATGAGGGACTGCGGGTTGAGCTGTCAAAAGAGGGACTGTCCCTCTGAAAAAGGGACAGTTGGGAGGTATGCAAATGTGCTTTACAAATATCTAGCTTAGTATAGGGACTACCTATTCTCAAGTATTCTTGCTTTTGCTGTTTTTTTATTGGGGTATGTGGTGTGGCCCCTTTTACAGAGGTTGCTGAAGCTTTCTTGGCAAAGACAAATGTAGCTATATGTTTTTAAAGCAGAAGGTAAAGATGTTACACAGCTCAATACAGCAGAGCATCAGAACAACAGAGCAATTTTTCCACAGGTCTTTCCTTGCAGAGATCCAACACCAGACTGACTGGGAGCGGCCTTTTATACCCACGCTCCCAGCATGCTTTGTGGTTCAGTGACATCATACATTTTTATGTAACACTATTTTGGACTATATTAGACCAACGGGGTTAATGTCCAGCTGTGTCTATAGAGCTTGGGTTGCAGTAAAAGAGTCCAAAGAGGCAAATGTTTATGATCAATAGATGGACAGGACAATCCAGCAGAGACAACACAGTGGAACTCCCAGGGGACATAGTCAAGTAGTTAAGTAATCCCTCTAGGCAGAAATACATAAAACGTGGTCTGAATCACACACAGAATAGTCAGGGAGAACAATCTAAACCTGACACCCTATTCACTGCAGTCCCTTCACTGTATGCAATCTTATAGCCTAAGGGACTAACTCCCTGCAACAAATCCTTGATGGAGCACAGGCTGCTCATTTAACCTACCTATCTTACTCTCCTACAGATTAGTATGAAAGGCAGTATCCAATCTCTAACTGGCCTCATTCAGGGGGTCTAGGGTTGCCACCTTTCCCCGCTGTGAGCTCTGGGCTGGTCAATGATGTCATGGGGCAGGACCATGATGTTGTGGGCGGGACATTTATGTTGCATGGGCATGTTAGTGGGCATAGCTATGACATGGGGGTTGGCGATTTGCCAATCACTGCATCAATGTTAGGGAATCCTGCCCAGTTTTCAAAATTAGGAAAACTGAGCTGGCAGTTTTGACCCGGACAGCCCTCCCAAAAACTGAGCTGCCTGGGTCAAATCTGGACAGATGGCAACCCTAACATTATCCCTGCTTCCCAACTTATCTGTAGAGGTTTAGGTCCCTCTAGGGCAGCATTGGCTTTACTGGGACTTGTTGTACCCAGGCTCAGTGAGAACATCCAGATGGCTCAGCAACCAGAAACCAAGAGGAAGATCCACCACTAACAAGGCACTATGGGGTCCGTATACTAAAGCCCAGTAAAAATATGTGCACAAATATAGACAAATTTGTAGCCAAATATGTTTTCACCAGTTTACTAACCTGCGGTAAATATCAATTTGCAAATTTTCTTGCGTAAAAATATGTTTTCGCTAAAAATAATGATAGGTACACATTAACGCATGGTTTTCTAAACAGCGAAATGTGCAAAAGACAAAATTTATGCAAGAATATTTGCAAAATTTTACCGCCACCTATGCAGTGGCGTAAGTATTTTTCCACCAGAAAATACTTTTCTGGGGGCAGGAAATATCAGGAAATATCCCATAATACTCGTAAAAAAAAAAACATTGTCGCCTATAGACGTCAATGCATTTCGGCAAATTTTCATCAAAACGAAATGGGTCAGATTCGCCCATCACTAATAAAATGATTCACACGTATTTTCCCTTAAACACATGAGAATCATTAACATTAAAACTGAAATTTCATATATTGCTAAGATTTTCTTCGTATATTTCCTAATATTTAAAAGCCATCAATCTGCTAATCTTTACTAAAAGCAAATGCAAAACAAGTAATTAAATGCTTTGCCACTATAATTATAGATTGTATGGAGTACACTGAGTTGCACTATTGTTGTGATATATTAATTCCAAATAAAATTAATTACCTGTAAATTTGCATTTTTCAAAATTCCTGACATTTCATTGTTGAGTGTTCAAACAGTGACATTTTCATTGAGAGCATAGAAAGAGGAGTTATCAATAAGTAACACAATAGAGGGACGATTTAAGAGGAAAAAAAAGAGAGATGAAATAGTTCTCTGATGGGAAACATGTACGAGAAAACAATCAGGCGCTTATCAAAGGTGACTGTTTTGACATTACTGAAAGAGACTCCCCTGTTAAAAAGGCCTTTAATACAAAAGAGATGCATTTTATTAAGTTATCACATCCAGCGACTGACAACTCTGCCTGTTTAAACTGTCAAATGTTTCATCACTTATTAAATTCAATATTTGCTGCTAGGCTATTCCTGAGGGAATGACTTGTTATTTTTTTTTTTGTTTTCTTATAAAGTGATTATCACTTGTTTGTTTGAAAGGCTTTTAAAGTGTATTGAATTGTTTACTAGAGCTTCGATTGTGCTTTCTTTGGGGTAACTAAGCTCAGGAGTAGTGATTGGCGAATTTATTCAGCAGGCGCAAATTTGCAGCAAATTCCCGCGATTCACTGCCGGTGAATAAATTTGTGAAACCGCCGTGAAAATTCGCCAGCGCAAAAAAAAATCGACGGAGGCATCCTGTTTTTTCGATGCCGTTGCATTTTCGCCGACTACTGTGTGCCTGCGTCCGAAAAACAGCCGCCTGCATCAAAAACACGGATGCCGGTGTCAAAAACGAGATGCCGGCGTCAAAAACGAGATGCCGGCGCCGTTTTGCGAATTTTTCACCATTTAGCAAATTTAGTTTTTTTGGATGCCGTTGCATTTTCGCCGACTACTGTGCGCCTGCGCCTGAAAAACGGCCGCCTGCATCAAAAAAACAGATGCCGGCATCAAAAACTAGATGCCGGCGTCAAAAACTAGATGCCGGCGTCAAAAACAAGATGCTGGCGCTGTTTTGCGAATTTTTAACCATTTTGTGAATTTTGTTTTTTTGGATGCCATTGCATTTTCGCCTACTACTGTGCGCCACGTCCGGAAAATGGCCGCCTGCATAAAAAAAACGGATGCTGGCGTCAAAAACGAGATGCTTGCGTCAAAAACGGGGGAAATTCGCTAATTTTTTGGCAAATCAAAACACCACAAATTCGCCCATAACTACTTAGGAGCCATTGCAAATCATTAATACATAAAAACAAGATGGTTACTTTTCATGGTGAAGCTGGGAAAAAGTGGGAAGTGTGCACTTCTTTAAAATACTGTTGAAACATATACATTTTGGATGTATTAAAATGTATGGTAAATAACTGTGTTACCATAGTTACCGGAGTAAGGAGATCCTAAGAATGTTATGTATATTTTAATATAAAATTTACTTTGCCAAAAATTCCAGCTGGTGTAGCGAACTCAGTTATGCTCCAACACAATAACCTTGAGATGCATTGTACGAGGGATGAGTTTTTGTTGGATTAGGAAATTTAAGGTTATCATAAGAATTAATGAACAGATGACTCAGACATGAGTTTTCAGCAGTGCGGGTTCTAACAACCAATGTCTGTATCATTTGCTTTTATTGCTTTTATTAGTTAGATTTATTGGATTATTTGAAAACGCCATTCCAGTAAGAATGCAGAGCATTAAAGTGGACATTAATTATAATCATAGGATTCTATTTTTATGAAGCAGCTTTTCTAGGAAATAGTCAACAGTGACTTTAGGAATAAGAAAGGAGAAAGGCTGTGATCATTAATCACTATTTGCTGCTAACTAATTACCAGTTAGCAGCAGTTACTTCTTTTGTTTGAATTAAATATCATGGATCATGAATGTGGAAATTCATAAACATCCAAATTCATTTTTTGACAATACCAACACTGAAAATTATGATATTATTTAACACCACTGCAGACCTGTGGTAATAAATGATGAATAATGAGGAGCAAAATGTCCCCTATGCCAAAGAAAAATCACATTGCTGCCAAAAAAACCTCAAAATTGTGAAATTTCAACAATTTTTCTCAGAATGCATTGGTGTCAAGAGGGCTTTTTTATCTGTGTTTTTTTCTTACTCCAAATGCATTGAAATCTATACACATTTTTTTCACACCAAATGCACTGGAGACACTATGCATTTTCTCAAGTTTTTTTCTTGATACAAATGCATTGGAGTCAATAAGGGGCAGACTTATCAAGGGTCGAATCTCGAGGGATTAAAACCCTCGAAATTCGACCATCGAATTGAAATCCTTCTAATTCGAATATCGAATTCAAAGGATTTAGCGATAAAATAGCATTCGATCGATTAAATCCTTTGAATTGAACGATTCGAACAATTTTTAGGGATAGATCAAAAGATTTTTATTTGATGCCAAAAAAAAATGCACTGGAAGGTCCCCATAGGCCATATAGCAATTCAGTAGCTTTAATTTGGCGAAGTATTGAAATTGAAGGATTTTTAAAGAGACAGTACTTCGACTATCGAATGGTGGAAGTAAATTCGAAGTCGTAGTATCCTATTCGATGGTCGAAGTATCCAACAAAATTACTTCGAAATTCTAACTTTTTGGACTTCGAAAATTCACTCAACCTTAATATATCTGCCCCTAAGTGTTTTTTCTTGCATTTTATTTCCTGCTCAAGATCAATGCATGATGACATTTAAAGGGGAACTCCAGCTTCCAAGCCAAAATTTGATAAGGGACCACATAACACATAAACCCCTAATATCCACAGTTACCTGTTTCTTCAAAAGGTATGAATAAATGGCATTTTCTATGCTGCAATCCAACTGTTTAACAGTTCTTCTTTTCTACATCATTTGAAATCCTGGCAGTGAAGGAGGGGCTAAAACACTGATGTTACAAATTGTAACAACTTCTCCACAGCTTACAGACAGCATGCATGAACTACATAACCCACAATGCATTGCACTGGGATGTTCCTTTCTTTATTGAAATCACATGTGCAGGGAATTGTGGGGTTTGGAGGATGCAGGCTGAGGACAGATGGCTGTTGATACAAAGTAACAGTAGTCAGTCAGCTCAGCAAAGTAGTCAGACAGATCAGCAGGAGAGCAGGGGACTAGGCTTAGGGAATCATTAAAAATCATGAAAGTCTGCATATTTTTTAATTGTTGTATATTGCAAAGTTGCTTGAAATTATTTACTTTACAAAACTATCAATTTCACTGTGAATCTTTATCAGGAAAAAATTGCTCACTTGCGGTGTTTGACTTTGCATAAAAGTTTACAAAACATCAAATAAATATTGCTGAAATGCATTGAAGCCAATGGAAAGGTGAAACTACATTGAAGTTAAGGTGTTTTTATCCATGTAATAGCATATACATTGCCCTACCTTTATCAGAGAAGCTCCTTTCCACTATGCTACAAATGTCCTTCATGAGAAGAAATGGCCCAAATTTTGCCAATTTCTTCCAAAATGGCCACCAAAGAGAATCTCAGAAAGACAGGGGGGGCTGGGAAGTACCAGAAGTTTGCTCATACCAGAAAATGCTGCTAAAACACCTATAACTATAAAGGAAATATCACTAATTTAATTATGGGCTGGTATCATACCCCATCTTTTTTCATAATTGGTTCCTGCAGACAACCTCTCCACACTGCTGGAGATGCTGCCAAAATGACAGAAAACTATTACTTAGCCAGATATTAAAGTATTCTGGAATACTGTAACTGATTTAGTAACATTCTTATTTCATTTGTTTCCCTGAAGAATATTGTTAGCACTAAAATGAATGGATTATATTAATTACTTAAACCACAATTTTATTTTAATTTTTTAAATGTAAACCAAAAAAAAAAATCATACAAATCTTCACTATTTAAAAGCTGTCAAGGTTACGTAGAAGTTGTGGTTTTAGAGAAATCATGGTTTATAAAACTTCTAAAACCACTAAAATGAAAATGTTGATAATTTGACATCATGGAGTTCAACTGTCAGAACAGATCCTCTGAAATTTGTGGGAAAGAACACCTCTAAAATGTTCTTAGAGAACTCTTAACAACCCAACTCAAAAATTTGCCAATGCTCTTCTTAGGGCAGCCAGGTGTGCCATTGCAGGAAAACTAAAGAATACACACACCTCAACTGAAATGGATGTTTAAAAGTTCATTATATTAAGGCAATAACATATGTAACTGTACTTAGAAATTATTCTATGTTTACTTTTTATCAAGTCGGAGGATACTGGGGTGCCATTAAAGAGACACAACTGGAATGTACCAGCAGATCTAGAGTATGGGAAGTTATATCTGATCTCAGGATGACTCTCATTTGGTAGGATACACATGGATAAACCCAGCCTGAAGGAAAAGGGGTTGAATACACAACCAATCTTTTGTGAAACTTGCTTTCTATTGAAATCTTGCATAATACTATTACACATTACGGTTCATAATTAATTGAGGGGAAAAGTCCATATTCTTAATATTCTCACAGATGCTAAATACATGATTTAGTTCTGTCTGGTTACTGTTTTATTTCATGGTATGTTCCTCTTATTACCTTATCTTATATATTATTACCTATTATATAATTACCCCTTTCTTTTTTTTCTAATGGGTACACTGAATCCATCTCCTCCCTCTTAAAAAAGGGAGCGCCTAGACAAGTATCATACTTTTGTTTTGCTGACTATGTGTATCTGTTTATTTATATGTATGAAAATGCAAAACTCAATAAAAAGAGAAAAAAAAATATATATTTGTATATATTAATATATTATAAAGAGGCTCACCAGGGGTCTGGGTGATATCAGCCAAATTATCAGCTAGGAGAGGGTAACCATAATTATTTTAACATGAAGCTAGCACTGGAAAATATTTGGCAACCTTCCACACTAGAAATAAGACTGCACATTTTATAGTTTCCACTTGTGTGCAATGCATGTAATAAAAAGTCTTCTTGAGGAAGTCATTACATTTCTATCAAAAAAATCCATCACCTTCAAACAGGTCTTAAAAATTGCAATTAAAATTCATAGTGTAATAACTGTCTAGTGTAGAGTATTAAATTGTGAAATGTGAATCTTGGCTCCTTTTCTGTTTATGACTTTTATTTATACTCCCCATATGGTGTAGTGTCCAAGTTTCCATCTTCAGTGAATGCAGACATTTTGAGGCACATTTATCAAGGGTCGAATTTCGAATTCATGTACGTTTTTTAAAACTCCCATAAACGCCCATAAATTCAAAATTCAACTAATCGAAATTTATTAATAAAATCAAATTTTTCCAACTCTGACAAATTGAAATGACCCAGATACTCAAATCAAATTCGATCAAACTCAATTGAAGTTTTTTCTCAGAAAAAAACTCAAATGACAGGAAGGCTGAAACATCTCCAAATTGATCCCTGAACCTCTTCCATTTACTTAAACAGCAATTCGGCTGGTTTTACGTGGCGTATAGTCAAATTCAAATTCTTAAAGTGCCAGAGTATGATAAATCTTGAAAATTGAATTCAAATGTTTTATTCAAATTCAAATTAATTAATAAAAACTAATTTTTCCAACTCGGAAAATTGAAACTACCTAAATACTCGAATGAAACTCGATTGAAGTTTTTTCTCAGAAAAAAACTCAAATGTCAGAAAGGCTGAAAGATCTCCAAATTGATCTCTGAACCTCTTCCACAGCAATTCGGATGGTTCTATGTGGCATATAGTCAAATTAAAATTCTTAAAGTGCCAGAGTATGATAAATCGCGAAATTGAATTCAAATTTTTAAAAAAACCCTGAATCGAGTTTGGATAACTCCCTAGTCAAATTTGACAGTTTTAACCATAAATTTGAATTACAATTTTCAATTAGACCCTTAATAAATCTGCTCTACAATGGGTATATTGACAGTGGAAAAAAGTATTCTCTAACAAATCCTTTATGCCTAATAACTTGTATCGACTTTATAATTTTTTTTTAGAGAATAGTATAGGGACTCATGGGGTTAAATCCCCTACTCGTTTGGGAAAGGAAGTCCTGGTACATGTAACCTATGACTAGTTCCTGTTTTATAAGGAAGCAAATGGTTCTTCCTCTTTGTCTTCCACCTGCTGTACAGGGTGGATGCTACTGGGGAGACTGGAGCACAAGACCCCACTAATGAAGAGTAGTGATGGGCGAATTTGCGCCATTTCGCTTCGTCGAGAAATTCGCGAAACGCCCGTTTTTTTGACGCCGGCACCCGTTTTTGACGCCAGCGTCTGGGTTTGAAGCCGAATTTTTTGACGGGAATTTTCGCGGGCGTTTCGTGAATTTATTCGCTGGCGGCGAATCGCGCAAATTTGCCGCGAATAAATTCGCCCATCACTAATGAAGAGTGCCCTGAAGGAACCATTATTTAAGTCTTTTTTAATAGTGCACTGTAAAAGTATACATTAGACAGGCAAGCTAGAAAGATCAGTACCTAGTTCCAACACAAGACTGAAAGATTGGAGGTAGCTCTCCCAGGTAATGCTCCCTGAAAGTGAAGGCACCATAATTTGGAAAGGTACTAGAACTGCTTCCTGAGGTTTGCGCTCAGGGATACAGATCACTAAAGGTCTCTCTGAAAGTTTAACAAGTCCATAGTGGAGTCAATCCCCCACATGTAATAAAAGGCACTAAGTTTGCCCAGGAGCAGTAACCAGTTACAACCAATAAGATGTTTGCTTTTAAACATGTGACCAAGAAATTCTACCTGCTGATTGGTTGCTATAGGTTACTGCCCCTGGGCAAACTTAGTGCCTTTAAATACATAACCCCAAATGTGTTTTGCTTTGTGGACCATTATTGCTGCAACCCACATACCTCATTTGATAAATGTGCTCCTCTCAAAAAACTGAATAAAATGAAAACAATTGTATACACTGTGTATACGGTGTGAGTTGTAAAACAAATTGAGTTTATCTGCAATAAAAATGTAATCACTTTCAGCAATAGGGGTTTCTTTTTTAACACTCCCCGTATGGAGCACTGTCCAAGTTTTCCTCATCAGTGAGAACGGTTATTTAATGGACATATTGATAGTAGGACGGAAGCCACATTTCTACTGAATTTTCTGACAAATACTTCATCTCGACTATGTGTATAGGCATTTGGATTATATTTTTGAAACTTTTTTAAAGAATTCTCTTTTAAACCCTTTCAATCACTAACTAAATACGCCCCTTATTAAGGAGAAAAAAAATGAACATGTCTAAAATTGTGTACAGCGTAAATGTGTTTTAGGAAGAATTCCAAAAACACCTTTGCGAAAGGACCATAACAATAAATGATTCACCATCACCCCCTTGACTATTCCTAGCAGCCACTGTGAGTTGTAAAGCAAATTGAGTTTATTTGCAGTAAAATTGTAATCATCTTCAGCAATAGGGTTTCCTTCTTTAAAGAAACCATTAATGATATGCTGAATAGCTAGCTGTGTGCTGAGTAGTGATGATTACAAAGGCTGAGAAACAAATGAAATGTATTCTTATTTTCAGGTTGGAAAAATAGGTGACTCTAGAGACATGTGGGTATAAAGCTTTCAAGTCTAAGCTTTGTTTTATTTCTGAATAATGATGCATTCTGCTCATCATACAACACAATTGCTTCTGTAAGCGTGAAGGGCTTCAAAAAGAAGTTTAAGCGAAAAAATGCAACAACTGGTGGCTATAAACTGCAAGACAAGTAAGTTATTTCTTGGGAATTCTTATTGAGTTTTCTAGAAAAGGGCTGGTATGGTAGCTCTTAATCTGAAAATATCATATATGTTCTATTTAATGATGAAACCAAAGAGCCTTTAGCTTGTAAAATAAATCCTTATAAGTGCTGTTATTGTGCAACTAAACTGGTTAGAGGGAGGGAAGACTTACATTTTGAGTGTAGACTGTCAAAGTTGGGGTTGTTCTCTCTGGAAAGATGAGGGGACATGATTACTCTTTATAAGTACATTAGAGGGCTTTATAGACAAATAGTGGGTGTTCTTTTTTTACCATAAAATGGATCACCACACCAGAGGCCACCCCTTTTGACTAGAGGAACAGAACTTTCATATGAAGCAGTGTAGGTGGTTCATCACAGTGAGGGTAGTGCAGTTGTGGAATGCCCTGTCGGATAATGTTGTGATGGCTGATTCCTTTAAGAGAGGCTTGGATGATTTCCTGGACAAGCATAATATCCAAGGCTATAATGATTCCAAAATCTACAATTAATATAGATATCAGTATATATTATTATGTGAGTGTATGGAGGGGTTGTGTGATTGTGTGCATGTATTGGGTTGGCGTAGTGATGGGCAATTCTGACCAATATTGCCAAAACTCATTCATGTCTATAGGAGACATTTTTTTTGATGTGCAACAATTTTTTTCACCCATTGAAGTTTATGATGCACGAACATGGAGAGCTTGACCCAATCCCAAAACACTTGTTCTAAGTGTAGGGTGCTTATCCGGAAGACCCTTCCCTCGCATAAGGGTCAGAGGGTAAATAGCAAAAGAAATTCGGATGCACACCTGTTAGTTGCAATTGTGTCCAAACGGTGATTTATTTGAAGCCCAAAATATACATCACAAAGGGGCAATGTTTTGGACTCCTCCGGGTCCTTTATCAAGCCTATTGTGTCACATTCAAAAACCAACTTAAATAGGTGTGAAAGGGGGTGGTAATTGTGGGCCCCTCCCCCTCGTTAAAATGATGATGTCATTCTCAATTGTTTGTGAGTCATAGTCCAATATCCAAATTTGTTTCCATTTGAATACAAGGAAAAATGATAAATCAATAAAGTCCATCTTCACAAAGTGTCCATAAATTATCAGTGTTAAAGGTAAACATATAAACCCACAGGTTTTGAAACATCTTGATACATTTAATGTGAAACATATATTTCAACAACTTGGTAACTGTTTGTAACCATGGATACGACATACCTGAGACGTCTAGTCCACTAGACATCTCAGTCCATATGTCCATATGTAACTATTATTTGTAATTGGTAATTATGATAGTGATGCTATTGTGTTATACAGTATTATTAATTGTGAGGTTTATTATAATAAATAATGTCAAGTATGACCTGTTTGATAATATAATGCTTTTATAAGTTCCTAATAGTTCCATGACCTGTATAAAAGCACTTGGTCTGCAGCCTCACATATCTATTTGATCATAGAACTACTCAGTTCCATCCTCTCCTCAATACAGGATATATATCCCTTATAATACATGAGTGGTACCCCGAATTTCATAACTAATCTGTAGTAATAATAATGTTTCGGGGGCATAGAGTCACGGGAGGAGGGGGTCATTCTTCCACTGTATAGAACACTGGTAAGGCCCCATCTAGAATATGCCGTACAGTTTTGGTCTCCATCACTCAAACAGGACATTATTGTATTAGAGAGGGTACAGAGAAGGGCAACTAAGCTGGTAAAGGGAAAATCTTAGCTATGAGGAAAGACTGGCCAAATTGGGGATGTTCACGCTGGAGAAGAGGCGCTTAAGGGGTGATATGATAACTATGTATAAATATATAAGGGGATCATATAATAATCTCTCTAATGCTGTATTTACCAGTAGGTCTTTCCAGCTGACACAAGGTCACTCATTCCGATTAGAAAAAAAGAGGTTCCGCCTAAATATTCGGAAGGGGTTTTTTACAGTGAGAGCTCTGAAGATGTGGAATTGTCTCCCTGAATCAGTTGTACAGGCAGATACATTAAGTAGGTATAAGAAGGGGTTGGATGGTGTTTAGCAAGTGAGGGAATACAGGGATATGGGAGATAGCTCATAGTACAAGTTGATCCAGGGACTGGTCCCATTGCATCTTGGAGTCAGAAAGGAATTTTCCCCCTCTAAAGGCTATGTTACTATGTTTCAGACTAATCTGTAGTAATGATAATGCCAGACAACATTCTAGGAAGACAAACAAAATGGGTGGAATTCACTTTCCAATTTGGCTTTGGTGCTAGTATCAGGATCAGGAGTGCCCAGTAGAAAAGTTATTTTGAATCCCAATGTGGCAATTAATGGTAATAAAAGCATCTACAATTTTTGATATTGTCCTTGCCAATAGAAATACTTAAACTAGAAAACCAGAATTCATGCATTATTTCCATAAATATACATTTTAATCTAATTTAACCTTTATGTAAGAAATTTCTCCTTACTAGGACAAGACCTACGCTATGTGGCGTTTTTAGATTTAATGACATTTATCCTTTAACCCGTGTGCATGTCAGGATGATTTAAAGCAACAAATCAAGAAAATAAAATAATTTTGAGTGCACATGTTGACTTTGGGCATCCACTGGAGAAACTATTACTGAGGAGTGTAATTAAAATGGCGGACTACAGCAACTTTACACAAAATGTTAATTGATATTCTAAAGAATATGTTATCACATAGCTGAATGATGTTCATCATATTTCATTCTCAGTAGAATCCTCAGGCTGAAAGACAGTTACAAACAACATTATCAGTGTGAAACCAAATCTAATGCCAGGCAGTTTCTAGACTATAATTTTGTGAAAAAACAAAGATGATGAACATGTTGAATTAAAAATGTAGACGGAACAAGTATAATTGCAAGTATGCATATTCTATGTGAATATACAGTGCAGCAGTGAGTCTCTATAACTACTTGATATTGGATTTACAGTGAAGCTGTTGTTTTCTGCCTCTGTAATGGCTGAATAGGATGTACAGAAAAGCTCTGCTATACATTGTCACCCTGTGCTGATTCAGATGTGACTTCAAAAGTGATTGATTTAAATTCCTATGATGTCATTAATCTATAGAAATATGTGGAAAATCCATGTTCTGCATTTGCAGTTGTTTTCAGTATCCACTATAGGGGGATTTTTGCTATTTGCTGTACTATCACTAAAACAAACACCAGAAGTGATTTTTTTTCCTTTACCTTCCTACTGTCCTACTGAACTAGGTACAACTCTCTTCAGTTTAATACACTGAATTATTCTGCCAAAACATTTTGCTACCTCAGAATAAAAGTAAACTATTTAATATTAAGGACAAATGTCCTGTTGATTTAAGGATCCTTAAAGCGGTGGTTAACTTTTAAGTTAACTTTTAGTATGGTATAGGATGGTAAATTTTAAGTAACTTTTCAATTGTTTTCATTATTGATTTTTTATAGTTTTTTAATTGTTTGCCTTCTTCATCTGACTCTTTCCAGATTTCAAATGGGGGTCACTGTCCCCATCTAAAAAAACAAAACAAACAAATAAGTAGGGATGGGAGAATTTTTTCGCCTTGTTTCTCCGCAAAAATGACGACCATAGACTTGTATGGAGTCGTGCGTCCAAAAAAAAAGACGTGCATCGGCGACACTTCGCTGGTGGCGAATTTTTGGCAAAACGAAATGGATCAAATTTGCCCATCCCTAACTATAAGGCCATAGATGTATTGTTATTGCTACTTTTTATTCTACTTTTTATTACTCATCATTCTATACAGACCCTTCCCTGCTTATATTCCAGTCTCTTATTCCAATCAATGCATGGTTGCTAGGGTCATTTGGACCCTATCAACCAGATGGCTGAAATTACAAGCTGCTGTATAAAAAGCTAAATAACTTAAAAATCACAAATAATAAAAAATGAAAATGTAAAATTGTCTCAGAATATCACTCTTTACATCAGACTAAAAGTTAATTTAAAGGTGAATAATCCCTTTAAGTATAATAGTGTTTCATGGTTGCTTCATGGTTATTAAATGCATAAAAAACTCAAATACTGAAAATTGTCATCTGTGTAATATATGTATTTATCTGAGTTCTAGAAACCCATGGAAATGATTTTGCCATTGTATTTATGTTGTAAAACCACTGTACCTGTCCATCTGATTTCAACAAACCAATATCATGGCAAATCCAAGTCCCATGGAATGATGTCTGTTAATTTGTTGTGCCCTGAAATGTTGCTTGCTCAGCACTATACTGACTCAATTCAGTGTCTACATTACAGTATAAAATCTGTAGCAAGCTTGGCATCATCCTTTCACATTAGTTACTGAGTTCTGAACTTCAATCCTTTCTTTTATGTAACATGGTTTTTACAATAATGAGCTGTAGAAAAGTCTGAGGCCACAATCTCAGGGGACTTTCATGAGCATAGCTTTAAACTGCCATTCACAGAGTTTGTTGACTCCTTCCTCAACGAAAAACATGAGGAGTTCTAGAGGCAAGCTAATCCATGAAAATTGACATTTTTCACTGCCAGTTTTTGAGTTTTTGTGAATTAAATGCTATTTTTAAGCTATTTTAAATGAGTTTTTGCCAGCCTTCAGCTTTCTAATTTTGGAATTGTGCACTTCACAAACATAGAGACTTAGGGGGAGATTTATCAAGGGTTGAAGTGAAAATTTGAATTTTGAATTTTAGAGTTTTTTTGGTGGAATTCGACTAGGGAATAGTTAAAATTCGATTCGAGTTGTTAAAAAAATTAGAATTTGATTTTCGAACTTGTACTGGCCATTTAAGAATTCAAATTTCAAATATATATATATATATATATATATATATATATATATATATATATATATATATATATATATATATATATATATATATATATATATATATAAGACCATTCTTGGGCGTGTTAAATAAATCAACTGAAAACAGAATATATGAATTGGATAGTTCTCAATAAAAAGGATACAATATATTTATCAATCAATATATGCATTTAAGGTTTATGACCCATTTATTTTATTACCAAATATACATATCTTCCAAATAAATTCACTCACATAGTTCTTTATTTAATTTACTATTTGCATTAAATTGGGATGGAACATTTAGTGAGTGCCCCCTCTATAAACATTCTTGCTGCTTGTTTGTACAATACAAACATATTCCAAAACCTTTATCTGAGGTGCATTCAGCTGTACTTTAATTATCCTCTACCAATATAATAAGGCAAGAAAACTGCACAAGGCATTGCACATGACACCTTAAAATGAGTAAGATGCACTGAAAACAGTTTTACATCGCATTAAAGCAAAGTGAATTGCAAATAAAATCCTTGTCAAAACATTAAAAAGAAATGGCACAGCAATTACACAAAATTATATCCAAATGGAACTGCTGCTGCAGCAAAAAAGCCACATAATCAATGTATAACCTATGGAAAAAGAATCATGCCATATGAATAAACATTACTTTGCTGTATCATTTTTACTTTTGAGCTTTAAGTTCCCTTGTAATGATATTAAATGAAAGGAAAATAAACAGGACAGACAATGAAAAATAGAAATGTAGGTGCATACAAGTGCCAAATCCCCACTAATCCAATCCCATATGAATTATAGATAAAATCAGATTTACACAGTCATGTGAAGCACAGATGGAAGTACACTGTCCTTTCCAGGCCAAGCCAGAAGTTTACTGGCCCATGCATGGTCTACTGATATCTGGAAAAAATAGGCCAGATTACACATTGGAAGAAGGCTGCATTGCCATGTTCATGCAGTTCTCTCCTGCAAATCTTCTTAGAACCCAATTACAATCCAATAATTGTCCTAGGGACCAAAAGACTGGACTATCTCAATTTGGTGGGTAGACTGGATAAAAATTTGCTTGTTTAGTGACCTAGCCATTGAGCGGATCTTATTGTGCATGCCACTTTTAGCTAACACATTTAGGATGTTATTTACTAAACTCTGGCCTGGCTTTTTGGGGTTTTTTAAAACTGGAATTTTTCAAGACTCAGATGCTGCAAAAAGCCTGAATCTGAAAATTCGCCATTTCAGACCTCCCGAGGTTGTGTATAAGTCAATGGCAGAGGTCCCTATCCTATTTGGAAGTTTCTGTGGTCTGCGCTGGAATTAGCCCAAAGATCCGACCTTTTTGGTTTTTTTGGGCAAAAATTCAGGATTTTAAGGAAAATGCAAGAAAAAATCAGAGTGATTTGGGAAAAATTGAGGAAAAGTCACACAATTCGAGTTTTCGCACAATTTTTTAATAATAAATAAGGTCAAATCGGGTATTAGAGTTCGGTCATGGCTTTTTTTATTAAAAATTAAATAAATGCTGATTTTAGTAAATAACCCTCTTGGTGTGTGTAGTTCATAAGGTGAGTACAATGAATTCATAAAAAATAATACAATACAGATATTTTTCAAGTAGATTGATGCTAGAGTATTGACTGACACTATTTTGAAGCTCACTGTGACAATCTGAGACAGTTTTAGTTATACTCACAGGACTTCGGAGTTCTGGAATGGTTGCTTTGTACATTACGGGGAGGCAATCACGAGTGTTGCTCACTAAGACGCACGGCAGAAACATGGGTCCCAGGTCATCACCATCGAGGATATCAACTGTCAGAGTAGTTGTGCTGGTTCTGCGTTCATTAGGATTTGGGGCACGATCCTGTAAAATATTATGGGGAAATTCAATAAATTTTCAATAAATCTCATTCAATAGGTAGCATTATTATAGTACTTCCATGCATTTTTATGATACAAATATTAATTTTGGGAGTCAGGCGATCCGGTTCCCACTTCATTCAGTTGGGCTATGTAGAAAACGCTGAACTTACAAAAATGTTATTTTATTTTTACAAAAGTAAACCATGTTGGTCTGTCTTAAACAAGTCTCTACCCCCGTTAGGCGCACAGTATAAAGCAACTCCTCCTTTAACTTGTTCCATTATATAAAGATGGATATTATGATTTGAAGTCCTATTGATTTCCATAGTAGGTGATGCACAATATTTATTTATGGAAGTTCAAGTAGTGCACATGCAACTTATTTGCATAGGTCTAACTGATAAACTCAAGTCAAAAAGAATATATCTTTAACAAGTATTTTCCATTGAATTAGTGTTTATCTTCATGTAGGGCTACCACCATTTTTGAACACCCCTCTTAACTTTTTATTTGATTAGATTATCAGTAACACTAAGGTTAATTAACCCTCGATATTCGACCATCGAAGTTAAATCCTTCGACTTCAAATATCGAAGTCAAATGATTTACTGCAATTCATTCGATTGAACAATTCGAAGAATTTTAATCCATCGATAGAACGATTTTCCTTCTATCAGAAATTACTTAGAAAGCCTATGTGGACCTTCCCCATAGGCTAACATTGGTGCGTGGTAGGTTTTAGGTGGCAAAGTAGGTGGTCGAAGTTTTTCTCAAAGAGGCAGTACTTTATTATGGAATGGTCAAATAGTCGAACGATTTTTAGTTCGAAACGTTCAATTCGAAGTCATAGTCGAAGGTCGAAGTAGCCAATTCGGTGGTCGTAGTAGCCAAAAAAAAAAACTTCGAAATTCGAAGTATTTTTCATTCTAATCCTTCACTCGAAGTAAATGTGCCCCATAGCATACTTTTTAGAGGACCTATATTAAACAAGAAAGGTGTTGTGATGTTGCCAAGGACAATTGCTATTAAAGGGACTTTAAAATGTCCAATATCCAACATTTTAATACAAAATAGATACAACTTGAATACCACTTAAAGATCAAAGTGATCATCTAGCTGCAGAAAATTATCTTAAATTTTAACAACATTGCTATATAAAATGATTCTTCAATAACAGCCAAACATTCAGTTGCAGAGTATTGATTCCCATAAAAACAGACTGTTAGACCGATGCTGTCCTGCTTGAGATGCTAAGAAGCCATCAAAAGCCCCTTTCAATAATTCTCAAGAAACTGAAAGGGAAGGAATTGAAAAAATAGAGGATCATATTTGCTATTTTAAGTGAAATGATAACGGCTAGATGACAGCAATAAAATCTCAAGAAGAAGGATTTTCTTACAGAAGAATGAGAAGGAGAAAATGTTATCACTCTTATATGGTTGTAGTATATATTTCCCTACAGTATGGGAAATATAATTTTGAGCAGATGAAAAAATGCAATATCCCAGTTCTAGGAAGAAAGCCGTGTTTTCCATTACAAAGGTTTTCTTCAATATAAGGCTTGTCAAATACAGTTCATGAGCAGAAGGCATTAAGAAATGGTTTACATTCTTGGCTTGGTATTTGTGACTTGAATATTCTGGGATAGTGTTTACACATTTTAATGAATTTTTAAAAGACAAGTAGCGAAGTGTATATTAAGTGCTGTTTTTCCCTCTGTCAACTACATAACAATTTAAAGGTTACATACGAAAACCTAATATTGGTGGAAATGTTAAGGTTGCTTGAAAATGAGAAACATTTCAGAATAAGATATTTCATTTTGTTTTTTATTACAGAGCCTGGAACATATATTGAGATGAAATTAGGATTTTGGTTTATAGCAATGTTGCCTAGTTTGAGCGGTCTGATACTTGAATGAGTATGTCACAAAGTAACACTTCACCTTGAAACTTATTTGTAATATCATATAGTCAGTATTAGGGTTAGGGTTAGGTTTATTCTAAGATAGCCTGCAATGTTGTTTGCTTTAACTTTAATAAATAATGACTAAGGGGGTCACATTAAAAATGGCAGTATAACCTCTTTTCCAACCCGAGTTCAGTGAATAAGGCTTGTGCTATACATAAAGGCCTATGTATCAACTTTCTTATTTTAGCGGTTTTTGAAACCATGTAATTTATTTTTTGAAGCTATGTAATTTATTAAATAATCCAAATATAAAAAGCACAAACTAAAATAAAAAATGATCTAAAAAAGACGACGAAAACCTCTAATTCCTTGAATTTTTCATGCAATTTGTAGAGGAAAAAACCCAAAAACCTCTAAAAGTCCAAATTAAAGAAAAATGGTACAATTGATAATGGACAGCTCCCATTGATGTCTATATGACCTCAACAGCTTTTCAATAGAGAATATTGTATTAGTGTTTTTCTGTATTATCATTATCATCATCATCATCATCTCATGGTTTTTTTTTCCATTTAATAAATTACACATTTTTGTGGTTTATTGTAATTAGTATAATCCACGATTGTTAGGGCTAAAAAATATGATTTGGGTAAATTAACAAAATACAAACATTAGTACAGAGACCCCACAGTTTGTCAGTTTTTTTTAAATATGTAGAGGTATTTTTTTTATTATTTTTGGCACTAAATACTTGCACTTTCTAGAAATTAGAGGGCTTATTTACTGGAGCCTTGCACAGGGCTGTGCTATACATAGAGGCCTATTTATCAACATTCTCATTTTAGTGGTTTTAGAAGCCAAACTTCGTAGTTGTTGTAGCACCCCCGCATTTATCATTTTGGCCAACGTGACCCATGCTTTTTGTCCCTTATTAAAAGATAGGGATGGGCGAATTTGACCTGTTTCGTTTCGCCAAAAATTTGCCGCTGGCAAAATGTCGCAGATGCTCATTAAAGTCTATGGGCGTCAAAATAATTTTGTTGCGCAGCGAAATTTTTTTGACTCGCGTCTTTTTTTTTTTGGACGCACGCCGCCATACATGTCTATGGGTGGCGAAAAAGTTCGCCCATCCCTATTAAAAGAAACAAGCTGGGGATCAGGCTATGAGACAAATACATTATTCAAGAGACAGGTACATGCCAGTCTATAAAAAGTCAACAAAGGTGATTATTTAGGACCACCACATAGGGTTTACTTATTTATTGTCTATTTTAGAAGTATGCAAGATAAAGTTTTCATTTTTGAAGAAAAACATTCACAGATAAAATAAAGCATATCATTGTTTCAGTAACATATCTGAAAAATATTTTATCCAGAGATAATGTACCGTTTTTAGTCATTACTGTCTCCCCTTTGGTTTGTAAACTTCCTTCATAAATTTTAATCTGTCAGCTCAATTGAGAAAAACTACAAATCTTTTAAACAAATTCAAAAATACTAGGAATCATCCAATTTCCTTAATAATACTTAGGTTTTCTGATGGCTCATTAGTATTATGCACTGAGTAGCAAATTGTGAGCCGGAGCCAATATATTCTTAGAAAATATTTTTCCTACGGGGCATACTTATTGCTATGTGAAAGAGAACAAATGCAATGTGTGAAGTAACCTAAGCCATTCTAAATCAACTAGAAACAAATGCTAATTCCATAATAATAGAAACCATTCAGGAAGCTTTTTCCAATGGTGGATTATTAATCATGCAGTTAAAAAAAACACTGGAAAAAGGTCAAGAATTAATCTTTACTGATGAAATATAACAAAGCCATGAAACAAAATGCCCAAGGGAGATTTTTATCAGTCCAAGAATTTAAATCTGAAATGTTTAACAACTTCACTGCATGAAGTGTAAATGTATTGCTTTTCTCTGTTGCAAAAAAAGAATGTTATGTGCATGGATTAATGGATACAAATACTGTACAATATTCCTTTATCGTTGGATTTAGCAGTGCATAGTATGGATAATCCTACAGTTATGAGTGTGTGGTGAATAGGAATTCAGGCCTGCAAGAGAGAAACTTTACCAGCCGTTTTCCCATTTGTTTTTTTCAAAGTACATTTTCTTTTACATTGAACTGGTTGAATATGACAGTCCATTAGTGATGGACGTATTTATTCGCCAAGCGCAAATTTGCAGCAAATTCCCGCGATTCGCCGCCGGCGAATACATTTGCAAAACCGGTGTGTCAAAAAAAATGGATGCCGGCATCAAAAAAATGGACGTCGGCGTCAAAAACGAGACACTGTCGCCGTTTCGCTAATTTTTTTGCCGTTTCGAGAATTTCGCTGGAAATTTGCTTATTCTTCAGCGAAGCAAAACACCCCAAATTCGCCCATCACTACAGTCCATGGTTTATGCAATCTTGATTGTTTAACTTTTCAAATTTAGTTTAGTGTTTTCTTATATGCATGGCGACACAAAAGTTTGTATTTCTGATTTGCATCATATTCTAAATTTAGTTCTAAGCAGGACTCTATTTGCAAGGAGGGGTCATAGTTTTAACACACAAAAGAGGTGGACTGATCAATGCACATTCCCTGGTCCCTTGGTGGACAATTATACTATCATAACTTTCTAACTAAATCCTCTATTTTTAAGATGTATGTAGTTGGATAAATATGAAATTATGAATGAAACAGGGGATCAGGGAAGTGCATTGGCCAATGCCATCTCTTTTGTATGCTTTAGTAATTTTGCCAGATTATTTGCATTTTACTTTTTATATTTTACCCACAACCCCTTTTTGCATGTCTGGTTTTCCTATGCTTCAGTAGGTTTCCTTTGGACACTGTCAGTTTACTACCACACTGAAAAAACATATAGGCAGGTTAGGTTTTCCTGATGAAATTGACCATAGTTAATGAATGTGTTAGGGATTTAGATTGTAAACTCCTTTGGGGCACAATGAATAATCTCTGCAAAGTGTTGTTAACATATAATAATATTTAATGTGATCTTGGTCATCCTGTGATTTTGTCATAATTTGTTTTTGATGTTTTTTTGCTGGGTCCCCAAGAAAGGGATATTTAACCCATAAAAAACATTGTGCTATCAGGTGTATAGATGAAAGCTGATTTGTAAATAGTTTAGCGATTAGGATATACACATTATGTTGATGTTTGTCAGGTGTATATAGTGGTGCTCCTACATTTTGTTTAAATACAGTGTAACTGGAACTGTATCAATATGGAGTAAGTCAGAGAGAACTGAACAAACAACATCCTTATTTCTCCGCAAAAGGATAATGTGTGCATTTTTATTTCCTAAACAGTGCCTTTTCTCTTGAGACCTTACTTTATTTTCTGAGTGAGGAAAGATGACCCAGTTCAAATGAGTGAATAGAATTTTCTTTTGGAGAGTGGCTTTTTGAAAAGTAAGGGGCAGATTTATCAAAAGTTGAGGGGAATTTTGAATTAAAAAAAATGAATTTCAAGCTATTTTTGTGTACTTTGACTAGGGAATAGTCCAAATTCGATTTGAATTTGAAAAAAATTCAAAAAATCGAATATCAAAATGTATCATGTACTGTCTCTTTTACTTTGTCTCTTTGACCATTCACCATCTAAAATCTGCCAAATTGCTGTTTTAGCCTATGGGGGACCTCCTAGAACCTGTTTGTAGTCAATTGGTGGACTTTGAAAAATCTATGTTTTTTTGGGGGGAAAACTTTGATTCGAATTCGATTGAATTCGCTATTACTTTGATTCGCTATTACTTTGATTCGTATGATTCGAATTTGAGTGAATACGAACCTATTTGATCGAAAATGGTTGGTCTTTTTTTAATTCAAATTTCAAAATTTTTTAAATTTGACCCTTGATAAATATGCTTCAATGAGTTATGTATACCTGGATAATTTTCTTTTATGTATATGTAAAAAAATATGAATGGGTTTTTTAGGCACTTTCTTTTTTAAGGCCCCCATACACGGGCAAATAAAAGCTGCCGACAGACCAAGTCAGCAGCTTATTGTTAGAGTGTGTAGAGCCCCCTGATGGGCTTTCCTGATCAATATCTGCCCAAAATTCGGGCAGATGCCAATCGGGCAGGTTAGAAAATCCCGTTGGATCGCGACCGCATCTTTTAGTTTATGCAGTCCCGCGATCCAACCGCCTGTTTGGCCTCCGTTCTGATCCGATAGTTAGATAGAGAGAGAGAGAGAGAGAGAGAGAGAGAGAGGTGGCATTAGACAATGATAAAGGTTGCAGTGGCAGAAGAAAAAGGCAGGGCATCTTCATCTGTAATATTGCCATTACTTCTAAATAAGTTTAAACCTCCAGTGCAATAAGCTTCTTATTAACACTGATTAACAGACACACAAAAACTTACATTGGCTTGAACAATGACAAAATAGCGAGTCTTCTCTTCATAATTCAACCTCCGTGTTAATACCACTGCTCCAGACAATGTGAGAGGAATGTCAAAGGTTTGATTTGATGTCTAAAGAAGATAGAAACATATTTTTGTGACATCTTTGCTTGTTCCTATAGAGAAATAACACATTGCTCACAAGAATTTTAAATCTATTTTAAGAATTTTAAATCCAGAATTCTTGGGACTGCTAGGCTTTCCTGATAATAGTCAGGGCCATATTTTCTATATAGGTGTAGATATCAGGGTTTTAGATTTAAGGCATAAGTGGTTATTATCAAAGAACAAAGATTATAGAACATGACACTAATACAGAATTGCTGTGTTGTAGAAGAAGCTCAAGGTTAAAGGCCATTCTGTTATTAGAATGTTGGCACAGAACAAGGAATGCATCTATTGTCTCATGACACAAGTATTGATAGTGCAAGGCCAAGAAAGACACTTATAGTTTCAGAAACTACAGCATAGATACCATTCTGGACACTGTGCTCACACAGTAGTTGCCCCTTATTTGGCTATTGTACTGAGTCTGTGAGTCTGTCCCCAAGATGGAAATAGTGACACAGTTATGCTAAAACAAGAATGAAGATTCGATGCCACTGGATCAGCCCCATAGAAGAAGAAATGGTTACATAGTCATCTGTTGTATTGCTAATTGTTCCCTCCACATCCTCACGAGCTTTCAGGACGTATGAGCTATTATTTTATACTCTGTATTATATTACTCTGTATTAATGTATACCTCAAATAAAGCTGTCTGGTTAATATCCTGAGTGAATCTGAATGGTTCAAGTCAGGCCCAGGGGGAACTTCAGGGCCAGGCTCGATTTGAGTAAGTATTTATTTAAATCCAAGAGAGACTTACTCATTGTGGGTGAGAATCATATATCCCTAGTGGAGAATCATATCGATAGACGAGCGACAATATATACAAGAATATATTATATTATACATAAATTTGACAATATTACGACAATAGATACCTGCAGGGATGTAGGTCCAGTGCCATACTAGGCACTCGATCTTTACAGGGCCCCCAAACGTGTGGATGTCACGTGCATTGTGCGAGTGATATCACTTCTGTCTTTACATCACTTCTGGAATCTTGAAAATTGACCCTTTACCCCTCATCTTATTTTTTTTTTTTTTTTTTAAACAATCCGTTATATAGGCACGGCAGGGCCACCCCCAAAATATTCTCATATTTTCAAATTTCCAGATCTCATTCTCATCCACACATCCTGAGCATCTCTGCTTAACTCTGCATTGACACCTTTGCACTTGAACTTGTTAACTTGTGTTCTTTTTAGTTACATGTATGTTTCTTTGTAGCTGATTTTATAACAATTATATTTGTTTTTTTGTAGCAATTAAGGACTTAAGTGCATTTTTAAGTCCACGTGCACTATTTCTGGAGAGTAAATAGTATCACTTGTTTTTTATAACTTTTTGCTCATCCCTTTCATTCAGTAATGGTTCAAATGACTATTTGCTAAAGACTTTGTTTTGTAGAATTTAGATGCAAATATTTTAAGATATATTTGAATACTACAAAATTGATGCATGCGATTTGTGTTGGATCACTATGTACCAGGCTTCCAATCCTCTATTAGTTATTTAGGCCTATGACATAAACACATTGACTGCCACTAAAAGAAGCTCTGATAAAATTATAATGGTCACCTTGACAACAATGAGGAGTGTTGTGCAAATCCCTGCAAATTGACACTTGAAAATGAGCAGTAAATACATTTTAGGCGACGATAATTAGTCCATTGCTCGCATTTCCAGTTAATGGAAAGTGACCCATGTCCATTGTTAAGTACTGGCAATCAAACAACCAGATGCCCCATTAAAGTAAATGAATTGATTCAGATAGAACTGAGCAAGTTGATTTACAGATATCATGGACCTTTTCTATTTTCATGTAATTGCATTAATAGCCTTTTGTGACTCAATATATGTTGCCTCAATGGGGTATTTTAAATTGCCTTTCCTTGGATAAGTCTTCATAGTCATTTTACACCATAAATGTGTCACTGTCTAAAACACCAGATGCTCTACAACATTTAATGTACCTATACCTATGGGATGCTGCTTAAAAAAATCATATTTCAACTGTATCTCTTATTTGCGAAAAGTTTTTTATGCAAAATCCAAGAACAGACTTTTCTGTATCACATGTATACGTTTCTAAGTTCATCAAGGTTGTATCTTTAAAGCAATATTGCTAAATAAAATTTCTCTCCAATTTCCAACGTCCATTGGAGCTACACTGTGAAAGAAAGGGAAACCTTCAATGAAAGTCCCACCTGGTCTACAGTATAAATCTCTGACTCCCGGTTATTTGTTACTGCTGTTGGATTCATAAGTCTTGGGACATCTATAGAGAAGTATATCTAGAAGTATATATATATATATATATATATATATATATATATATATATATATATATATATATATATATATATATATATATATATATATATATATATATATAGTAATTGGATAGGGACCCGCACTCCAATGTTTCGTGAAAAAAAGGATTTTTATTTCAACTTGTGCATCCAACGTTGACGTTCATCCTTGATAAAGGCCCAGGCATGGGCCGAAACGTTGGATGCACAAGTTGAAATAAAAATCCTTTTTTTCACGAAACATTGGAGTGCGGGTCCCTATCCAATTACTGTATGCTAAAGCTTTGACCCTGCACCCACAGTAACCTCAAGACTGGATCAGAGTGCGTGCGTTTGTATATATATATATATATATATATATATATATATATATATATATATATATATATATATATATATATATGTATATATGAGTACAATATTATATAGGAAAGCCAACATTATGGGGTTTATTTAAAGCTCAAATTTTTCTGGTTGGGCTTTTAAAGTGAACCTGTCACCTACACATAAAAAGCTGTATAATAAAAGTAATTTGCAAATTAAACATGGAACCCAAATTCTTTTTTTCACTAAAGCTTCCATTCCTGTTATAAAGGTGTTTAAATATCTGAGCTGTCAATCAAATATGACCTGCCCGCCTCTTTGCCTGAGGCATAGAGGTGGGGCAATCAATTACTTTCACTTTCTATTCAGCAATTCTTAGATATCACTGCCCTCCACATATTCCTCCCCTCCTAACACTCTATAATTTGGTAGAGTACTGTGAATGGGCATTAGGTCCCCCATTCTGGTGTATACATAAGATTTTGGGGGTGATACACAATTTTTCTTAATAACAGGGTCCAGAAAATGACACCTGCCTGCTTGCTGTGATTGTGTAAGTAAAATGTATTTTACTCAACTAACATGACAGAAAATAATTTGGAATTATGTCTTAGGGCAACATGTCCCCTTTAAAGGGGAAAATTAAAATTTTTAGAAATTTATTATACCCTGAAGCTGCTAAAAGTGTGTGTGTCAAAAAAAATTCCATCTCAAACCTTTCGAGGTCCTGTAGAAGTCAATGGCAGATGTCACTTTTCCAACTTGAGGATATCCTGGTGCATTGGGTTTTGTATGATAATTAGGGATGTAGCGAACTGTTCTGCGGCGAACTTGTTCGCGCGAACATCGGCTGTTCGCGTCCGCCGCAAGTTCGCGAACGTCGCGCGACGTTCGCCAATAGGCGTTCGCGTCAAAATCGTTCGACCATTCGACCATTCGATTCCTTCGATCGCTAAAATCGAAGGATTTTCGTTCGAATCGAACGATCGAAGCCATTGGATTGAATGAAATCATTCGATCGAATGGCTTCAATCGTTCCATTCGAACGAAAATCGTTCGATCGAACGATTAAAATCCTTCGATCGTTCGAATCGAACGATTTTCGGATGTTCGAAGTTCGCGAACAGTTCGCGAACTGTTCGCATTTTTTGCCGGTGTTCGCGAACGGCGTTCGCGAACACATAAACGGCAGTTCGCTACATCCCTAATGATAATATAAAAAAATTGCGATTTTTGGGCGATAATTTTAAAAATCAAGCAATTCAGTAGTAAAATGTGAAAAATTCATACAATTTGAGTTTTCAGTCCTTTCCTAAACCAAATTTTTCAAGTTATTTTATTAAAAAACAAGGTAATGCTGTGGATGGGAGTTTGGTCGAGTATGTTTTATGGTAATTATGAGAAACATTCGTTTTAGTAAATAACCCCCTAAATAATACTTGCTATATTTTTTACGGTTTTTCATTGTTGAAACCCTTTGCATCTCTAATTAAATTTGTTCCACCTATTTTAGAGAGCTATGGGGGGACAGTTTTTAATTTAAGGATTTTACAGCACTACAAAAGCACTGACATCAAAATAAGTAAGCTAACTTAATAGGAATACTTACAGTGTCATTGGGGTTGTATTGAATAACATATTCAATCTGACCATTTGGTCCATCATCTATATCAGTAGCTCCTCCATCCCCTGAGAATCCAGTAAATATTGTTGTTCCAACTGGTGTTAACTGTGAATAGAAAGAAATTTTATTTTTGGTGGAATTATTCAAAAATAAGAAGCACAAGCAACACCTTTCAAAGGCTTTTTATTGTATCCAACTTGCTGGAGGGCTCCGGACATTTCTGTGTTGGGTGCTTGAACATAATAGGGTCATGTAATACATTGTGTAAAATTCTGGAAAATTTCTACAGATATTTAGTAAGAATGTTATGCAAAAAAGATCTTATACATAAATCATTGCACAAGAATGAAGATAAATGTAAGTGTATAACCAGCCAATGAAGGACATGCAGTAGGCTACAATATTTATGTCCATATTATGGACAGATACACGCTCCATAATAAAAGCTACTTTCAAATTCATTGCACCATTAAATGCTTACGGATAGATAGGTTACAAGATCTGGACAAATTGTTCAGCCTTTACTCTTTAGCCTACAATTATCTATTTTGCTTAGACATTTGTGTCATACATTTTAGGAAGAAAGTTAGAGAATATTCAGGGGTTGCAGAACCCCTGGACAAGGATGATTAGTATTTAATTCAGACTAACATTACAAATAGCTCAGAAACTATGGCAATTTACAATTTTACAATATTTTTTTAATCAACCCTGTAGCATCAGCTTTAATGGCATTATTATGGCAAGATTATATAAATAAACAAATTTAACAAATAATATGCATAAATTAATGAATAATAATTAATGAATTAATATATTTAAGGGGACGTTCACCTTTGAAAGAAATACAGTATATATTATTAGATATGTGTCCACTTAAGTAATACAATTTTCAATATACCTACCTAGAAAGATAGTATTGCATAGATCTTTAGCTCTCCACTTTCTGACAACGACAGCGGGTTTGCCGACCCCTTGGCTGCCGAAGATCATAGTGTGGCAAGTATGAAGTCACAAGAAGAACAGGGGAAGTGAAGGCATCAATCTTTACAATACACACCTCCTTCATTTGCATATGCCTTATCCTTTTGGCTGAATCACATCAGCCAATAGGATCAATGACCAACACAGGAAACGTAAAGGAAGGGGAGGAGCCAAAATAGGCAATCAATGCTTGCTCCTCCTACATGGGATTGCTCAGCATAGTGGGAGGGAGTTCCACTAGCTGCCAGACAGAAAAGAGATCTGTTCAGTTCTTCCTTTCCAGGTAATTACATTAAAACACTGTAAATAAATGTAAATGTAATTTAAATGGGCAAATCTATTTATTTTTTCAACTTTTACAAAGCTTAACATCCTCTTTAAGGTAGTTTTTTGCAATTTCAATAGAATGGTTATGTTTTTGTCTAACATAACACAAAATCAGTAAAGCTTAGTTGTTTGCTGGACTGTCCTTGAATTCTCTCACTCACACAGTATTTTAAAACATAATGCAGTCAGATCGGACATTGAATTTTATGACTACAAAATTACCATCCGGCAGAATCTAAAGCTGTTGATATAATTTAAATACAGACAAAAGAACTGGTTCTGAAAAAGCCCATTCAGTCACTCAGTGAATGGAGAAATACGACAGTATATAATAATCTACCTGCTATTTTTTTATCTAAAATACATTTAGCCTTCAATGTACAGATGTTTGCTTAGTCTTTAAAAAGTGGCTTATTGTTCTCACTTATTTGTAAAGCTCTTACTTCAATGCCTTCCATTTCTATACATTATAAACTTATGAATTACTCTTTCACTCTGCAGACCAGTTTTATTAGCTTATGCACTTATTTCATAAATGCAATCTTCCTCCTTGTCTACAGAACTAACACTCTAAGTATTGATGTGCTAATCATAAATCTCTAAAATTTAGACATGCGCAGATTATGCATCAACCAATAAAGGTATACACTGAAGACATTTCGGGTGTCATGTGGGTGGACAGAGCTGTGATTTTAAGAGCGCAAACTATTGTGCCCATAGGCATTTAGCGGCTTGCTTCTCATTCATGTTAATAATTCCATGGGTTATTGACACAATAAAACATATATTTTATAGCTGATTTATGTATGTGTTTTTTTACCATACACAGATAGTAAATGAGGCCCTTGATGTCTTTCATATCATCAGCTTGTTATAGCAGGCTTCAATTAATCCTAGTGTGCAGCTACACAAACTAGACTTTGAATCATAACATAGTAGAACTGTATCTTTCAAGCAAACAAACTTTATTTTATCTTGTGATTAAAGGGATTTTATCGCCCACATAAAAAATACATTGCTTGTTCGGCTTTCATTATGCATGTTACTAACAAGCAGCAGCTTTGATTGCCAGAGAGAAACCACCTACTGTTGCTAGTACGTGATGGTGGGTGGTCACATGCCAGAGGGGCTACAGATATAGATCTAAAGATCAAAGCTAAATGTGGGAAGGTACTGTTCAATACAGCAGTGGGTGCTAGCTTTATTTACTGAGTTGTACTAGTAATGCATGAATGCACTCCCTTTCATTGAACACCATCCTTTTGCAAAAACATTTATCCAGGGCTATTTTCTTATTTTCTCCCCCTGATTTCTGATATTTATATTGATTGTTTTTTAATCATTGCATGGTTGGCTGGTCTGACGCATTTCATGCCTCGTTCTGGCACTTTATCATGGTAATTAGAAATACATACTAAGGGGCACATTTACCTAGGGTCGAATATCGAGGGTTAATTAACCCTCAATATTCGACCGTTGAAGTAAAATTCTTCAACTTTGAATATTGAAGTTGAAGGATTTTCCACTTTTCCTACGATCAAACTATCGAAGGAATAATCGTTCGATTCGAAGGATTTTAATCCATTGATCAAAGGATATTGTTTGGAAGCCTATCAAAAACCTTCCCTACAGGCTAACATTGGCCCCGGTAGGTTTTAGGTGGCGAACTAGGGGGTTGAAGAATTTTTTAAAGAGACAGTACTTCGACTATGGTCGATTAATCGAACGATTTGTAGTTCGAATCGTTCGATTCAAAGTGGAAGGTCGTAGTCGAAGGTCGAAGTAGCCCATTCGATGGTCGAAGTAGCCATATTCGACCATTCGAAATTCGAACTTTTTTTCCTCTATTCCTTCACTCGAACGAAGTAAATGGGCCCCTAAATGATCTCTGATTCATTTTTTAAAAAGGAACTTATCAATAAAGTTTTTTATTATTTTTTTTATTCATTGAGTTTTTTTGGGACTTTGAACACTGGGATCTTGAGAATTACCCTCTGTTCCTAAAGATTGACTGGGGATATCAATGGCAGATATAATGTAATAATTTCAAATAATTTAATAATTGAGTTGTTCATTGCTGCAAGCAAATCTTTGCTCCTTGTTTGTAACATAGCTATTTCCTTGCCTTTACTAGTTTTTGACTATTCCCTTTGGTCACTCTCTTTATAAACAGTTTTTTTCTTGTACATGGTTTCCACTCATAGTGTGTGTCTGTGAACTGATAGCAATCTTCAGCTCGGCAGGATCATTCTAACATTTCGTGCTGGGTAATGCATGGGTTGCTGGACCAATCTCCTGTATCCATGTTGTTTGTAAACTTTTTTGCTAGAACAATTCAAGTTTGTTTTCTCCAGAGAAAGAGAGGTAAGCTGCCGTTATGCTGATACATATACAATATATAAAACTGTTTAAATATTTTTTAAAGCAGTAAGAATCATCTAGAAACATTGTTGTACACACTCTTAGCTTGCCCAACTTTTTTTTTAAATTTCATTCATCACATGACATCACTTTGTAAAATTGGGGTGCACAAAAGAGGTCCTGCTCACAAGGATTGTGTTGTTTACATTCAAAAAGTCAAATGACTTTACAGTATTAAGGTGTACTTAGTCTTAAATGGGCTCATTCAATGGCAAATATTTGTATGGGATCAGATATCTGGAATGTAGGTTTTTCTGGATGAGGACGAGTATACATTAATGAGCTTTAAAGATTAAAGCTACTAAAAGTGTTCACATATAAAAAGAAACTGTATAATTGTTTAGCTGCCAGTATGAATTAGTATAGTAGTTATCAGCTAGAGTAGGTATCATCAAAGGCTACGTCTTTATTACAAAGAAACACAAGATCACACACTTCCATTATACAAACAACAGTTCCTTAATGAATTAATTACATAATTTGTATTTTTCCACTCAAGTTCATGGAGTAAAATGAAATATCTCTGACTGATGTTGTCTGCCCACCTGCGCTACATGAATTATAAGAAGTAAGCTATTAGAATGAAACTAGTATATTAAGGATAATAGATTGCCTAATCAAAAGAATCCAATTAGAAAAATTAGGTGGAATCATTTTTCATGTAATGTATTATTATCAGTGCACGTTTGATAAGGTTGTACAGTATTTTGGTGTTGACTAAACACCGTTTGAATTTTTAAAAAGTATCTAGTAAAGATTTATCTGAATAGATGTATTCGTTTTTTATTCCTTTCAAACTTCAGCTCAGAATTATACAATATATTTTCATCAAGGTGTTCTAAAACATACGGAGCATAGATTTGTCTGTATGTTTGATAATAGCTAGAGATATTTGTGTGCTATATTTTTGAAATCACTTAACACCCAAAGAGAGTGATAGGATGTATCCAAAGTGTAGATAGATATTATATAATCAGGCCTGGGAAGTGGGAACATTAAGGACAAGAATTTGATGACAAAATGCTAGATATTCCTATGAACATCAGTGGAAATTTCACAAGATGCAGTTTTCTTTCTGCAAAAAAGACAAAATACATAAAAAAAACCTTGTACTATTGCTTAGTCCATTTTGTATTACTAGCCCACAGAGGTAACAGTGGATTAAGTTTCAATTTTTGTTGATGGACTAAATGCATCCAGTATTAACAAGGCTCCAGTATATGTATAAATATAAACTTGTAAGTCTTTATTTATTATCAAAGGCAAAGTCAATTTGTATGTAAATTGCAATCAACTGTGACTGACAAAATAGGCAAGATTTAGGGTGCAACTGTGTGCAAAATATTTATTGTACAAAGGCGGCATAAAAGCTTTGTGCTCAACTCAAAGAGATGTGTAAATTAAAGGATTCCTTTTGCCCCCAAATGTTGTGTCTTGTACTTACTGCCTCATTAACATTAATGACACAACTGGTTCTTTGACCTTTGGACGCAAAACTTTACATATGTCTTTTCAACTATTCAGACTTGGTGCTACAAGAGCTAGAAGCTCCTACAACAAAACATGAATAAACACTACATTCTGTTTGCTATAATCGGTAAAAAAAAAGTATTTCCTCCAACACACACACAGTACAAAGACATATAAAGAAAATGGCATCACATTAATTTAGATTTATTTTGCAGTCTCTAAACCCATGCCGTCCAACCGTCCCTTAAAATAGAAAGAATATTGGGCAACCAATTTTTAAGCAACCCGCTAATTAGGGATGGGCGAATTTGACCCGTTGCCGATTCCCATTAAAGTCTATGGGCGGCAAAAAAATGTTGTTGTAAGGCAAATAAGGCACGCCTCCATACAAGTCCATGGGCATCATTTTTGCGTCAAAACAAGGCAAAAGAATTCGCCCATCCCTACGCTAATGTCTCAAACTGCTTACTATCTACCATCTTAATCTTTTCTCCCATGTATCCCTAGATTTACAAATCGGCACCTCCCCAGTGAATATGGGTTTCTTTCTCTTCAATGTTTCAAAATGGGTAATTTATAACGTGCAGAGTAGAGTGCAAAGTACTTTGAGCCTCAGCCTCCAAAAAAGAGCACAGAGATTTTTGTCCTCTGATTCCCGAGAGCCAGGCAGGGGAGGCATGTAGATGTTCTGCCCCCTACTTATCCTCTAAGTTGTGCTTCATCCAGTCTGCACTTTGTGCCAGACTTCCAGTCCACTACTAGTTGTAGAACACAGCCAGACCCTGGTGCCATGTAACTTTACAGTACCAACAAATTAAAATCATTATTTATTTCATTCTACATTCATGGTTGGGAATTATTATCCCTGGAGTTATTTTTAATGTAAATATGTATCACCTAAAAATCTGTCTGTTTTCATTCAGGCTCCAATGGTGGGACTCATTTGTCTCTTATTTTTGCATATATTTATAAAACTGCACGAATGTTTTTAAAAATGTCTATACATATAATGGTAAAATATTCACATGCTAATCTTGGGTTCAGTGTCAGGGGTCAACCAAACATTTATATTTCATAAGTAAAAAAAATGATTATAGAGTCATTTCACATTCATTGGGAAACTGGGTTGTCTTCTACTTTTAGTTTACTGTTTAGAATAATATAATTTCAGAGCTGGCTACATTACATGAATGACCTTGATAAATTCATATGTTATTTATATTTCAATTTAGTAATTCTTAAAATCTAGGTGATTGCCCTTGGCTCTTGGGATGTAGATTTTAGAGATGTCATCTATAAGCTTTGGAAATATGCAGATAACCTATCTTAAGCCTAAACATTGAAAGGATTAAAATATGCATGGCTTGGTTTCCAAATATTAATTAGAATACAGCATGATTTCATTAGATTTCCTTAATAAAATATATTGTTTTTTTTCCAAGATATCTTTTCCTTTATGTTTTGATTTGCCATTTTAAAAGATAATTTTCTCTGATATCTCGCTGCGTTAAAAAGACAACAAAGACAGTTTTATAAGCGATTAATAGAAGAACTAATTAACTTATTTTCATTCACACATTCTTCTAAAATAATCTTTTAGATTTGTTTTGGTTAAAAAAAAAATAAGAAGAAAGACGTTCAATGTCATGAAACTATAATTTCCTCCTTGATTTACCAGAAAAGATTATTTTGAAAAGAGAGAAATATAGAAGTTGAAACATTTCCTAATCTAAAATCCCATAGAAATCAATAGAGAATGTTGGAAATTTACTGTAATTTTCTCAAATTTCACACTTTGACAAATTTGTCCAATAAATGTTCAAACTAAGGGGTGCATGTGCAGGTGATTTAAACCATAACATGCATGTCCTGGTTTTCTCAAGGTTTGTTACATATAAAATGGGAAGAAAAAGCCCTGTGTCTCAAAAACATATATATTGCTTGAATGTCATATGATTTTATAGCCTTCTTCTATTGAAATGAGTAGTCCTTTAACTGCATTTGAATATGAATGATGTCATACAGATGGAGTTGGAAATCACCAGGCACTTTAATTACTGAATGATCTATGTAGAGCACCAGATATCTTCATGATGAGATTCTATTAAGCTGGACTTCTAAGCGTTAGTTTAGTAAAAGAATAAGAAATATTTTGATATCTTTGTAATATGTATCCCAAGAGAGTTCATATTATCTTTAGTGATGTACATCAAATTAACCCAGGGGAAATTAGCACAGAATATCAGAAGTATATCTCGGAAAACTAAATAAATAATTTTGCATTTTTATAAAAGTTTAAGGGAAATTACATTTACATTTTGTTTAATGATTGTAACACAGAGATGCCTTAATCTAATACATATGAAAGAGTAAATTCAAATTAAGAAATTCCACAGATATTTCCTTTTTCATAATCTCTCTTTTTTTTAATAAACTACATAGAATTGTTCAAGACTACGTACAAATGTTGACAGGATTATAAAAAAATACTGATAAGTAAGGCAATCATAGTACTCTTATTATATTTTATTTCCTTTTAAAAGTGAGGATTTTCTAAGTGATACATTAAAAATTTCTCAGATATCTACAGAGTTTCTAAACCACAAGCACAAGTACTGCTGGAGTGTTTTCAAGTGCCATCATTCACTTCTCAAATACCAAGATGAAACACATATCCACAAGGAAGAGAGTTGCTCTCTAAGATCTGCTGATATTTGTCGCCACTCAAAATCCACATATATTCTTTTGAGTAATTGCTGATTTTATAGTTTTAAGGCATGGCTAACTGACTAAATACCCATGGAACCAAAACTATAAATAATAAATGTGCTTTACTCAGGAAAGAAAAAAAAACCCCATGACATGTCAGATTCTTAAAAATGAGCATTCTTTTCCTTCTGTTTTTCATGTAGATAACGTTTCAGTATCAGTTTCTACACTTTATATATTCTAATAAATCTGGGAATATGCATAGTTGTTGAAAGAGGACAATAACATTCAATCTAATATATATTTCAGTTACAGTTTTTTTTAAACAAATACTTGTGTAGTAATACACAAGTGTATATTAGTGATGGGCGAATTTGCGCAGTTTCGCTTCGCCGAAAAATTCGCGAATTTCGCGCGAAATTCGCGAAACGGCGAAAAATTCGTGAAACGGCGCCGGCGTCTCGTTTTTGACGCCGGCACCCATTTTTCGGAAAAAAAAATTTTTGACGCCGCCGAATTTTTACCGCGAATTTTCGCGGGCGTTTCACGAATTTATTCGCTCGGCGCGAATCGCGCAAATTCGCCGCGAATTTGCGCCTGGCGAATAAATTCGCCCATCACTAGTGTATATCTCTACAGAAATGCAGACAGCACCTTCAATATAACAATTATACCTACAGGTTTTATATCTTAATCAATAGGATCAACTAGTCTAACAGGTATCATAGCATATATTACACTTAAATGTAAAATGTGTAATTTGTACCTATACGAATATGTTTAACATTGTGACACAACAGAGACACAGATAACAACTGGTCATCTTACCTCATTTACAACTGCTCTGTAATTCTGCATCTGGAACTGGGGTGAGTTGTCATTTTTGTCCCGTACTACTATTCGTACTTCATGGTTAATGATGCTGCCAACTTTTTTATTCAAGCACTGTACAAGGACAACGATTGACTGGATGGATGATGGTGGCTACAAAGAAAACATTTGCTTCAGTTAATTTTCTTTTTACAATCTGATTGAATACCAAAGCCATGAGTTGTAGCACAAAACATATATGGAATGCTAGGAGCGTGGATTTATAATACCTTGACATTCTGTGAACAGAATAGCCTATCATCATTGACACAATGCAAAAGTATATGTGATAACACAACCAGTATAGTAAATCTAAAAGGTATTAGACATCACCAAGGAATTCTGTTTTCATTTAAAGACAGATGGAAATTGGACAGTCTCAAAAATGTGTCTCTCTCTATATATAATATATACAGGCATGGGATCTGTTATCTGGAAACCCTTTATTCAGAAAGCTCCAATTTAGAGGAAGACCATCTCCCACAGACTAAATTTCAATCAAATAATTCAAATTTCTAAAAATAATTACCTTAATAATAAAATGTATTTATTTATTATTAAAGTAATAATAAAACAGTACCTTGGACTTGATCGCACCTAATCTATCATTAATCCTTACTGAAAGCAAACAATAGAATAATGGAATATAAACTAAAAATGCATGGGGGAACAACCAAAAATGATGAGCAAAATGATAAATAAAAAGTAGAAATAAAGGGACATATAAAATGATTCTTATGTAAAGTTAAAATTACTGTACAAATGATTAGGAAAGGGATCTATCACCCAGAAATCTGAAAAATTAAAAAAATAATTATGGTTGAATATTTAATTATTTATAGCTGTCCAAAAGCATGGGTGTTTATATAAGAAACCAATTCATACTTCATCAATGTTGGGGAAAGTCAGACAGTGTATGAATTGCAGCATTGTGTCTATGTGTATATATAATGTATGGTGAATAGTTGTCTTGTATGAACTCCGAGACTTATCATTTTTGTCCCTAAACTAAACAGTCAAAATATTAAACACAATTTAAAATATGTCCCTTGCTTCTAAACTATTACTACTTTACATTTAAAATAAAAGATTATGACTTGAAAAAGGCCATATTTATTATTGTGGGGCAATAACCAATGTTACAGTATATACGTATGCATCATTAGCTGCCCTGTATCTACAGGTTTCTTTCTTTCTGCATAGTCTGACAAACAAAATGTCAAGTAGACAATGAACTGAATCTTTGCATTTTGAGAAAAAGCTTATTTGTTCAAGAAACTGGGAAAATATTTTGTGTAACTTTACTTAGGTTTCAAAATATGCGTTTGTGAACAGAAATGGTATAGAAACTAGGTGAAAAAAAATCATAGGAAACATTGGCAGCTGAAAAAAAAAGTAGAGTAAAATAAGCATATGGCCTTTTCACACTCATCCTTTTATGCAATGTCATTCCTTTTTGGTTCCTAGAGTAGAAATTCCTTTTACATTCTATAAATCAATGTTCTTTTGAAAGCTTGAAGCTCCTTATTGTGAAAAGGGATCTAAGATTGTGCTTATCCTGCAGTGTAATCATAGGTGTTAAGTCATCAATAGCTCTAGACAATGTTGGCTTCAATTAACAGCTGCGAACAGTTGCACGTGGGGGAAAATAACAGATAGGGTACTAACATTTAGCGGAATTTACTCAATGAAAAACAATGGCACAAGATAACATACAGCAAGGCAAGTTTAACATACTTATTACATTGTGAACTGCCAGGAACTGTATTGTATTGAAAGTATTAAAAGTAGCAATTTTTAGGTATTTCGGGTACTTTAGTTTTGATTTAAGTACTATGTACATTTGTAGCAAAATGCTAAATCTTTTGAGGAGAAAAAAAACCATATAATGTTGGATTACAATGAAAAATAGTTTTTACTTTTGGAACTTGTTGTGTATATATATATATATACATAATTTCCTGGACCAGCTATATTTTTATTTGCTGAAAAACCACAAAGCCCTGCCCAGGCTGCATCTACCTTCTACTGACACCATATATTTTATACACAATTATTTAACTCTGTGGAGGCATGCCTACCTACAGTACTTTGCCTTAAATCAGTGATCCCCAACCAGTAGCTTGTGAGTAACATTTTGCTCCCCAACCCCTTGGATGTTGCTCTCAGTGTCCTCAAACCTGGTGCTTATTTTTAAATAACATTCTTGGAAGCAAATTTTAATTGCATAAAAATGAAGTATAGTGACAAGCAGAGCCTCCTGTAGGCTGCAAGTCCATACAGGGGCTACTAAGTAGCCAATCACAGTCCTTATTTGGCACCCAAGGGACTTTTTCATGCTTGTGTTGCTCCCCAACACTTTTTACATTTGAACGTGGCTCAACGGGTAAAAAAAGGTTGGGGACCCCTGCCTTAACTGTGGTTTTGCTTAAAATGAAATGTAAACATTTAGGGAGCTATTTACTAAAATCCAAATTTATCTCTTATCTCAAACATTACCAAACTCCCATGCTCGATTTGACCGTATTTATTTATTAAAAAAACTTTATTTAGTTAGTATAAAATTGAGTGAAAACCCAAACTGCGCAAATATTTTTGGCTTTTTCTCAAATTGCTCAAATATTTGGGGCTTTTTTCCCGAATTGCTCGAATTTTTCTGTTTTCTGTATTTGCCAGAAAACCCAGAAATAGACAAAAAAAAAAAGACAAACCCAGCACAGACCATCAGTGCCCCTCCCATTGACTTATACAGGACCTCGACATGTCTGAGATGGCGGATTTTCAGATTCCGAATTTTTGCAACATCGGAATATAATAAAATAGATTTTATCATTCGGATTTTAATAAATAACCCCCTTAATGGCAGATTTATAAAAAAAAATTATGGAATGATGAATTACCATTAATTGTTGCAATTTATTATGGCAACTATAAAATCAGAAGAAAAGAGTGACTCATTCTGAATCAATCACATTTTATCAATCACATTGGAAATTGCTTCCAGGAAAGTGAATCAGTATCAATATTGACAATAGGAATGTCAAAACATAAACTCAGGCAAGCTGAGATGAGATGTGCAGCTCTTTGAAATATTCAACAACTTCTTAGAACAAAAAATGCCCACTGACTAAATGCATTTGGCATGTAAAAGCAAGAAAAATCACCCATTGATTTTTTTGAATGCATTGGCAAAATTTTCCATGGTTTCACAAATTACTTTCACATAAATTCTAGATACCCATACCTATACTAACTATAGAGTTTAGTATCACAATAGCCTTTGATATAATGTCTGTCCAAAAAATCATCCAAGTCTTTCTTAAAGGCATTAACAGAATCAGCCATCACAACATCACCCGGCAGTGCATTCCACAACCTCACAGTCCTGACTGTGAAGAACCACCTACGTTGCTTCAAATGAAAGTTCTTTTCTTCTAGTCTAAAGGGGAGGCCTCTGGTACGGTGATCCACTTTATGGGTAAAAAGGTCCCCTGCCATTTGTCTATAATGTCCTCTAATGTACTTGTAAAGTGTAATCATGTCCCCTCGCAAGCGCCTTTTTTCCAGAGAAAACAACCCCAACCTTGACAGTCTCCCCTCATAATTTAAGTCTTCCCTCCCTCTAACCAGTTTAGTTGCACTTAGTCTCTGCACTCTCTCCAGCTCATTTATATCCCTCTTAAAGGAAAACTGTACCCCCAAAATGAATACTTAAGCAACAGATAGTTTATATCAAATTGAATGACATATTAAAGAATCGTACCAAACTGGAATATATATTCACATAAATATTTCCCTTTTACATCTCTTGCCTTGAACCACCATTTCGTGACTCTATCTGTGCTGCCTCAGAGATCACCTGAACAGAAATACTACAACACTAACTGTAACAGGAAGAAGTGAGGAAGCAAAAGGCAGAACTCTGTCTGTTAATTGGCTCATGTGACCTTACATGTGGTTTGTATGTGTGCACAGTGAATCTTACGATCTCAGGGGGCGGCCCTTATTTTTTAAAATGGCAATTTTCTATTTATGATTACCCAATGGCACATACTACTAAAAAAGTATATTATTATGATAATGGTTCATTTACATGAAGCAGGGTTTTACACATGAGCTGTTTTACTCAGTATCTTTTAATAGAGACCTACATTGTTTGGGGGGTATAGTTTTCCTTTAAGGACTGGAGTCCAAAACTGCCCCCATACTCCAGATGAGGCCTCACCAGGGACCTATAAAGAGACATAATTATGTTTTCATCCCTTGAGTTAATGCCCTTTTTTTATGCAAGACAGAACTTTATTTGCTTTAGAAGCCACAGAATGACACTGCCCAGAATTAGACAACTTGTTATCTACAAAAACCCCAAGATCCTTCTCATTTAAGGAAACTCCCAACTTGTGTAACAAAGGTAACTAAATCTATAATTTGGAAAAAAAAACACATGGTGTTTTATAATTAAAAACACTATGTTTGAGGTTAAAATTGTAGAGTATTTTCCTTTTAATGTGAAATATGTAAAATAAACTGCAATTGAGTTGTTTTAGATAAGAGTAAAGTCTTTTGTAATATGTACTAATTGCACGATTATTATAATTAAGTTTATCAACAGCAACTTGCATTTCTAGCAACAAAAGTATGCAATATAAATAAATATACATATGTATTTATATAATATACAAAAAATCAGTACATGATGGAGTTTGTCATTAACATTTCTTGATGGCATTAGAAGTTTTACTATTAAATGTAATTTAAATATAATTTGTAGAAATGGGTGTATGTAAGACCTTGACAAGTTGCAATCAGAATTATATATGTTCTAGTAATTTCAAAAAGCAAAAGAAACAGTATTTAACAATTAATAATTAATTGAAGTGAGAGTTTTTATTGGTTGCCAAAGGCAAAGATACTGTAAGGTCCAAGCCATAAATTGCATTGCATGTATAAAGAAAAGTTCCACACCTCTAAGTGTTCTCTTTGAGAAATATTGCATAAAATCAGTATATTCATGATTTTACCTGGTGAATAATTCAAATAAAATAAAATAAAGTTATTTTTGTGTTTTCACTCTATTTTAAATGTCTGTATGTATTCAAAAATGAAAATGTTTCACCTTGAATAAGCCATAGCAACCAACCAGAACCTACTGTTGGTTCACTTGTTATGGGTTTATTGGTCTGGACCTAACACTTACAACTACATTGCCCCAGAATTATTGATGATAAATACTGGCCTGTTGTAATAAAAACTACATACCCTGGTGGTCTAGCGGGCCGGCGGGGACGCCCGCCGCGCTCTCGGCGGGGACGCCCGCCATGCCGGTCTTCTCTCCCTGATGCGCCGTGAACTAACGGTGCGACTCTGCTATTTTTATAGGCGCAGGTGCACTGGCGTATGACGTCAGCGCGCAATGGCGTGAAGCATTCTGGGTTTTTAAAGGGCCATTACATTGGATTCTTTACCCGTGATAGGACCAGTTTTCCTGGTGCCTTTGAGCCTTGTGCATCTGTTTCCTGTTTGTTTATATCTATTAGTGAGGACCAGTCTTATTGCATAGGCAAACTACAAAATAAGTAAAGAAAAATATATTTTCAGTAGATTTGCTAAAGTATGAGTAAATAAGAGATATAAATAAATCATAGCAGATTCTTTTTTTCTTATTTATATTTTTTAACATACCAAATTACCACTTAACTATAGATGATACAGAAAATAATTACCATGAACTGATAGCAGATGGTGGCCTTGAAAACTCCTGAATATACATGGTATATGTTAATAATGCTTCAGCATTTAGATCATAATCACTCATTAATTAAACATTTTCTTTTGGGTCCAATTCTAAATTGGTCATCTGATATATAAAAAGTGTGTGGGATCAAACTATTGTCATAAAGATGGTAAAAAGTTGTAAATTAAGGGGTGAGCTATAAATGGCATTATTATTAAGAGAATAAAATTACGAAATTACCAGGACCAATTAACAAAATAAATTGCAATCATAATTACAAGTAATAATTCAGAATAAGATTTATGAATTTAAAGAATAACTGTTGATTAATATATAACAAATTCACAATAAATAGCACAACATTTTTTAAAACAGCCTGAAAAAGCATAGGATACACTGGATACTACAGTACGATACATCCTGATATAAGTATCATCAGAACATATATTGGCAGTAGATTGGTGCAATATTTAATAGTTTTGGGGCAATATCGCACTGAAATAAAAACATGGTATTTAGATGTTTTAATTCTTTACAACTAAAACAGAAACATTTGCCAAGTTGAGAAGTTCGTGGTCAATCAAAATAAAGGGAACAATGTGATTTTTGTTTGTGTTTGAAAATTTTCACTTATATAAACACTCAGCCACCCAACTTTCTTAAGTGTTGGGAGTTTGCGATGGCACCAGAAATGTCACTTTTTTTCTTAAAGGGATACTGTCATGGGAATTTTTTTTTTTTTCAAAATGCATCAGTTAATAGTGCTACTGCAGCAGAATTCTGCACTGAAATTCATTTCTCAAAAGAGCAAATAGATTTTTTTTATATTCAATTTTGAAATCTGGGGCTAGACATTTTGTCAATTTCCCAGCTGCCCCGGTCATGTGACTTGTGCAAACTTTGGAAGAGAAATGCTTTCTGGCAGGCTGCTGTTTTTCTTTCTCAATTTAACTGAATGTGTCTTAGTGGGACATGGGTTTTCACTATTAAGTGCTATTCTTAGATCTACCAGGCAGCTGTTATCTTGTGTTAGGGAGCTGTTATCTGTTACCTTCCCATTGTTCTTTTGTTTGGCTGCTGGGTGGGGGTTGATATCACTCCAACTTGCAGTACAGCAGTAAAGAGTGATTGAAGTTTATCAGAGCACAAGTCACATGACCAGGGGCAGCTGGGAAATTGACAATATGTCTAGCCCCATGTCAGATTTCAAAATTGAATATCAAAAAAATCTGTTTGCTCTTTTGAGAAATGGATTTCAGTGCAGAATTCTGCTGGAGCAGCACTATTAACTGATTCATTTTTAATTTTTTTTCCCATGACAGTTTCCCTTTAAACATTTGCATCTACAAGAAATCAGCTCTTGGAGAAAACACATTACAGATATGTGACCTTGTACCCAAAATTCTTGGAACCAGATTTTTCCTAATAAGGAGCCTTCTTTAATTTGGATCTCCATACTTTAAATCTACTAACAATTCATTTAAGCAATACAAACCAATAGGATTTTTTGACTACAATGTTTTTGCCTAGAATTAATTATATATTAGTTGTTATCAAGTACAATACTGTTTTATTATTACAGAGACAAAGGAAATAATTTTTAAATGTTTTAAATATTTATTTAAACTTAAAAAAAGTTTAAATGGCCTACCTATAATTATGAGTATCATTTTAGCATTTGTGTAGCTTTACTGAAACTGTCAACTAAAGGGAAAATGAATATGGAATCTCAGTAACAAAATAAACTTCAACTACAAGTATATAGTTCATAAGACACATTTAAGGGATAAACTTTGTTTAGCGTGTTGTCTAGATTTGTTTGGGAAGAGTCTGACATCAACAAATATCATTGAATCAAGGTAACAGACAATTTAAATGACTATGAAGATTTTCATTCAACCAGGTCATGATATATCTATTATAAGTAATTCAAAAAACAACTGGACTTGCTGAGTAATTATTGAAGACGTTTCACTACTAGTGATGGGTGAATTTGCGCCGTTTTGCTTCGCCGAAAAATTTGCGAAATTCGCGAAACGGCAAAAAATTTGCGAAATGGCATTTGACGCCAGCACCCGTTTTTTCGAAACAGCGAATTTTTGCCGTGAATTTTCGCGGGCATTTCACAAATTTATTCACTGGCGGGGAATCGTGGAAATTCGCCGCGAATTCGCGCCTGCCGAATAAATTCGCCCATCACTATTCACTACTCATCCAAGTAGTTGAACTGAAAAAGCTGCACGGATGAGTAGTGAAACGTCTTCAATATTTACTCAGCAACTCCAGTTATTTTTTGAATAACGTATATTAGACAATTTAAATGGTTTGCTTGTGATTATCATTTGAATTTTGCAAAAATTTTAAGTTTAAAGACGCCATTTACTGTAATGTGCTTCACAAATTTTCATAGTTTTGTGAATTTTCATCACTAGTTGTTAGTTGCTCAGCAGTAAATGTATGGAAGTGATGATTGTACTGTACAATAAACAGGGTATTGAACAGTTAAATCCAGAAAAAGATGATCTGCTTAATGCCTGGGGCAATATTAATGGGGATATTCAGCTTCATATTAAAGGGGTACTTAACCACAAACAATCAATTGTTTAGTACTGCATTTAATATGTTGCTTTGGGTAAGTGACTAGTTAAATAGTTGAGTGCCAAGAAATACTATACATGTCACCACAGAAACATAAAACTCCATCCACTTAAATGTAAGATTCCTTTACAACCAGTAAACTAAGACATCATTTTATGTCATCTTAGATCTGGCATAACTTAGTCAAGACAATGGGACAAAGTCAGTGTGAAAAAAATTATGGAGTAAAAAGTGACTTAAAAAACCATGTAAAATAAGCGCTGTCAAGCAACGCAGCTCTTTACAATTATTTTTTGTGCCACATTATATACCACAATTCATTAAACAGTTTATAAATATGCAGTATTCATGTATCAGGGCATTAACATGTCAATGTTTGGTGCCTTTCAATGGTATTGAGGGACTCGTGAGTAACACAAGCAATCGAAGGAACCTTTTTGCTAAAAGTGGAGCTACAGTGGTTAAAATAGTTACACATACAACAAAAGACTAGAGCAGTGGTCCCCAACCAGTAGCTCGCGAGCAACATGTTGCTCACCAATCCCTTGGATGTTGCTCCCAGTGGCCTCGAAGCAGGTGTTTATTTTTGAATTCCTGGCTTGGAGGCAAATTTTAGTTGCATATAAACCAGATGTACTGCCAAACAGAGTCTCCTGTAGGCTGCCAGTCCATATAGGGGCTACCAAATAGCCAATTACATCCCTTATTTGACATCTCCATGGACTTTTTCATGCTTGTGTTGCTCTCCAACTCCTTTTTACATTTAAATGTGGCTCACGAGTAAAAAAGGTTGGGGACCCCTGGACTAGAGTGACAGATCCATGAAATGGCTTCAGCTATATTATGAAACACAACAATCAGATGATGCAAACACACCATGTGGGGAGCAGACAAATGGGAAACATATCAAGCCAATGTGATAGAAACATCTGAATAAAATCAAACATTGCATGTTTCAGACAAGAGAATATGGGTCTTGGGGTATTATTATTGTATTATTGTTGTGTATTCATGTGCTGTAGTTAATGATAACTTGTGTAGAAAATGTAGTATTATACTTGGATTTGTAGGAAAAGTATTTTTGTGCACACTGTATACAGTATATATATATATATAAGGGGTTTACCTTGACGTGGTATGGTGGCTTATCAATTTTATGATCATAACTTTGTAACAAAATAACCCCTGTTTTGGGTACATATGCAATAGCATTTATTATACTTATATATACTGTATATACTTTAAAGCCTTTAGAGTGCTCCCACAACCCTCCTGTTTTGATATTGTATATATATATATATATATATATATATATATATATATATATATATATATATATATATATATATATATAGTCATATTATTAACCGGCACTCACCATCAATCAGTCAAGTCCCGGGTGCTCCTCGAAAGAGAGCATGTATAGATATAATTAGGAGCACTCACGGGCACTCTCTGAACCGTCGTCGTGACGACGGTTCAGAGAGAACCGAAACACGTTGATGTGGGGTAGTCTGTAATAGTCCAATAAAACCTCTATTTCACGACACCCGTGAGTGCTCCTATATATATATATATATTATTTAAAACATTTTTTAACTTTGAAACAATAAACTTACATCTCTGTCTAGAACTCTCCCAGTACTGTTAAGGTATAGCCTTTGTGTTCTTGGCTCCAAGATGACCCAGAAGTCTGTATTATCTTTCAAGGAAAGTTCTATAGTGGCATCAGGAACTCCTGCTGTCCCTTTGATTTGCATACTGTCCACAATTATTGTGCCTGTAAAAAAAATGGATAATTATGTAGACCAACAGGGATATCAGTTCTCATCAATAAAGCAATGCTAGTGAAAAAAAGCTAATACCTCTTGGATCAGTATCTACAAAAAATAATATAGCCTTTGTTAAAATCAGAATCATATCATAATTAAAACCATCCTCAATAACTGTGTCAGCTCAAGCAACCAAGAGTCATTAACAAATTTCTTTTAGATGGTAAAAAATTAACTTTTCCTCTAAAAAAGGAATGCTTTAAGAGTAACACATTACAATATGTTATTGATACAAAGAGACTTATACTTCATGATTAGTACTAATCTCAGTCAGAAGAATAATAGTGGCACAATCCGGAGTCCAGAACTTCAGGGATTCCAGAAAGCTGTCAGTAGATGTGACACAAAAGCAACAAAAACCTGTCTCTTATAGACCTTCTTTTCAATTACTACATAGGCTGTTTGGCTGCACTGTATAAAAACAAGTTCAGATGAGGTGCAGAGCGGGGCGTAGGTGGGTGCAGGCCAGCCCTGTCCTTATTAACATTCATAGGTCAAGAGATATGTACAGGGATCCATTGTGGCCTGTGTCTGCCACTACCCCCTAGAAATATATCTAAGTTAGGTGACAGGTAAGGGGGAAAGTAACACCTACATGTCTTCCCCTCATGAATACAGAGCTACCAAATGCAAGCTACACTGTCTTCAGGGTGTATACCAAGGTCTCTGCAAGACCATTTTTTACACTTTGCACACTTCTTAAAAAGCTAAAACAAGTGTTTCAAATTGAATGTACAGTAAGTGCTCTATAATAAGTACTTATTATTTTCTCTTATAGAATTTTTTTTTCCACAAAATGTTTTTACCAGGAGTAAATGGAACCAGGTAAAAAAAAATATAAAAATTTCCATGAAAAATGATAACTTCTCCTAATTGATGAACATAAATAACTCCAGCATACGTAGCTTCTCAAGGGATTTCTCCCGTATTTAATGTCAAACCAACAAGTATAACATTTCAGGGGCGTACCCCCTTTGTTTCTGACGAAGGGGCACCCCCGAAACATTGTACTTGTTGGCTTGACATTAAACACAGGAGAAATCCCTTGAGCAGCTACTTGTGCTGAAGTTACTTATGTTCATTGATTTGTGGAGGGGCCTTCTTCCTATACCCTAAGCACCATAAGTGAATAATTTAGAGGTCAGGTGTGCGGGTGCAATTTCTGCCTAATTCTCCTTATTGATGGCCATTGGAAAAAAATTGTGTTTTTACAGGAAATAAATTGACTAGATTAAATTCCCAAAAAAGGAAAATGCAAAAAAAAACAAAAAGACAAAAAACTGTAATTAGGATTTCCCACACTTTTTCTCAGATTAATCATGCCTTTTAGACAACAATGATGTAGTTTACAGCATGGTAGTTTGGCAAAGACAAGTAGGTACAACATTTACACCTGTTCAGTATACAGCTTGTTAAAATACATACAAAACTGAATATTGTACATATTTATCTATGTATTTATTTTGCATTATTTTCTTTTTAACATTCATTATTTTCCTGTAGAAAAATGTTCCTAATATGCCTTAGTTAAAGCTTCTACCACTCACAATTTAAATTGCTAAAAAAATTTCAGACATCTGGTTTTAATATCTTAGAAAGGAATGCAAGAGAATATTTCAATTCTGAATTCACATCAGGAATTCCCCTTAGTTAATATTATTGTATATGCACAGGAAAGCCCCAAACTTTTTTTTTTTTTAACAGACAGTTATCAAACAGAGAGTGATTGTCAATTTATGATGGTTTTTCCTCATGGTAATTGGAGAGAAACCATGAAGATAGAAACATGAGTAGGTTCACTGAAGATCCACAAAACAGGCCATCAAAAAGAGGTAGTAAATAAGTTTAAAAAAACCTTTTATTTATACCATCATTTGAGAGAACTAGAATCACCATTCTTGGGTAACAGTATGTATATTGAATAAAGTTATAAATTCCCATATCCCAAACACATAACATTGTGCTGTACCAGTATGATGTAGGGAGAACAATACTAGTGGCAACAAGATTTCAATAATGGCTTTTTAATTAGTGTAATTAATCTATTAATTAGCTTTGCTTCAAAGAATGTAAATATAAGAAAGCATAATCAAATTATCATTGTTAATGCACTTTGAGGCTGTACCCCTTATTTAATAGCCATCAAATATGCAAGGTTTGATACACTCCATTCTTCTTCAAGGCTATTGATTCTCCAGCTGCAAGTAAAATCTTAACTGTGACTCTTAGCAAAGACATTAGTCCATGATGAGAATTGAATGTGGCTATATCAAACCATAGTATTTAACAACAAAAGAAAGGTTCAATATGTCATGAATATGAGGCTTTAGAAACAATTTATTCCCTGCAGTAGAACACTTCTACTACTGGCTAAAAATAGCAGCTCATTATATTGTATTTTGTTGTATTTCACTAAAGAAAATGATGTAGCTTGCTTAACTATATGTTCCGTAGGAGATGCCACCAGAGCTGGTGCCATAAATGATGTACTATCCCTTGATAATTATTCACCTATAACAACCTTTTCTGTCTTGCTAAGAAATACATTTTCAGAGTGTATCAGAATATATCCACTAATTGCAGATAACTTCAGACAATGGGAAGACATTGGAGTCAAATAAATGAAGCAGGCACTAAGAAAGGCATGATGCAGCTACAGTTTATTGAGCTTATTAAAAAGTGAGCATATGTGATGTGTCTATTTTGTGAAACAAATTCAGCATCCAATTTTGAGACATGCTAAAAAATATTGTGAAATGATGCCACATTCTGATTTCTTATTTGCCTCACTGATGGCAAATAGTTTTCCTGAAATAGCACCTCAAAAGCATTCATAAAAGGCAGAGAATACTATTGTGGGGGAAGGTAATAAAACTTAATGAAGTCATTTGTGCAGTGCTATACCTGTCCTATTAGAATAATCATCACCTCAAAATATAATGTAACAGACAGTAACGTACAGTATATGATAACAAAAAAGATAAATGATCAGCGTTGTACACTCTACTGAAAGTACAGATTATACCCATAGTATTGCTGTAACTAAAACTTCTAATTTATACATATAAGCCTGTAGTAAAAACAGGCTACCCGGGGCTCCCCAAACCCTTAGCTGACTTATAATTAGACTCTCTTATCCCAGTTGTGAGCCCTTGTGTGTGTGGAGGCTTGATCTTAGTGAAACTGAATCTCTTGGGTTTGAGACAATGAATGATGGGTTCAAGTGTTTCTTAGCTTAACTATGAACAGATTTATTAAACAATGAAGGGAATGCAATGATATGTCCTAGAAGACTTTGCAGGATAACAGAACAAGGTTGTAGTGAAGATATACTAACAGAATATAATATGTCACATACATCCCAGCAGGGTAACTGATGAAAACAGAGAATCTTACAAAGGGGCACACTCAGCTTTCAGGACATAGCCTAAATGGAGCCCAGAGATACCTTCCTAGTCCCTCAATTTCCCTACTTCTGGACAGCAATGCACTCGAGAACATAGTTCCACTAATACTCCAAGGTGGAGCTTCAGGCTGGTTGGATAAATAACTCTGTTCCTATCTATCACTCCTAGAGTGACCTATTAAAGAATATATCCTACCACTAATTAGGTATGACCTACCTAGGTTCCGTCCTGCTCAGGTAAGAGATACTTCAAAGTGGACCCTAACCTCATGGGTGCACAGCACACACTAGGAACTGTAAAGGTCATGCCCTGACCCAAGAAAGGGAGCTTATTTCCCTTCTCTGTCTAAACACATAAAGATGCCACAAAGCTGGGCATACCTTACAGGACTTTCCTCTTAAAGGGTAAGCTATTTGTCAGTCCCCTACATACATAAAGGCTCAGCACAAACTATTTAAGCTGGTTTCCTTTTTTATAAATGGACATCTTGTAAATCTCCATTTTCTTACCAGAAATTCTCTACTGGCAAGTCCACACAAAGGTAAACGTGGTCTACAGATCCATATTACCATATAGTCTCAAAGAAATAGAAATACTGTTATGACAGTTGAAACTTATCCTTTTCCAAATACTAGTTCCAAGCACAAAGTCCTGAGCCTTACAATAGATAGAATCTATCCAAACTATTTTAATGTCCAATTGTTAAAAATGTATGTCCTTTATGTCCTTCTTGCAGTGCTATGCCCATTCTTATTTTTTAAAGATTACATAAAATAGCACAATTCACTGGATTTAAAGTCTTTTTGCATTTGGTTTCCCAAGCTTTTAAATTAGTGACGTGTGCCTGCTCCCAAAAAATAATAAATGTATATAGTCATGAAAAGGTTTCAAATCAATTACCCAGTGGTCTCAACACATTAAAACCAAGTCCAAGGGTTGCTACAATCTCAAAAAAAAGAAAAGTGTGTATATATATATATATATATATATATATATATATATATATATATATATATATATATATATATAGTGAATAAAGTACCCCCTCTTGTAAATTATAAGTTACCGAGGAGTTTCATGACTCACCGTTTATAAGGATATAATTTACAAGATGTTCATGGCTTTTGTGTATTATATATGAATAAAGTACCCACTCTTGTAAAAGATGAGGATATTGTAAGGTAAGAAGGAGTTACATGACCATGCACCTTGGCCCCCATTTGAAAAATGTGTCCTTTAAAGTTTAAAACTATCATCTGAATATATGGTTACAAATAAAAATATATTGATAAACTCCTGCTACAGTAAATGAGTTGAGTCATTTTTCTAAACCATAAATCCCAACAGACTTTTATAAGTTGACAAATTTTCAATAAAATCACCCTGAGGCTCTTATGGCTTTGAACAAACAAGTTATCCTATTGGATTTGGCATATAAGGTACAACTACTTATTCATAGAAACGCAGAATTGATAAACGGTACAAAATCACTGCAGATTGATTCACACTGACTACAGTTGGGAGAGTGGTAGAAGAATACGGCACCTGGTCAGTGATTTTTATGGATCATAACTGTGGACCACGGGCTACTCACAATACTTCCAATTTTAGTCCCTGCTGATACTGTATTTCTGAACACTCATGTGACTGGCTTTATACAAGTTTATGAAGATCAAAGATCTTTAACGCCTTTGCATTGGAAGAAGAATGACCACTTTTGGCCTTTCACTTGCCGAAATGTTTCGCTGTACTCTAGGTTTCAGATAATAATTCTTTAAATATTATTGTAGTACACTGATCTACTATCAAACAAGAAAAGGTTGAAATATTCATACAGCTCATATAGATATATTAAATATAAAGAACAATGCAACATACCATAGTACAATTGCAATAATACAGTGGAGAAATGTAATTAGTATAATATTTAAAATGCAGATGGGTTTATTTGTCAGTATTTTTAGATCTTTGCTTATGGCAATTAACACAGCAAGCTGCTCTATTTATCCAAGCTTAAGAAGCAGCTCAAAGTCTTATACTGTGTCAGGACTCTTGGGGATTCAATCCTTGGTCTGCATGGTAACTGGACAGTCACCCTCCTGCTGAGCCACTGGAGGTATTCAGAGTTCATGCTTCAAGGCTGTTCATATAGGCCATTGTTTTCTCTGCTTTTCTCTTTGTCTCCATCCTCAATCCCATTAAGGCCAGATGTATACAATTTGGTAATTATGGGCCTATATAGGTAAGTTCCTTTCTCACTCCCTTTTTCTGGATCATTAATATCAGTTTGCTGATCTTGCCCCCATTCTTGTTTTTGTTCATGCTTCAGTCTAGGTTCCCTCTCTGGCCATATCCTTGTTATTGTTGATTTCCCCGGCTCTGACTTCTGCCTGTTTCACAGACTTACGATGGATTGCTGCCTGTCCCGACCACTGTCTGATTCATGCATCCGCTTTTGGTTGCCCCTTACCTCGCCCACTAAAAGACTTTGTGTTATTTTGCCTTTTGTTTTCTAATCACTGGTCAGTATTGGCTTGGCTTTATTTTCATCTTCTGTTATTACATTTAATCTATTGCTCACTATCATAAGGCCTCTGTCTTTTCATCAAGACTTGGTTACACAGCACATAGGCTCCAACCTGCCAATCTCACACCGGGGTTAGTCCTGACATACTGTAAACTCCTGCTGACAATCTAGCTAATGCGTACAAATAGAGGTGTTGTGCTGGTGGGTGATCTTATTTCTCTGATTTATGGCTTATGTAGAAAGCATAAGGTCAGGTCTATGGCCTCGTAGTTAATGCCACCAAATATTGGATATACAGTAGTGATAAGTCTTGTTGTGACTGCAAGAAATGTATAGTGAGGCTGTAGTCTCCAAATGTTAAGTACTAGTGATGAGCAAATCTGTCACATTTCACTTTGCAGAAAAATTCACAAAAGGACGGAAAAAATAATTTATGAAACGCATTGAAGTCAATGGGCATCAATTTTTTTTTTTACATGTGACAATTTTTTTACACCCACCAATTGTTCTCAATCCAAATGTCAATGGGAGTTTTTTCTTATGGCGACTTTTTTTTCCAATTGCATTAAAGTCAATGGGCTTTTTTAGTTTTGACTTGTCAACTTTTTTGTTTAGCGAATTTTTCCGCTGCAAATTTTTGCTAAAAAAATTTGCAGACAGAGAAATGCTGAATTTCGTGAATCCATGCCTGGTGGAAAAATGTGCTCATCACTATTAAGAATATTTGGCTTAGAAGACAAAGTGGGCACTGTCAGGATACCTGGTTTGGCATTTCACCCCTTTTAATAAAGCACATAAAAAATATTGTGGCCCCCAATTCATGAACATCAGTAAGTCTGCGAGTCATTCAGTTCTATATATATATATATATATATATATATATATATATATATATATATATATATATATATATATATATATATTTTTATGTAAATGCTTTTTAAGCATTGAAAACCGCCATATCCCAAGCATTTAGTATAATAGATTCCATCCTTTTATGTGTTATCCTGAGATATGATTTGAAATAGCCAGTGCTCCATACATATATAAGTGCAAACCTATAGTCTGCATGACTTATACTTGGCCAGGGATTGGCTAGATATGACAGGTTTAAAAATCATATTTGGTAAGGGTCACAGTGTGTCCACATTAAATTGTTGGCTGGGGGACCCAAAAATTAGATAATTCGGATTACGACCATCACATGATTGGCCAAACTAGACCCTGAGACTTTTACAAATAAGCAGATCTATTTGTGTATGCCCATGTTAAATTATATTAAAATATCAGTTATATTTTCTCTGCCTCACTTGCTGGATCTACTCTGTCTAAAGTTTCATGCTCATTGTATTTAATATGCTAATTATCTGTTCTACAGAACACAAATTCTAATCAGAAACAGCAATCAGCCTGCTGATTTCAAATTCTGTACGGCCCAGTGAATCTAAATATTACACCAAGATGAAGCTAAGTATAAATAATGCATTTACAGTTCTATAATGTATTCACTTAAACATAATGCAAATGCACTCTTGATCAAACATGGCACTGAAGACTTAGGAAAGATAAAGAATTATCACTCTATTATGTTATGATTTCTAAATTAGAGTTCTTTCCTTTAGCTGTAATATACAAGAAATTAATATAACTGACTGTATCTGATGTCACAGATGCCATCATAATGATATTATATTACTGTTATACAACTTTTATACATTGTGCCATGACTAAACTTTGTGATGACACGAAAGGGACTGTAGCAATGTTGTTATGAAAAGTCTGAATGTTTGTCAGTCATCTGTATGACAATGCACCCGTCTGGGATAAAATACTGGTCAATATGAAGAAAGTCAGTTAATCCAAACGTAGTGTTATTTCTTCATCTACACGGACAGCCTGATTTCACTAAGTTGAAATGAAAGCCCATGCATTATCAGGGCAGTCAGTCATCATCCCAGTGGTAGTTTTGGGGAATCTTTGGATGGTATTGTGGTACTATCACATAAGAAAGGGTCAATCCAAATCCATCATTGAGGACCACATATGCACTGAAATAATGAAAAAAACTAAAAAACTCTCACTCTAGTAAACTTGGCAGGTAGAAACGTATGATAGTAGGATATGTTGTACCTAGAAATGCTATAGGCTCAACTCTAAGGAAGGGACAAAAGGACAATGGGGCCCTAAAACTTCAATGGGCCAACCAAAAAATAAAATATAGTTGTTGATGAAATTAACTGGTATGGGAAATATTATCCAGAAACCTGTTATCCAGAGAGCCCTGAATTATGGTAAGGCCTTCTTCAATTGACTTTATTTTTTATTGCAAAACTATTGGCTTTATTTCATGTTTAATTTATTTTTTAGGAGACTTATGGTATAGAGGTCCATATTATGGAAAATTCCAGGTCCCAAGCTTTCTGTGTAATAGATCCTATACCTGTAAATACAATTATGTATTTTTTTTTAAATTAACATCTATCTGCAACCCTACAGATATGGCTAAATTTTCAGGATCCCACCAGCTGAAAAATTACTTCACAAACATCATATCCCATAAAGAAACATAAACTCTCAACACAAATAAATACACCCTTCAAAGTACTTTTTGCAAATTATGTTTTCTTTTTTTCTAAATTTTTATTTTTATTAAAAAATCCTCACTGCTATACATTTTTTTTCTAGTTTTCAAGATATTAGCAATTTTTAAACCTGCTAATATAATGAATATGTTTCAACCACACACCTACTCTTCATTGTGCCTGACTGGTAGTGATAAAGCAAATATGACCTTCTTCAATGAAAATTCACGAAACAGCAAAACATTTTCCAAATGCATTTAAGTCAATGAGTATTTTTTCACGAAAACATTTTCAAACTGAGCAACATTTTATACTATAGATGGAATTTAAATGCGGCAAAATATTTGGCTCATCTCTATTGACTGGCTACAATTGGCTGAAAATTATTTTTCTATTCATTTTATAAAATAACCATTTCTCTAGTCAATTATAAGAAGAGCAATGCTCTTTTTGTTATTTAATTCATTTTCAGCAGACTGTAGCCAGTTTTCAGAAAGGAACAGGAGGCAGCCTTTTGGTTCAACGTCATTATATTTAGAATTTTAAAAGCTGCTAATATCTTGAAGAAAAAATGTAAATAGCAAAAGTGCTTATAGAAGTGTTCTGAACAATTTCAAAGTAGCAAGTTTTAAATATTCTGTGCACCCAATAATCTATGTTACAAAGAGAAATCTAATGACAGATAATGTTCTACCTAAAAACACATGTGTTTTGACATCAAAACTGCATTGTAGTCTTTAAAAGTTTCTCCCAAATAATTACAGACTAGTCACCTTCAAGTTGCTCAAACTACAATTGCTCTTTTTGGTGATTAACCTACAGAGCTAAAGAAGTGCTATGTCTTATTGAGCCGCATTGTTGAACTTAGACAAACAATAATGGCTTGCTTGGCTGGAATCTATTGTTACAGAAACACCATGTAGTTTTGCTTTGGTACCAGCAGAGCAGTTAAGAAGGCAAGCACATTAGACAAGGCGCACATTCATGAGGAAATGATTAATGGGATATCACACTATATGAACAGCTCAATGATCATTGACAAGGATTAATACTATTGTTCTGTGTCAACTTTAAAAGTCATTACAGGCTTCACATGGAGGAGGCAATACAGAGATATTCTAGTGGAAGAATTACTATGAAGAATTTTTTATTTTCTTACATTCTGTATTGAATCTTCCTTGGCAATGTGATACTTTAGTATTTTAAAACTATTCATAATTGGTTTTCTTTGCAAAAAATGGTTTTAAAGCTGGTGGCCCCAGCTTGGCTAAATTCTCCCTGGTTTCATGAGTATTAGAAGTTAAGTAATACTAGATCTCTTACTGGTCCTGTGGAGACACATTTATCAAAGGCCAAATTTTGAATTCTTGTAAGTTTTTAAAAACTCCCTAAACTCCCATAAATAGGAACTTCAACCAATCGAAATTTATTAATAAAATTACATTTTTAAAACTCTGATCTGAATTTTTTCTCTTTAAAAAACTTAAATGTCAGGAAGGCTGCAAATAACTCAAAATGGATCCCTTGACCTCTCCCATTGACCTAAACAGCAATTCAGCAGGTTTTAGAAAAGTCAAAATTGAGTTCTAAAAGGGCCAGAGAATGATAAATCTCGAAATTTGAATTTTCAAAAAACTTGAATCAAATTTGAATAACTCCCTAGTCGAATTTGACAATTTTGACTATAAATTCGAATTTTTGATTTGACCCTTGATAAATATGCCCCTTACTGTTATTTGCTGATTTTGTCTAATTAGGAATGTGTTGTTCTCAGGGACATTTTTGTCAAAAAATCAATAAAGGAATTTGATTACTTCAATTATGAGCAACAAGGACAACCCTGTAAGAATTTAGGACAAAGACTATTCTGGTACATCTTGATTTTCCATTTGTGTCCATTGTGTCTAGTTAATGAGCAACATGATCATTTTATCACAAGTTTTTGAAACAGTAATGTGAAGCACACTTTTGGGCCATAGATTATACTGTAATGGGTAACTACAAATTACACCTTTCAAATAGTTTTGCTTGTTAAAACCCATTGTTACAACATAGGCTGGTTCATTAAATTATTCGATCGCAGGGGAACTTCTTGTCAGAACAGGAATGACCTTTGATAAATGTGAAATATATTCTTCGAGGAAAGTGGAAAAACAATGAATTTCTTTCAGAAAAAAAACATTCAACCTTTGATAAATCTGCTTCTAAGTGCCTACGACAGTGAAGAAAAGTAGTAATGAGTAAGAAAATCATCTTAGAGACTAGGTTATAGCCTAATACAAATGACTGCTGAACTTTGGTTATACGTGTCAGCAAACTCAGTCCTAACTGATGCTGATTGATATTCCTTGAGATGTGACAAACTGTTGTTTTGGATCAAAGCACATTAGACGGCAAATACCCTCAGGGGAAACATCTTCCTTGTGACCACGCCACACTGACTGAATGATCCATCTGCCTCAATAGGACTCATGAATCAAAAGCCACAGTTAGTGATGGGCGAATTTGGGGCGTTCGCGAAACAGCGTCGGCGTCTTGTTTTTGACGCCGTCGTCCAACAAAAACTGACGCCGGCGTGCATTTGCTGGCGAAAATGCGCCGGCATCTAACAAAACGGAATCGCTGGAATTTGCCGAAAATTTTCGCCTGGCGAATAAATTCACCCATCACTAGCCACAGTGTCAGACCAAGCGATTTAATGCTTGCCACTAGAACTGTCTCAGACAACTGCCCGCTTCCAAGAAAAATGAAGACAATCATCTGTCACTCGCATGATGTAATTGCACTATGTATTAACCAATATGCATATAACTGATTCCATTAGTTACAAACAGTTTTATGGACTGAGAAATACATACTGTAATTTGTGTAAAATCACAGCCATATCCTTTGTAGTCCTGATAAAACTGAATATACAGCACATGTATTCTTTTGTTTGTTTCCTCCAGGGAGTAAGCTGGCCTGCGGCTGAAGTACTGGGCTATAAAAACACAAGGCTTGACTTTAAGGCTTTCTTCCTTATAGCCGCAGGCAAAAAATGTATTTACAGGCATTGTATATATTGTATATTCTTAAACTAAAGAAGTGCCGTGGCCTCACCATATGTTGTTTATTATGATTTTTTTCTCCTGGTTTTGTATCACAACAGGGGAAATGTCAAATACAATAATCCACTTCCTATCATCTTTATTATCTCAGCTGTATTCCATTTTCTTACTGTCACACTGCACTATACTATACTGTACTCTCCTATCTTGTTTCATTACTTAATCAGCTGATGCTAAATAAGTAGCCAACCCAGTCTCCAATGTATTTGCAGAGAACACTGGGGAGGTGTAACTTAATCTGTAGTTAAACCATACGTACTCTACAGTACTCAACACAAGATCAACACAAGATTTCAGATGAAAATCTGTCTCACCAAGAACTTGCATATGAATTAAAGGGTGATTTTCTTAACTTGTGCATGTTTTCTGTGCCATTTAGAAGAATCTAGAATCTCACCATGCATTTTTTTACCGTCTGAGTTTCTCATGGGGGGAAAAAAATTGTCTTTCCAATGCATTTGGCTGGAGTAGTACGAGAAAAACCACCCATTGATTCCAATGCATTTGGTGCAAGAATAAACACAGCGGAAAAAAAAAATGTTGGCATTTTGTGGATTTCTCACTGGTTTTGCAAATTCTGCTCTCCACTACAGGCCAGAAAAAGTTCTGCAAGTCAGCAGAATAGCAGAACAGATGAGGAACAAAGTGATAGTAGACAACCTGGTGAATTGGTTTGAAATTTCATAACTCAGATTCTCCTACCTCAAAAGAACTTATCTATAAAAAGTTAAAAAAATATTAAACTGATCAATGTCATATTATGATAATAAGAATGGCGATAGATAGATTTATCTTTGTCTCTGGCTACACACACACATTTAAAAGGGGGCGATTCACTAACTTCGAGTGAAGGATTCGAAGTAAAAAAACTTTGAATTTCGAAGTGTTTTTTGGGCTACTTCGACCATCGAATGGGCTTCTTCGACCTTCGACTACGACTTCGACTTCGACCCCCTAGTTCGCCATCTGAAAGCTACCGAAGTCAATGTTAGCCTATGGGGAAGGTCCTTCGAATCGGATTATTCCTTAGATCGTTCGATCAAACTATTTGCGCTAAAATCCTTCGACTTCAATATTCGAAGTAGAAGGATTTTAATACCCAGTCGAATATCGAGGGTTAATTAACCCTCGATATTCGACCCTCGGTGAATCGGCCCCATAGTTAAACAAATTTTTTATGTTTCTTTATATTTTCAAACACCCAAAGAAGTTAGCATAAATCAGCTAAAAATGACATTAGCTATCCCCTCTGGCATTCAGATTTAACATCAGTACCTCTCTTAATTTCATATACCAGCACTGGAAGAGCTGGCGGGTCAGATATACTTTTATATCCGCAATAAAAGCTTCAGGGATAAAAACCAAATGAGATCATTTGTATGCTCTGGATGATCACAGACCCATATGCGGCTGAGTGTTGTTTATATATAGTGTTATAGCCAATTACAATTTAATATGAGCACTAACAGCACCATGCAGCTGGGGTAAAGAACAATGCAATTTGTAGTATTACACCTGTGTGCATAGTCATCTTTTATTTATAGAGAGCAAGTGAAATTATTAAAAGCAATATAGACATTTTAAATGCTGAGCTTTGTAACATTCTTTAGAGAGACTGCCATTAAACTGGATAATTTAAAAGGAGACTTTTTAACTGTTCAGCAAAGGGCTTTAAACTGTATTACATGTGTAAGAAATCCAATGAGGCTTAAACGTGTGTCAAGTTAATTAGGGATGGATGAACACATTTAGCTGAAGATTACATTTTCCAACTGGTAAGGGATGTACTCTTTTGGCTGCATCGAAAAACTGAATAATTTGTTGTGTTTAGGTTTATTCTATTCATCTATTCACATCTATGTTAATGTAGCTTCTGACTGCATCTAATCATAACATGATGGTATACTCTAAGACAGAGATCAAAGCAAATAGATCTAGTTATTATAGCAGCCCCCTGTTTGTTTCAGACGCTTTTTTGCCAGTGATGGCTATAAGGTGGCTGTAACAGCCTATGAGTAAGTGCCCCAATAGGCAAGAAACACGTTAGGTTTTATGTCCTAATACATTTTTTCTACTTTTTACATTTGTTTCTTTATTATTGGAGACCCTCACATTCTTTTTGGACACAGTACTTTTGGCTGTAGCAGTACCCACTTCAACAAAGCTCACAAATGCAAATATTAAGCCTCTTTTACAAACCAGGGATAACATAAAAAATGCAAACAATGGGTGCAAAACAGTACTGCATTCATAGAGGTTTGGTGGTGGGTTGCATGTTGGGTGTCCTCTTGAATAGGCTGAGGAGCGCAAAGGGCTGCAAGGCAAAGAAGACCATTAGTGATGGGCGAATTTATTCGACAGGCGCAAATTTGCGGTGAATTTGCGTGATTCGCCGCCAGCGAAAAAATTTGCGAAACGCCAGCGAAAATTTGCGGCAAAAATTCGCCGGCGTCTTTTTTCCGAAAAAACCGACGCCGGCGTCAAAAACGAGATGCCGGTGCCATTTCGCGAACGGCGCAAATTCGCCCATCACTAAAGACCATGAATGTTCTGCCTACTTATGGCAGGAGGGAAGGAACAGTATTGCACTTTGCTCTGGGTTAGACAGAAGGCAACCATTGACCTGGATGGAGGTGCTCTGTGCAAAACCACTAATGAGTGTTCATGGCAATAATAAATTAGCCCTATTGACACACTCTCAATAATACACTTCCAGATCCAGATGGTCTTTCCTTCTTACTCTCTTTCATTATACCTCTCCTTCTAGTTAATAATTCTACTATTGAAGGAATTCCTGCATTTTATCAACCTTCCTATCTATAAAAGTAGTTTTAAAATACAGAGATTATTTTGCAAATGAGGTTGGGGCCCAAACTATAGATGGAGATACTGTAGGGGTTTGGCCTTCTACCAACGATTTTATGACAAGAAAATGAAACAACAAAAATATTTTGTTGTGTTGATGATATTTTCCCTTCCAGAGAGGTAGAAGGTGTCCCTTTTTAACTCAATTTAAGGAATTCCCCCTGTAAACCAAAATAAATGGGTTGGGGCCCAAACTAGAGATGGAGATAATGTCTTGTTTTTAACTCAATGTAGGGATTTCCCCTTGTAAACCAAAATGAATTTCATTTCAAGTGAATTGCACTATAAAATGAATTTCAAGGACAATAAAACAGATTTACAGAAATCTGAGTAGTAGAAACAAAAATCAATGTCTTATTGTAAAGCACGCTGTATCAACTGGCAAATTAACATTTATCTGCATACCACACATCATTTATTTTTAAACATACAGCATGGAAATATTACCACACAAGATAATTACCGTATATACTTGAGTATAAGCCGAGTTTTTCAGCCCCCAAAATATGCTGAAAAACTCTACCTCGGCTTATACTTGGGTCAAGTACAAGCGCAAAAACGGTTGCCGGCGTCTAAGAATAGTCACCGGCATCCAAGAATAGTTGCCGGCGCCCAAGAATAGTCTCCAAGAATATTCGCCGGCCTCCAAAAATGGTCGCTGGCATCCAAAAACCAGACGCCGGCACCTCCAATGGGAGCAGAAACCCTCAATTTTTTGATTGAAACTTATCAGAAGCTGCTGCATTTCTCACCCTAGGCTTTTACTCGAGTCAATAAGCTTTCCCAGTTTTTGGAGGTAAAATTAGGTACCTCGGCTTATACTTGGGACGGCTTATACTCGATTATATATACGGTATCTATAGAAGTTCAGCGCCAATTATTTCAATGAATGAATTGAAGCTTTGGTGGTACATACTACTTATCTAATAGTTAAATATTTTAGACTCTACCCTGTAAGAAACAAACATAAATGTGATGGTCATGTCTAAGCAATATATTTGAATATAAAACAAAATACTAGTTGCTACATACTCCCCACCACTGTTTGGATACATTTTATTTGCCTAGCTAGGTTTTCAATGTATAATATTAGATCAAATAATGTATTTGTTTTTGTATTAGTATGCAATTTTATGTTAAAACCATGCTGTTTTGCTTATTCATATTAGTTGGGATCTGTATATTGTCTGCCTTTTATTTTTTAATGTATGAGTTTTACATAACTAGACTATTGTACCAGTGATAAAATAGTTTTGTTTTTGCTAATGTCTATGCAAATATTCCTATTCTCTATTTGCACCATGTTGAGCCATTTTTCTATCCTATGAATATGTAAAATTACAATATTAGAGCTGAGTGTATTGACTTTCCCAGTTCTTGATCTGGCAAAATCATGACAATTGGTTACAGGCTAATTTCAGAATTAGAGATTTTTTTTGGCAGTGATTCAGTCACTTTTGCATTGATTCCAAGCTTGATTTGTTTGGAATCAATCTGAAGTATGTCATTTAAATTGATAGATCTAGATGCTAGGTTGAGCATCTAATGGAATGGCCTATGATCTGAATATTTCTAATGAATATCTGACTTTTCAAATGATGAGTATTCTTACACTCATTTTTCTGGCTATACAGAAATACATTCTTTAAGATTTGTTTTTATTACTTCAAAGCAATTAAAGGCATAGGTCTAGACTGGAATATAAAACCAAATAAATACAGACAAACTACACAGCTCAAGCAGATCTTAAAGGGGTAAGATTAATCAAAATGCGAGTTCAGAGCTTAGTAAATAAAAACTCACCCATGTTCTATCCATTCCTAGGGTTTTTTTTTAGAACAATATCTATCAAATGGTGAGTTATAACTGTCACCCATTGATACAATTCTAAAAATACCATAACAATGACTAGAACATGGGTGAGTTTTTATTTATTAAGCTCTAAACTCAAATTTTGATAAATCTGCCCCTTGGGGCAGGAACAAATGCATTGTGTACTATAGTTTCCAACTGAAAACTATGGGTGTACGTACTAGAGATGTATTTAAGGTACCACTTGAGTTTTATAGACATGGGAACATAAGACATGAGAATGTACGAGAGTAAAAAGGAGTTACCGCTGGGAGAGCAAAAAGATTTCTCTTCACAGAAAAACAAAGAACTGCTCTTAGAGCGAAACATGTGGTTCTGCCTCAAGACCGAGGTACTAGTTACCAAGGCTAGCTTGAGAATAGAATCCATCCAAATCAGGGGCTACATAAACAGATTTTTTTTGATGGTTTAACCAATAAATTACCACCCCCAGAGGCTCTGAAGCCAATCATTTAGTTCTGAGTAAGCATGAAAAGTGTTAGACTATAGATATGGGGTCATTTTGGATTTTAGTATGTTTGTAATAAAGATTTTTTTCTTCGATTTTGATGTGCAACAGTTGTATCTTTGATGTGTTTACTTAAAATGAAGAACATTTTACAGACATAGGTATCTAAAAGTAATATCTCATGTTATATTAGACAGCTTTCACCTAAGCAATTTGTCATGCTACATTACATGTAGTTATAGTAAGATGGCTCAGAATAACTGATATCCCTTTTGGGATAATGGAGGCTGCATCAGTATGTTTGACTATATTTTATATACAAATTTATATAAAATCAGACTTTAGAATGGTTGTGTGGGAGAACTCTTCAGTGTTTCCAAGGTGGCAGAAATTCATCTGTAGAGTAGAGAAATATAAACTGCTGCATTAACTGCATTTTACGTTCCACCTTGAAAAGGGTTTATAAGGTTCATTGCTTTGAAAGCTGCACATTATATATGATGCCATAGTAAAAACATTAGGGCAGGCTACATCATTACTGAAGAGACACTTGTAATGGAAAAAGGACTTGTTTACTATAAACTTAGTGTATAAAAATCCGCTACACATACTGTATTGCTTGTTTTTAAACTGGAACAGAAATGATTCTTTTTATCTGTTTTTCTTTTTGTCATGATCACTGACTAGTGATGGGCAAATTTGTCCCATTTCGATTCGCAAATAAATTAACAAAATTTGTAAAATGGCAAAAATTAGCTAAACTCGAATTTTGACACCCTCGTCAATTATGACGCCTGCATTAAAGTTAATGGGCATCCGAGTGATTTTGATGCATGACAGATTTTATGTGCGCACTATTCTGATGTGAGTCCAATTTTTTTTTGGCATGGTGAATTTTAACTGGTGAATTTTCGCAAATGTATTTGTAAGGTGGTGAAATGTGGAAATTCGTTGTGAATTCGCGCCTGGCGAATTTATTTGGCCATCACTATTACTGACCTGACAGATATAACCTTGTCTTGACAACCAAATCAGATTCCACTGCAGTATACTACCACACATGCTTAAGTGATAAAGGTAGGGGATCCATTATCTGGAAACCTGTTATCCAGAAAGCTCCAAATTATTGAAAGGCCGTATCCCATAGACTCCATTTTATCCAAATAATTCATATTTTTAAAAATGATTTCCTTTTTTCTGTGTAATAATAAAACAGTACCTTGTACTTGATCCCAACTAAGATATAATTAATCCTTATTGGAAGCAAAACTAGCCTTTTGGGTTTATTTAATGTTTACATGATTTTCTATTAGACTTAAGGTGTGACGATCCAAATTATTGAAAGATCCATTACCTAGAAAACCCCAGATAACAGGTCCCATACCTGTACATAAAAGTGCCTGGTCCAGAGCAGAAAACCTCTTTAAATGGTGCCACTCAATTTATTATAGCTTAACAAGTACATAATTTTTAAAATAAATTGAAGTGGCCTTTCTGTAATTCAGAACATTATGGTTATTGGGTTATCAGATAACAAATCCCATACCTGTAGTATATTTAATATATTTTGTTATAAATTGGTGATGACAATCCAATTACCAAAAACAAGAGAATACACATAACACAGGATCAGGTGTAAAGGAAGCAAGTACAAGCTCAACATTTCTGTGAGAAATGTATACCCCCATCCACACTGTAGAAAAGATGAAGGTAGTACCCACATAGCAGTGTGGAATATATTCTCCTATTGGCAGTACAATATGTTGGTGCCTTCTTAAATGTGATCCTACTTTATGTTAGAGAAACTAACATTTAGGGGCACATTTACTAAGCTAGAGTGAAGGATTCGAACAAAAAAACTTTGAATTTCGAAGTTTTTTTGGGTACTTCGACCATCAAATAGGCTACTACGACCTTCGACTACAACTTCAACTTTGATTCGAATAATTCAAACTAAAAATCATTTGACTATTCGACCATTTGATAGTCCAAGTACTGTCTCTTTAAAAAAAACTTAGTCTACATACTTCGGAAGTTTAAACCTACCGAGGTACAATGTTAGCCTATGGGGACCTTCCCCATTACTTTTCTAAGGCTTTTTGATCGAAGGAAAATCGATTAAAATTGTTCGTTTCCTTCGATCGTAGGATTTGCGAAAAATCCTACGAATTTGATATTCAAATTCGTAGGATTTTACCTCGAGGGTCGAATTCGAGGGTTTATTAACCCTCGATATTCGACCCTTAGTAAATGTGCCCCTTAGTGAGTTTTTACAAATCCCCAATATAAGAGGGCAAAACCTTGAAAAACCTAAAATAGGAGAGATCTTCCTTGGAGAAATGTACTAAAAGAAACAAAAAAAAGGAATACGACCCCTAATTAAAAAAAACAACATCATTTTCTAGCTCTGAAGAATCCCGCTTTCAAAACAGGATTGCCTCTATGTATTTGTTAAAATATAAAATTGTTCTATGTATGCTAAATAGAACTGGATGACTTTTTGGTGCCTGGTGGGTTAATAGATGTCCCTTATATCTAGTTTTTTAAATCTATTTTTTTGTTGATAATAACAACCGTAATATAATTTTTTAAGCAAAAAAAATTGGAGCTAAAAGCTGAATTTGTTTAGAGTAATTGTTTCCTTTCTACTGAAATGGAAGATTCTTGTATTTTTTATGACTGCTATTAGATTAAATGGGAAATTGTTACTAAGGCATCATACCAAGATAATGTCATGTACGTGAAACCTATTTAAGCAATCAATATGCAAAAAAAAATCCAGAGTACTTGAAAATGTTGGTTATTGAAGCAATTTAATTCCCCAAAGATGATTGTGTTATATTTCTATTATTATATACAGTCAAAAATATGAATGTTACATTGTAAGTACTGTAATTAGAATGCCCAAATTTTGAGTTGACAGATAATTAAAAGCACACTGTACCATTACCTCAAAAGACCTTTCTTCATGCTTAATGTCTATATTTTATATAAAGTACAGATGAGTAAGTGACTATACTCCCTTAAGATTATCCCATCCATTAGTACTGAATCAGTCTATTAAAATATTTCTGTGTTCAATTCTAAATGCTTCAAAACAAGTGCTTGACTATAAATTCTCAGTTAAATTATTGAACTAGTTTAATATAGACTTTATTTCATGTATAGGTACATTTCATACATATGTCATTAGGGCTGCCAGTGTTAGGGGACAATAGGGTCAGCTTTATGGGGCTGGTAAATTTTAGTTTGCAATATCCAGGCCCCAGCACCAATGGAGGATTTATTTAGGGTCCTGCCTTATGGCCTCTGGGGCCCTGCTGCTTCCAGGCAGGCAATATAAAAGCCAAGATACATATTGATACATATCGATACTATAAATCATGGGCCCCACAATTTCAAATGATGGCTCTATATATATTCATATTGCATTAGACAACTTTTAACCTCTGTGCTGTTCTTGTTATCTGAAAAGATATCTTCAAAGCTTAAATAAACATCAGTTTAAGAAACACATTATAAAAATTACAATTACTGGCTCCAAAGCTGCACTTTTTGTGGCAGATTTATCAAGGGTCGAAGTGAATTAGAGGGAATTTTCGAAGTAAAAAAATTCGAAGTAATTTTTTGGATACTTCGACCATCGAACAGGATACTACGACTTGGACTTGATTCAAAGTAAAATATTTCGCATATTCAACATTTCAATAAACAAAGTACTGTCTCTTTAAAAAACTTTGATTTCAATACTTTGCCAAATTAAACCTGCCAAAGTGCTATGTTAGCCTACAGGGACCTTCTAGAGCATGTTTTTGAAGTCGAAGTAAAATCATTCGATCGATCATTAAAATCGTTTGAATTGCTCGATTAGAACGATTTAATCCTTCGATAGTTCGATTTTACTCTGACCGCAGAATAGCCAAATTCAATAAAAAAAAGTTTGAATTTGATATTCGAATTCGAAGTATTTTAATTTGATGTCGAATTTCGAAGGATTTTTAACTTCGAAATTTGACCCTTGATAAATCTGCCCCTTAGAGTGGAGATAAGGTGGAGGTATAGATTAAGGTTATAAGGCAACTACTGTATGTAATGCATATTTGTCTTAGTTGATGCTTTTTTGAGTAGTAGAACTTTTATACAGAAGAGAATTGTCTTGGACAACTGGTGGGACTAGGAGGAATAGCACAAGATACCTATAGTATATGATGAGCAACATTGGACCAGCTATTGCATAGTTTATGTCTGCTGCACATAAATCAAGCAAAATTGACTTAATCATGCCAGATTTGCTTCAGAAGTACAGTAGGGGCATTAATAATAATGATAGAAATAAATAAAAAGCATAGTTGCACATTGTATCTCAGATATCATCACTGCATATACTTTCCTATCCAAATTTATTACAAAGAGGAGGGTTGTGTTTCCATTTGAGCATCTACCTTTAAAATATCTTTATAAAAATGAAAATAAATTCTCAGAATTCATTTATTCTAACTTCCTTAAAGTAAATATTCATTCTTGTGAGCATGTGTGAATAACCCATCTTTGAGGCTAAAAACTATATTTTATGGATCAGCTATAAGACAAATCAAATAGAAAACTGTAATCAATAGAACTGTCATGCATATATGGATTTGCCTCTTAAATAAGCAGTGTAGCAAACCGTAGATTAATGCTGCTTCTCAAACGTCTGTACGGTACTATATAAACTGGTCTAGAACTTTTGGAATCACTTATTAACACTGAAAGTTTATAGCTGGAAGCTAAATATCTGAAGCAATAATGAAATGTTCTTATTTATACTGCACCATACCTGTCATTTAAAATTACATTTTAAATTATATTTTCCAACACCCTGACTAGATGTTGGCTGAATTGGATGAGCAGTGGACGGTACATGGCATATAAGCAAATCATTTAAGGAAGCTTTAATAATGAAGTTGAGGCTGATAACACAAAGATAGTAGACATAGAATGATTTCGATTGAGACAGAAGATTTGAAATGCATTACATTTATTTTTAAAGTATCATTTCTTTCAAAAATCATAAAATATGACTTAAAACTCTGTTTCTGAAATATCTGAGTTTTTGTTACTATAAAATCCGAATTTTTAGTGAAAAAAAAATTGAATTTTTCAGGATTTATTTTAGCCAGAGGAGGGAAAAAGTCTGAATCCGTAAATCCAGCATCTCAGACCTGCCGTGGTTGTATATAAGTCCCGAAGATATCCTGATCTGTGTTGGGTTTCATTAAAAAATCTGAAGATTTCATGGTTTTCAGGCAAAAAATCTGAAAAAATTCGGAGTTTTCAGGCGGAAAAGCAGAAAAATTTGTATGATTCAAATTTTCGTAAAATGTTCACAATTTTTTTTGGTTTTTCCCCGCACTGGAATTTTTTCCGGGAAAATGTATTCATAAATAAGTGAAATAACCATGCAGATTTGGTTGAAGTATATTTCATAAAATAATGAGATAAATTCAGATTTTGATAAATAACCCCCTCAGTGTGGAGAATAGCAACAGGTTATTTAAATTCATCGAATGTAAAGGTTAATGGAGAGTGCACTTGCCAATGTTTAAACTCAAGTCTTCTTTTTTTTGAAGGTGGACTCAAACTGACTCCACTTTGTGATATAAGTGACAAAAACTGAAGTCCTCATTAATAGTGATGGGCGAATTTGCGCCATTTCGCTGGAAAATTCACAAATTTCCTGTGAAATTCGCGAAACGGCGGAAAATTCGCAAAATGGCGCCGGCATCTAGTTTTTGACGCCGGCGCCCGTTTTTGACGCCGGCGGCCGTTTTGTTCGACACCTGCAAATTTTTCGGGCTAATTTTCACGGGCGTTTCGCAAATTTATTCGCAGGCGGCGAATCGCGCAAATTCGCCGCAAATTTGCGCCTGCCGAATAAATTCGCCCATTACTACTTATTAAAATAAAAATAACACCAGTTAGTAAAAAAGAAATATCTATACAGCATCATCTTTATATAAATAAGCTAATTTTTTTAGCAATGCAGAGTAATATTTAAATATATTAATGTTGTTAATGGCCCTTACTTAACTTGTGATGCTCCTGAAATCATTAATGACATTGAGCCAGTTTGTGCCTTAAGCTACTAAAAAATGTCTGTCTTGTTTAAAGGGTAAGGCATTTTTTGTTAGCTTAAGGCACTAAAATGTCTCAATGTCCTTAATATATTGATAATGGGTAAGTGCAGAGAACCTCTTGTATTTGTCTGTATGAATTTTATGGTCACAGCCTCATTGCATCCTCACCTAATGGTTTAAGAATTAGTGGTGAGAACAACTTTAATTTTTTTTGTAACACATTTTAACCCCCACAGTCTTTTAACCTTTACTTCTCCAGAAAACTACTTCTTTATTATATTTTTTTTATATATTTTTATGATCCTAAACCTCCCGAATAATGGTTGTAGGGTGGGAATTCTAATAAAATAAGGTAAGATAAATTAAGGTAACTCACTCATACCATGAAGTGCTTTTCTATATCTTGACAAAATCCTAAGCTTATAAATCTTTTACCTGTGGGCAATTTAAAGTTAATAAAATACTAATGTGCAGAACTGCTGCATTTTACAGATTTTAAACTAGTTCTAAATGTAACAAGTTGTGAGTCTCTCAGATTTTACATTTAAGGGGCTCTCCTGTCCCTAAACTCATTTCAGCATCTGATATGCACATAAGGATGCATACTACACACATTATGGGGCAGATTTATCAAGGGTCGAATTTCAAAGTGCAAAAAACTTTGAAATTCGATCATCGAATAGGCTAGTTCGTCATTAGAAGTCGAATTCGTAGGATTTTTACGATCGAACAATCGTACTACATTCGGACTACGATTGTATGAATGATTCGAACGATTTAATCGCACAATCGTACGATTTCACTTCGACTTCTAAAAACTTAGTCAAATGTTGGCTATATGTTGTAGGAGGTCACCATAGGCTAACATAGCAATTCGGCAGGTTTAAGGTGGCGAAGTGTCGAAGTCGAAGTTTTTTAAAGAGACGGTACTTCGATTATCGAATAGTCAAAGCATTTTCACTTTGAATCGGAGTCAAAGTAGAATTTGGCATATTCGATGGTCGAAGTACCCAAAAATTACTTGGAAATTCAAAGTTTTTGAATTTGAATATTTACTTTGAATTCACTTCGACCCTTAGTAAATCTGCCCCTATATGTGGGGTAGCTACATTTATTTTTGTGGGACGATGGCCAAAGCAGATGGGAGATGTTGCTTATGAATTAGTCTATCCATAGATAGTACTTATCTCAACACTCAACACAATTCTGGGTATATTAGACTGAGATCAAGTTTAGTGAGGGCACTGGCTTTCCTTTATGCTCATGGAGTTCATTATAGACCTGACATCAGTAGATTTAGGATGTCACAATATAAGGCTGTAATTAACTAAAGACATGTGTTTTGGTTTAATGCCAAAGAACACACTGATTTTGTGCATTTATGAACATTTATGACTATTTTAATTCATATATGATGTATTCATTTTTAAAGTTTGAATTAAAGTTTGTTTGACGTTAAAAAACGCATTTCCAAAATGTCGTTTTCTACAAATAAGATACTTACAAATAAGAGAAAAATAGAAATAGTGCTATTTATTATTCATGACAATTAGAAGAAAATGCCCTGGTACTGACAACACTTTGTCATCATTTAGTTGTACTCAAAGCCAAAGGCATTCACATCCAAATAATCAACATTAACATTTCTGGAAACAGAACAAAAGGTTGTTGTTTTTTTTGATCAACAAATTTTCCTTTTTTCATGCTTTAACAAGTAACTCAAAATATATATATATATTTCTCAAGCATGAATAATTGCATAACAGGAGGTTCATTCAGGGCATAAAACAAAAAGCCAAGTGCAATGATTTTATGGCAATCAAGTAGATTTAAGAGACTGACCTCTAGTTAATTTGTTGGCTCTTTACTGAGAACATCTTGAAGGATTTTTTCCTACTCTGTGAGGTCACTGAATGTGGAATCAATGCTTATCTGACCAATGTTATTTGGTAATGTTCCTGTACTTTTTAAAGGACGGACATTAAAATACACCGAATATTGTAACACTGGAAGTGTAAAAACTTGATGAATTCTCGATATCCTTGTTGAAACACCAATCATACAAAACGGCATTTGCCAAAGACCATTCATATAAAGATATAACCCTTACACAGTTTATAGAAGAAAGAGCAAATCTACTGATGAAGGATCTAACATAACTTTTGACTGGCACATTCTTGCATCCAGTTTTCTCTCTTATTTCCAATCGGCCACTGAGCTGTTTCAGCCAAAGGTTTTTAAAATGATTTGGAAACCATGAGGAACCAAATTAGGAAATGTGGAACTTGACAACTCATTTTGTTAATTATGACAACCAGTCAGTTGTGACAACCTACATAGACCCTGAAATGTAATAAGGAACTAGATAATGACTTCCACGTGCAATGGCAAAAGCAGGCAGTGCATTAAATGAGCATTCTGTTTTGTGGCTTTAATTTTATGTTTCAAGCCTACTGATTGACTTACAATCAGTTTTAACTATTATCAAAGATTTTATATAATTCCGCTGTAAAGTTATAATTTTTGACCATGTTTTGACCAGTTCTTTTTATATTTGTGGGTATAAGGTTGCATTAATTCAAGAAAGGCAGAATAGTTACAACCACTGGCCAAATTGTACTGATACAATTGCCACAGTAGGGACTCAGCGGCCAGTGTTTTTTTATTTGACCTTGGAATAAGCTGGCTAAGAAATAGGCAGGCCGGAGTTTATAAACGAAAAAAGTAGCTTTATTTAGCAGAACAAACCTAAAGACGGGCACAGACACACGATGGGTCAACTGAAGGCAATCATTGGCTTATTAAGGCAAGAAAGGGAGAAAGTTCAAGGCTAAGCAAAGAAAGGGTAAAACAAATTTGATGAACAGGCAGCAAATCAAGACCAGCACAGTTCAGGCAGGTAGGCAAGGGTAATACAGAAATAGACCATGGGTAGTATGCCAAGCAAGGAATGGGACCAACAAACTGGCATAATAGCAATTTCATTTAATACTAGATTGCACATCCATTATCCCTGAGAAATCCCTGGCATCTAGTGGGCATGTGCCCATTGGTGTGTCAGCACTGGTGTCACGGAGCTTCACCACCACTGCCACATCCATAACGAGTATAAGGCTTGTATTCTGTAGACTGTCTTTATTGCTGTGAGTGTGGGCTTCATTAAATGTGCTTTAGTCATCTTTGACTTTTACTCCCTTACCGCAGACCCCCATAGTTTTATACTTTTGATGACAAAAAAACCCATATGAAATTACTAATCAAAATCTTTGGAATTTTTAGTTTTGAAAGACCCCTCAGCACTGTCAGGTTTATTGTAGTTGTGTTGTGTTTTGCTAACATTAAACCATGTGTATTTCCAACATTCACAAACTACTGCCCAAGAATCAACAACTTACCCTAAATATTTTTCAATACTATGTTGAAATGCATTCAACTTCTAGAATATTGCAGTTCTAACAATATAACAATATATATCATCCATTCAGCAACACTGAACAGGATAAAAATGGCTTAGGAATACCAATGTAATTAGTATATTCAGTGTTGGACAACAGCGCTTAGCTATGATCAATAAACATACGTAGTGTTGAAATAAAGAACTCCTCTTAAAATGTTCCATTGAATGTTATTTTGTGAGTTCATTAGACTCAGTAAGTATACTGAATCAAAGTAATTGATTAGAAAAACAAGGATTATTAAAGGCATTCTCCCGCTCTGTTTACAATGCATTTGTTGAATGCTTAGCACATAAATCAAGTTGTGCAAGGAGACAAAATGGCTTGCACACTTAAAATATATTTTGTGCACTTAAAAATACATGAGAATGGCATATAAAAAGAAGAGAGCATGCCTACATCTGTAAAAATGACATTTTGAAAGCCAACAATTTACGGTAATTGAGGCTGAAAGCTCTAAATGTCCTTGGGGTATCTGGAGATAAATTGTGTTATAACATATTTACAGTATTCAAATTAATTTCCTGGTTTGTAAAAAGTGTATACAACGGAAAAATTATATCAAAATGTTCTTTTTTTTATTACCAGCCAAGGGAACAAAACTTCAGAAGCAAAACCTTATTATTATATGTTAGAAATGTCCAGAAGCTGTGGCATCTGGGATTTAATAAGTCTGATATTGGGGTTACTCTTGCTTAGGAACAAGTGAGTCAGAATGAGTCGCTACTGACCTCATCATTTCTGTAATCATGATATATTGAATTCCTGCCATATTAAGGGACGCAAGACTCTATTCTGATTAAAATGCTAAACAATGCACCCACTGAATACACAAACATTATGAAGATTGATTTTTCACTAAAGCCACAGATCCTATTTTATTCTATAGCATTAATATAACTAACATTAAGTGATACTGTATATCATTGTATTACAGTGTCTATAATTATAGTTTGTTCAAATGTAAGTCTCATTATACTGTTTACTTAAGTGGCTTCTGCTCACAAAATCATTTTTATACAGCTGCCAGAAAAAAAAACCCCAAATACAAAAATTCAGGGAAATAAGTAATTTTTTTAAAAAGATTTCCATTTTATGTAATTCTACAGAAACTAATACAAACCCTCTGACCATTGGACTACACAATGCGAGAGTGACAAGTTGACAGTAATACAAACCCAAACTTGTTTGCAGGTAAAACATAACAATTCCTGGAATTATTACTTTTTTATATATAAATGAGGTTAGGCCTTGGTCACTGTTTGTTATATGCTCATTAACTATGTTAGTGATCCCCAACATGTTGCCCACCAACCCCCTTGGATGTTGCTCCCAGTTGCCTTAAAGCACATGCTTAGTTTTGACTTCCTGGCTTGGAGGAACGTTTTGGTTGCATAAAAACCAGATGTACTGCCAAACAGAGCCTGCTGTAGACAGCAATCCCTTATTTGGCCCCAGGAACTATTTTCATGCTTGGGTTGCTCCCCAACTCTTTTATACATTTGAATGTGTCTCACAGGGTAAAAAGGTTAGGCATCCCTGAATTATGTGATCAGTGCATTATTGCTGTTTTTTGCTCTGCTCTCTAAGTCCATGTACAACCTCAGAGCCCAAAAATGTTAATACTGCAGTCCTAGTTCTCCAATATCTTATGCCTCATTTAATATGTAGAGGACAGGGTGAAAAGTGCAAAAAGAAGCACATTTCAGTGTATTTTTGCACTTTGCAACCTGCCTTGCATGAAGAAAAAATGTTGCACACCTCTACACTCAAAACAAAGTGCAGATGTCTGTGTTTGTCACAAGAATGCAGCCCCTATGACAGGTGCAGGCTATCCCAAGCCCTTCCATGCCACAGGGTTGCTTTGTGTTCACTGATGCTGTGGACTCTTCCTCATGTGTGATTTTTTTATATACTACAAGGTGCAGAATTCAGCCAGACCCTAAACATTCTTTGAATGAAAAGTAAGGGCCACCCTTTGCACTTCTGACTGAGGACATCATAGATAAGGCCTCTTATCTAGTATACAGGGCAAAAACATATCTGGGGGTATCTGGGGTCTTGATCTGGTTACGATCGGTTTGATGCAGCCAAGATATTTCTCCCACCAAGATCAAATTGTATTAAAACTAAGAGGAATAAGTAACTAACATACTGTATGTACTAAATGGAACAAGGGTAACTCTTATTAAAAAAACTATACAGGTATAGGACCCGTTATCCGGAAACCGTATATCCCGGAAATTCAGAATAACAGAAAGGCTGTCTCCCATAGACTCCATTATAATCAAATAATCCAAATTTGTATTTCCCTTTTCACTATAATAATAAATCAGTACCTTGCACTTGATATAATTGATCCTCATTCGAAGCAAAAACCAGCATATTGGTTTTATTTAATGTTTACATGATTTTCTAGTAGACTTAAGGTACGAAGATCCAAATTACAGAAAGATTTGTTATCTGGAAAACCCCAGGTCCCAAGCATTCTAGATAACAGGTCCCATACTGTATAATGAAAGCAAAGTTTTCATTGGTTCTAAAGTACTAAATGGGAAGATAAATTACCTTCAAGATTTAAGCAGCAATATCTTTGGGGAAGTAACTTGAGCTCTTTTTAATGATAGATTAGTAGATCTTTACATCTTGTGTCTTTAGATATTGTGTTTGTTATGGGCTCTGCTGCCAGGCAACATAGTATGAACTCAACCTAAATATGATACTATAGATACTCTTTCCAATTATAGAGTGTTCAGTAGTCATTAATATTTTATGAAAACACAGCACAAAGCAAAGTGGAAAACAGAGGTTAATACTGAGAAAAGCAACAACACTGAAATTGAATGCCACCGTGACCAGAGTGGGGATACTTTATCAAGGAGTAGAAGCATGCAATGTTACTACTCAACATTCGCTCTTCGGCAAAGGCTGTCTTTATTAACTTGGTTATTGTAGCTACTTGGTTGCAGTGGCAAACATCTAACACCTGCACTAAAACTAGAAACAATCTTTCTCATGGGAAACAACCTCTCTCTGGATCTGACTATCTGTGTTAAACCTTATTTGTATACCTCTTACACTTTTTGTACTCTTGAAAGGCAAGTAAAGACTTCTGCCTTGTATTATTTCCAGGGTCATCTGCATATGGCAGTGCTGCACACAGAAGATCAGCATATGGGCTTGCCCAATAACACCATCTAGTTTGAATATCATTCAGAACATGCAATCCAAGCTTTCAAGGCACTGGGAAGCCCAAATTGCAAATTGCACCAGCACTTTCAACTGCAGCATTGGCAAATGAGCTCGACTGACTGTGCCTATAGTGGCAACGTTTGTTATCCAAATAACCCCCAAACCAAGAACCCCCCCAATACATGTCCATTAAGTGTATAACTAGAATTTATGTTTTGGATGCCCAGGTGCATAACATTGCGTTTATCAACCTGTTCACTGCCTGGTTCTCCAATGAATTCAAATTCTTTCGCAAGGTGGATACATCTAACATAGGTGCAAATTCACTATAGGGTGAAGTGACCGTTGCTAGCAAAAATTCACCAGAAATCCAATCCACAGGGACACCGCCAATTTACTAACAGGCATAGAGGACAATTCACTAGCAAAAGAGTACATAGCTAACAAAGTTTTTCACCCTTTCACCAGACGAATTTTCACTCAGGTGAATGATCATTACTCCGAAATTTCACTAGTGCGAATTGCGAATTTTACATTACGTTACCCCTTTTTCAAGACTTTTCTTTGACAGATTTTACCTGGAGAACTGATAAGATTAAGCTACATCCTCCTCAATCTTATGCCAGTGACATCATATCCTGTATGCCAAAAAGTTATAAAAATGAAAAAAAAAAACTCTGACTTTTTTTCATATTTTAAAGTGGGATTGTCGTTATAAGTTGCAACTGTTAAATATTTTTTATAACATTTTTTTTAAACGTTTAAGGGGCATGCCACATTTATTTTGGCTTGGCTCATGTCTTGGGCATTAAAGGATCTCTTTTGTCTTTATTTTGCTTCCTTGGACATTTTGAATAATAAGTGGCCACTTCAAGCATTTGCACCAACAGCAGCAATAAAAACATTTATATGACCTACAGTATATGTACCTGCCGTATTCAAAATGATCTAAGTGCAAGTGTACTAACAAAGTTTCACTAGGCAGGAATGATCGTTAGCGAAAGCTCGTTATGACATGTTCGCGCTGACAAATTTACGTTAGCGACACTTTGCCAGTGTTCAGCTGCCGAGACACAACTTGCATTTTGATTAATTAGTGTATGTGCTGCGAATTAACGTCTGACAAAGTGGAGTGAAGTGTGGTGAAGTCTTTACATTGGAAGCCTTCACATTGGATTTGGGAATTTTCCCCATAGAATTTGCCCCATAGAATGTATTGCTTAGTTTGGTATCATTAGCAGATACAAATGACACCCTCAAAGTCGCATGTGAGCAAATTAAATAAAAGAAACCAAAAACAGGCTTGTGGCTCATACATCACTCATAACACTGATCTAACTGTATACAATGTGCAACCACTCTTTGTAATCTATTTTTCATCCAGTTCTCCATCCAATTGGTTCTGATTTTGTAACCAATTGTCCCAATGTTGTTGACATTTCTGATAATATGATTTAAGATTGTAAACCTTAATGTTCTACAGCAAGACTGTCCAGTTGGAGGTTTGTGAACAAGATGGGGATCCCCAAGAGATATATGGCTCCCAGTCTGCTTCAGGACTATACAGATGTCATCATCAAGACATAACCCAACCCCTAGTCTACTCAAAGGAAGACCCTTATACATGCAGAATGATGACTGTGCAGCCCATTTAGTCTTTTCTACATCATCATCATTTTGTGATTGGCAGACCCCTCCCCCTCATCTATCTCTATTTGCAAGAGGAAAAACGAGAGCAATAAAATTCAGTAAATAGACAAGAAAATGACTTTGTATCTTCCAACAAAGCATGTCTTTAATACAGTAACTTCTACAATACTGCCAACATCTACTTATTGTTGAAACAGTTGTGGGAAAGTGACATTCCTGCAAATGCATTGATTTGTCACAATGCTTTAAAAGCAGCAAACAAAGGGGGACTTTCCTTGATGTGGATCATATTCAGTGGTGCTATTTGTAAACTATAAATTCCTTGTGAGAAAGCCATAACCGACTGAAGCTTTTAAAAGCATTTCGCTTTTCAGATGACATAATAATAACACCCTAGGAAATCTTCCAAAAAAAACACATCTGTCAAAATCATTATACAGTTTACATAGTTGTTTTTCAAATGTACATTTGGAGAAATTGGCCAAAAGCTAAAGAAATTAAAAGGGGACCATAAAATGGTTTACATGTTTTTACATATGTTAATATATACTGTATGTGCTTTTTGTTCTTGAATACTGATTTGTGAAGTAGAATTTTTCTCTTTAAGCTCATGGGGGCACATTTACTTAGCCCGAGTGAAGGATTAGAATAAAAAATACTTTGAATTTCAAAGGTTTTTTTTGGCTACTTCACCCATCGAATTGGCTACTTCGGCCTTCGACTACGACTTCGACTCGAACGATTCTAACTAAAAATCGTTCAACTATTCGCCCATTCGATAGTCGAAGTGCCGTCTCTTTAAAAAAAAACTTTGACTACCTACTTTGCCACCTAAAACCTACCGAGCACCAATGTTCTGATGAAGTGACCTTGTCGTCATGAAACGCGTCAAGCAATCTTCCCCTGCCTGCGAATTTTAAAATTGTTCAATAAAGATGGATTTATTTTAAATACTTTGGTTCGCACTACGATATCGGGTGGAGTCCGCTACCTTCACTTTTTTGGACGAACACCAATGTTAGCCTATGGGGACCTTCCCCATAAGCTTTCCTAGCAATTTCTGATCGAAGGAAAATCGTTCAATCAATGGATTAAAATCCTTCGAATCGTTCGAACGATTTTTCTTACGATCAATCGAACTAAATGCGGTAAATCCTTCAACTTCGATATTCGAAGTCGAAGGATTTTACTTCGAGGGTCGAATATCGAGGGTTAATTAACCCTCGATATTCGACCAATAGTAAATGTGCCTCTTAATGTTGAAGGTTACATTTCAACTATAGACAAATAATAAAGTCCCCCCTTATTGATAAATTGTCATGTAACCATATACTGTACCCATTTCAACATATTCCCTCTGAGCCAAGTGGCAGCTGAGCAGTGGAACTACCTGGGAATGTAAAAGGGTTGTGTTCCCACACCTTAGGGCTCTCCGGAAACCTCCTAGAGTGGAGGGAAGTGTGGTGCCGCTGGGAGAGACAGTGTCTGGCAGAGGGGATATTGCTGTCAGCAAGAGTGTTGCAGAGGCTGGTGAGCCTAAATCCCTGGAGAGGAGAAGGGACTGGCAGAAGCTAGTGAGCCTGATTCCCAGGAGGAGAATCCACCAGGGCTGAGTGAGAAGCCCTAATGCTTAGAAGTTCCAGAGGTTGAGAGCACAGGGGAGGGGGGGGGACCTGAATGTTTTGGGTTGAAGTTGTTAAACTGCGTTTTGTGTTGGCGAGTGACATGTCCCTATATATATATAATTCTATCTTGTTTCATGTTATACAAGTGAAATCCTGTTTTATAAAACTGCAGATTTTTTTCATCTATAGTTACATTCTCTGTACCAGCTTTCCAAAAATTAAAAGATTTATAAATTAAATAAATGATTTCAGAGAAAATTCCAAAATCACCATGACAGGATACCCAATTGTACTTAGACATAAAGCAGTGAAAAACTGCTGCATTTTGTTATTTAAAAAAACAAGAGAAGATTGATTTTATTCGCAACAATTGGAGAATGGAAGCCACGTGGTGGACACCATTTACAACACAAAAATGTTGAGTAACTAAAGCTGTTTTTAATTTTTATGATTTTACGTTTTTTTACTTGAAACCAGCTTTTCTTTAAAATTCTTTTCTTTCCACTAGTGTTGAAGATGAATTGTTAATGTTTTATGTACATATAAATCCAATACCTTACATAACCAGTGTTGCCTAGTAGACTTTTTCAGGTCAATGCGTTAACTCCCTAACAAATAGAACCTATTCACTGCAATATTTCTAAACAGATTCATACTAATCTTGTTCAATTACTTTGTTTTCCAACAGAGTGGCTCTATACACCATTTAATGCTCTTTCATAATTACTGAAAGAAAGATCTTTCACAAAACTTCATCAGACGTCTCCCTGTGTTTGAACCTTGCTTTTTATGTTTAGTTTTAAGTGTGCTAATGAGCCTCCGGATGCAACAGCTGTTGTTTTATCACTATTTAGTTGAATGTATTCTTTTTTTTTTCTTTTCCATGGCCATATTTCTTCATATGAAAACTTCACACTTTGTTTAAAATTCCTCACAGGGATCAGCAGTGTCTTTTTTTTGTGACTGTTATATTACAAAAGGAGCTAAAAACTCAAATGATCATTATCACCTATAAACATTATGACAGAATGCTCTAATTTAAAACCAAAGAAAAGACATTAAAAAGCAAAGCCTGTCTGCTGAAGTATACATGAAAGGTAATATAGATAAAGATTAATATATATATATATATATATATATATATATATATATATATATATATATATATAAAAAATACACAAAAGCCATGAATATCTTGTAAATTATATCCTTATAAACGGTGAGTTCTGATGTCATCAGTTATAAACGGTGAGTTCTGATGTCATTTCTGTCACATGACTCACTGAAATTTGTGTATTATAATAAATAAAGTACGCCCAGTTGTAAAATATGAGGATATTAGAAGTTACCTCGGAGTTCCATGACCTGTATAAAAACACTCGGCCTTCGGCCTCGTGTTTTTATATGGTCATTAAACTCCTCGGTAATTTATAATATCCTTATATTTTACAATAGGGGGTACTTTATTCACTATATAATATATAAAGATAAATATATCAAATGGCAACCAAGTATAGATATAAATCTTTCACAGGAACAGTGAACAGTGAAGGTTACTCGTGAAACAATATCATGTTATTAGAGATATTTTCATGGTAATATATAAAATGTAACAATTTACTATCAACCAGAAGTGATAAGTGAATTATTTCTGCCAGGCACGGATTGGGTGAAATAAAGTGTTTCACCACTGGCAAATTTCTTTTGCAAAAATTCCGTGTGAAAATGTTGTTGAGAAAATGCTGCTGCAAGAAAATGCCCAAAAAAAAATTAGAAAAAAAATCCACTGACTAATTTGGAGTGAGGAAAAAGAGCTTGCTGACTGTAATGCATTTGGGGGCAGATTTATCAAGGGTCAAATTTCAAAGTTAAAAATACTTTGAAATTCGACCGTCGAATTAAAGTACTTCGAATTCGAATATCGAATTCAAACTTTTTTCCATTGAATTTGGCTATTCTGCGGTTGAAGTAAAATCGAAAACTGCTCTAGAAGGTCCCCATAGGCTAAAATAGCACCTCGGCTTTAATTTGGCGAAGTATTGAAGTCGAAGTTTTTTTAAAGAGACAGTACTTCGATTATCGAATGGTCGAATATTCAAACTATTTTACTTTGAATCAAAGTCGTAGTATCCTATCCGATGGTCGAAGTATCCAAAAAATTTCTTTGAATTTTTTTACGAAAATTCCCTCAAATTCACTTCAACCCTTGATAAATCTGCCCCTTGGTGTGAGAAAAAACTTGAGAAAGAATGCCTATTGACTTCAATGAGTGTAGCGAAAGTTATGCTGTTTCACAAATTTTACAGCCAGATTTACTAATTTCTAACATCCAGTACTGCTTCTACTAAAGTGGCTTGTATATACACTCACATATACAGTAATTAAATATGTAATGTGTTACTTTTGTTACTAAACTAGTGCTTGTAGCTTACTTTACCATTTTAGGCCTGTGTGTATTATTAAAGGGGACCTGTCACCCAGACATAAAAGCTGCATAACAAGTGATTAAACATGAAATCCAAATTCTTTTTTTAATTGAAGCATTTATTGCTGTTGTAAAATCATTTAAAAAATTCATCTGTCAATCAAATATTGCCTGCCCCTCCTACATGCCTTAGGCATAGAGGCAGGGCAGACAATTACTTTCACTTTCCATTCAGCACTTCCTAGATGTCACTGCTCTCCCCACATCCCCCCTCTCTCTTCCCCATTTAATTGTGTAACCAGGACATGGGGATGGACATCAGGCCCCCATTCTGGTGCACAAACAAGATTTTGAGATGATACAAGGCTTGTCTTAATAACAGTGTCCACAAAATGACTCCTGCCTGCTTGCTATACTTATGAATTCCCCAACCAAAGGAAACAAGATTCAAATAATTTATATAGTGTAATTAAAGTATATTTTGCTTGACTAATGAAATAAAATAGGATTTGGAATCATTTTTTCAGATGACGGGTCCCCTTTTAAACCTTGAAACTCAAAAACTCAATCATGTAAAACTGTGAAACAAACAACTTAAACACAGCAAATTCACATTCTACCCATCATGTTCAATAAGTCTGCAATATCTCGAATAAGTCGTGAAAACTCCAATTGCAAAATAGTGTGCATTTCACTAATAAAACAACTCACAACTGAACCTACTCACCAGCTTTTTTAGAATTTTTATATTCAAGTTTTTAATATATAAAATACATTTTTAATAAATCTTTAACATTCGAGTTTCTGAAATTCTGATTTGCAATTTTTGCTGCAAAAATATGCCCTTTGGTCTCCAAGTTGAGTACTTGAAGTTATCTTTAATTTTGCTTCTGCATCTCTCATTGATTACTACATGACTTCACTAACTTTTAGATGACAAATTTTTAGATCCGACTATTTAAGTTTTCAGAGCTTAGCAAATATTCAAAATTCAGATTTCAGTAACTCAAATTCGAGGCTTGTAGCACAGAAAATTTGAATCTCGGTTAAACTCAAATGAGTTTTTGCAAACTATAGATCAGCTTTATTATTAACCCTTTGTATGTTCCAGATCCAGTACCTATTTCAGATTAAAAAATTGAAAAGAGAAAAAATTACTAATGAGTCTTTACTAAACATTTCACCCGGAAAGGCTCTTACACATTAAATGACTTAAAATCAATTTAATACCTTGTAGGGAGATGTATGGGTTAGAAAAATGTTAATTTGCCTTTTATGATGGTAGAAAAAAACGTAAGCACCTATTTGAGAACCTTTAATGCTGTAACTGATTGGACTTTTTAGTTTATTTAGGGCCCAGTGGAACTCATTAATGCTTTTCATTAGCCTGATTTTTTTTTAAAAAAAAAATATCTCTCCAATACAAAATCTATTACTCGTCATCCCATGTAATATTCATTATAGTTTCTTTCTATCTTTATTCATGGGCTGTTCCTCATTGTAATGGTTCTCACATGCCACTGGAATTATCTTCTGATTAATTGGCAATGTGCCTGATTTTTGTCTTTACTTTATGTTTCTATAAATATTTATTGACACATTGAAAGTTTTTTTTTTCTTCAAGTCCACTTTACTACTGTCAAACCCTGATTTTACATCCCCTGGTTTTATGTTTTCCCAAATTGTGTGTTGTTTTATTGTCCCTTCATGTTCCAATGCATTTTAAGGGGAGCATTTCTTAGATTTAAGTTGGGTTTCCTGCATTTTACGTCTTAATGTTGGCCCATTTCATTGAAAACTGTTGTTGATGCACCATGCACTAATACAGAAGTTATAAACAGTGAGTAGTGATGTCATTTCTGTCACATGACTGAAACGTGTGTATTATAATAAATACCCCCTGTTGCAAAATATGAGGATATTAGAAGTTACCTCGGAGTTCCATGACTTATAATATCCTCATAATTTACAAGAGGGGTAATTTATTCACTATATATATATATATATACACTGACTTTTACATTCCCAGATTTCTTTTTCTACAGTTTTTCTGAATTTTGTATTTTTTTTCAACAGTCTCTTCATGTCTCAAATCATTTCAAAGGGAGCATTTCCTGAATTTAAATCGGTCATAATGTTGACCCATTTTCATTAAAAATTATATATTATATGTTGCTATGTAATTTTGTGTGAACCTACGTCTGTGCAGTGAATAAAGAATATATGCAAAATATATATATGTGAACACTGACTTTTTTTTTTAAGTGACTTTTAATGAATGTAAGAAAATAATCAACCTGTTGGAAAAAACATAATTTGTCGGGGAAAAAATTGAAGCTTTGTTAAATCTTTGACCTATAGTATGTCACTGTTCTGAAATAGTGCTTTCACTGCTGAGATTGTCATTAAAACGCATACAAAGCTTGTTTTGCTTTAGTTTACCTTGAATTTATTTTTGAACAATAGACATCTCAGACGTGGAAATAGCTTTATTTCATTTAACAAGAAAATTCATGTGCATATTTATAATTTAATAATAATAAGTCCATAATTGAATCTTGTAAAGTGAGTCTAATAGCTGTAAGTAATATTAAACCAGTAGCTTGTGATTTACAGATAATTCAAATCACATATAGGCCCGTGCACTGGGGAAATGTTACCTTACCATACTGCTACAGAGGTGCAGAACCCTCTCATGCTCTCCTCCATTGTAATAATTGAGCCGCACTACAGGTGCATTTGGTTGTCTATGACCACCATAATAAATAACATATGCCATGAAAACTGCACAGGTTTACTGAACCCCATTATTCTCACAAAAGTGATTGTGCCACTTTGATCTCCATGAATTCTTACAGAATCCAGTTCCATAGTATTTAATTCTTTCAGCTCTTCATGCCAAACCAAAATGTAGTTTGCCAAATACAGTATACTGATTGTAAATCTCCAATACACTGTTTATAAAGGTCCTGTTTGTAAATTTCAGTGGCTTAGAATAAGTAGCAAAAATCAACAGATTTGGATAACTTTACTAAATTCTCCAGCAAAATAAAAATCAAATATACGTCAGTGTAAATAACACATGCACAGACTTTTACTTCCAACTAAAGTGAGGTATGACAGCAGGTTGCAGGGATCAATGTACCAATGAAAAGACAAGATTACCCTGGAGATTAGCATACAGCTCCATAAGAGGAAAAATGGCCTGCTTCCATAAACCTATTAGCTGTAGACAAGCAGCGATATTTATTTATGCTGTTACTCCCCACTGTTCTCCTACACTAGATTTGCTATTTAATACTAACTGTGCCTCCAAAATGTAATGAGTATGTATACCACACACTGTTATACTGCTAAAATAAAGCCACATTGTGATGTTCAAATAACTGGCGAAACACATTAAGAACAATCTTTAACTCTGCGTGTCATGTGTTTGATTGGACGGAAATGAACACTATTATAGATTATGAATTATTTCCCTCTCTTTTCAGTGGGAAGCAAAAATAAACTAAGGCTAAAAGAACGAAACAATTTCAAATGCAAATTTTTAGAATGTTCTGTTATTCTTGTGAGCTCTAATGAAGAGTTTCTGCCAGTTACATAATTTAATTAAACAATACCCTAAAGGGTTTATGATGGAAAATGGGAGACAGTGACAATATATTGCTTTTATACCTGGGCAATTGGCAATATAAATAATAAGAAAAGGTGCATTCTAGATAATTTGTTAGTTTTTGGTAGGACATTTTGCAAATTACTGCCACAAGATATTCAGCTGCATATTATGTGTATTTATGGGGGGTAGATCAAAGTTCATAGAATTTGCTGAAATGTTGTGTTCATGTCTAGTTAATATACTAGGCTTTGGAAGCCATAAAAATAGCTGGAAACCATTAGCAATCTTGTGTCCCATAAGATCAATGCCATTTCTCTTAGCACTAACCAAGGCAGGTTGTTCCCCACCAAATGTACTTCCAACCAACTACCTACCACATACATAAGTAGTTACCCCCAGGAAAGAAACACACTGAAAGTCCAGGGTGGATGTATAAAAGCAGCATTGATCGGGAAACAAGTTTAAACCATGTAACACATAACTAGTACTGATAACCAGCACCAAAAGGAACAAGAATTAAATGTGATAAGAGTCACATCAAGAGCACTCAGCTGGTGAGACACACCTTATAACAAACATTTATAATATAAAATTGTTGATAAAGGCAGTGGCAGAGCTACCGGGGGAGCAGGAGGTGCAATTGCACCAGGTCCCACACCCCTCAGGGTCCGCTGGCAGATTGTGACCTGATGAAGCAGGTAAGAAGATCACTTCTGGAGGGAAGTGGGGGGGGTGGCTGCACGTCCCGCACCTGGACCTGGCACCGGCTAGTTCTGTTACTGGATAAAGGACACCTTTATAAAATTAAAGTAATGCATCACACAAAATGTTTACAAAACAATTAAAACTATAATTTATTAAACACAGTGGGGGTTCATTTATAAATTTCGTGCAGTGCATATTTATTCGCAAATGGTTGTTTTGCCCAGGCTTTTTCCTGCTAAAATATTGCAGTGCTGTGCCCGTCTTTGCGTTTTTTTGCGAATTTGCATTGTGAATACGTTGTTGCAAATGGCTCACAAATGAGACGGGTCTTTGTGTGAGTAAAGGCACTGTGCGTGGTTTTTGTGCGCGAACATATCGTTGACAGCAATTTAAATTCGAAATTTGCGAAACTGTTTTGCGAATATTTTCTTTGTCACCAAAGTTGTGGCGTAATTCAAACGGAGAAACTATATTGCTTTCCCACTCATATTAACTCACATGAGTCATTAAGAAGTGGCTTTTTTTCAATCAGGAGCGGATTTCTCCTCACGGCGCCCGGAGGCCAGTGAACTCCGGTGCCCCCCCTCCAGTAGAATTGCGTACATGCGTATCTTTTTGCACTGGGAGCACTAAGCGCCTTTATCGCTTAGTGCTCCAGAACACCGCAAACCACCGCTGCAGCTGGGCGGCATGCTGCCCCTTAATTTATGCCGCCCTAGGCCCGGGCATATGCGGCCTCGCCGCAAATCCGGTCCTGTCTTCAATTAATGATTAAGGCAAAAGAAAAATGTTTTTCAATTCACAAAAAATTATTTTGCAAGCTTGTTGTACATGATTAAATATAAATACACTTTGGCATAGAATTTATTCCATTTCAATACAGTTCAACGTAACCACCGATTTTCAAAGGTTCTCAGTTACTTTTGCTAATGAATTGATAAAAAATATTAAAACCGAGTAAATTATTTAAAATGAGACGCATGCATGTAACATTTTGCATCATATCTAAATTGTTCCAAGAATTTTACACATTGTGCAAGGAACACTGGACCCTTGGGTAACATTCTTTTGATATACTGACTTAAAGCTTGATTTGTTACTCCATCTAATATACAATATGCACAGGCAAGGGATATAAGGGAAGGCAATAATCTTCTATTCTCACGTGGGGCTTCAATTAATTATTTAAACTGACTTTTATAAAGTTAGGTTAAGCAAAATGCAATGTACAGGTCTGATCCTAGTTACAGACATGTTTGAGCATTACATTTCTAAGAGTTTTCAATGGAATTCCAATAAAATGTTGCATATTTTATGAAGCCTGTTGTTTAGTTATTCAGAGCCATTATCAACCTGCAGTGTTCAGTGGTGACATCTTAATGTATTATGTTTCCATGCACAATGCTATGCTTTTCTTGGCAGGGTATTTATGCATTTTGCTCATGGTTAGGTTCATGTAGTCCGACACGCGAATGTCTTGGAGAAGATGGCTTGAAGTAGACAGCACACATGATAAGCTCATTGAATTTTCATTGACCCATTTGACATGTCAAAAATACTTTCACTCATTCTGATATGTTACATAAGGGTGGATTCTTCATAGACCAGCAGTAGATCAGTGATGGGCAAATTTGACCCGAAAAATTTGCAAACACAGTAAAGTCAATGGGTGGCCAAATAATTTTGCCGCACATAAATTTTTATGCGCCCAATTTTTTTTGACGTGGTGGATTTTTCGCAAATTTATTCGCTGGCGTGAAATGCTGAAATTCTGTGCCTGCAGAATTTATTTGCCCATCACTACAGTAGATCTCTTTAGAATTAACAAGCACAATGTGCTATTTTTTAGTTTTAAACAGTAGGGGAAACATTTACTTAGGGTCGAATATCGAGGGTTAATTAACCCTCGATATTCGACCGTCAAAGTAAAATCCTTCGACTTCAAATTTCGAAGTCGAAGGATTTACCGCATTTCATTTGTTCGATCGATCGTAGGAAAAAACGATTAAATCCTTCGAATCGAACGATTTGAAGGATTTTAATCCATCGATCGAACGATTTTCCTTCGGTCCCAAATTAGCAGGAAAGGACCTTCCCTTTAGGTGGCGAAGTAGGGGTTCAAAGTTTTTTTAAAGAGACAGTACTTCGACTATCGAATGGTCGAATGATTTTTAGTTTGAATAGTTTGATTCAAAGTCGAAGTCGTGTCGAAGGTCGAAGTAGCCAATTCGATGGTCGAAGTAACCAAAAAAAAGCATTTGAAATTCAAAGTACTTTTCCTTCTATTCATTCACTTGAGCTAAGTAAATGTTCCCCTTGGTGTGTGTGTACCTAATGGATGTCTCCTCATACGGTTGCCAAATAGACACTCAAAGAATCACATGCTGGCATTTAGATAATCTCTATGGGAGGAGTGGTAGATTAAGTAAGTGCTTTTTAGTGGTGCTGCTTTATATACATATTTGTATATATACATTTTCAAGCACATTAAAAATGTAAAAACCAACACATTACACACAATCATGCCACCAATTAAACCCTGGCCCTTTTTTGAAAGCCCCATTTCTTTCTGTGCTGTCATGACATATCAAATATGATTGACACTAGCTGGGAAGATCCAGACACTTGCAGGTCAACAGAAAGTTGACCTGTAACCATCCCTAACCTTCCCATTCCCAACCTACACCCAACCCAAACCAATGTGTCATCTATATTTATAGATCAGCATTGGCATTTCCATCTCTGATGTCACTAATATTCTGATGTCACATTGTGAAATGGTACAAAAAATTATGAGATGAAAAGAAAAACATTTTGGTCAGGGCATCCCTTTGCTCATATAATGAGGACAGATATAGGAAAATATACCAAAATATAAGTGTATTAGTAATTCAGCAAATACATATTTACCCAAAATCTCACCCTATATGACCTTCAAACTGGGGTTTCAGGAATATCTGGGAGAGATAATGACCATTCTCTCTAATTCCTACTCTAACTGGCCTTCCGACTAAACTCCTCCTGCCACTGCGCAAGCCCCACAAATGGAGCCATATGATAACAAAGAACAAGTGGTCATTGTTTAAAATGGATTAAAAAAATCAGGTTCGCTGATATAATGCGGTCCTAAAGAGAAAGATTAATGAATACTCTTAAATGCTTACCTTTGATTTGCATATCAAATGGATATAAAATGAATAGTTTTTTTTTGGGGGGGGGGTGAGAAAAGTGATCCCTTCATTCATTCTTGAAGACTCTAGCCAGGACTCTGGCTTATAATCATTTATGGACACACATACAAAGCTGTGTAATTTCGAAATGGAAAGAATTCTAAAATTGAATGACCCCCTTTATATTTTGAACAGGAATAGAGAAACTTGTTCCCATGCTCTTTTTCAAAGTGAAATATTGAATTAATTAATTAATCAATGACTTATCAAAGCGAACATGCTGGAGCTGGTGAAGGTCACTGGCATAACTACCAATACAGCAGACCCCACAGGCCGAGGGCGGCCCAGACTGTTGCATCATAGTTCCCCTCCCTGACCCATCTGTTACCTTTAAAACAGCATGCAGTGCCAGCCCGGGAGGGGGGCCAGGGTAAGAGGACTGTTAACACTGGGCCCCCTCAGTATATTTTTTGTCAGGGGGCCTGGCGCTGCCACGTTACGCTGCGGTTTAAGGTTATTGTCTGCAAGAACAAGATCTACTTAAAAGTCTAAGCAGAATATAAGTAAATCCCATTTTATTAGGTATGCCTCTATTTTGTTTTAGGTTCTGCTACGAAATGAATTACCCGACTTTACACCAATAGCTCCATTAGTATTGCTGAAAATGTTGTTGAGCAATTTATCTTGATAAAAATGTTTGTTGTTAATGTGCCTGCTACAAGATTCACCAGATTAGACGCTGCTCTGAGTATCTTTATTACACAGGTAACTTTAGATGTGACTTAAGATCTTAAAAGGACTAAGCTGCTTTAACAGAAGCCAATTTAAGAACTCAATTTTCTCATGCTCAAGAAGAAAAAGGGTTGTTACTTTATTTTATCAGGCCACATGAAATAGGAGGCTTAATACTCGATCAAAGCAGTTTTTTATTATACATCCGTTTTATCACAAATGGATACATTAAAAATTATTAAAATAATAAGAACAGAATGGATGAATAGTTAGGTCATGTACAATGTGCGATGTGTATTGTCAGAAGCACCTACACAGATGTATGGTGTGTTTAGGTTATGATTCCTATCACTTTCCATCTTCCAGGAATAGACCCTGTTTCAGGGCCTTAGTCCCAGGGAATAATTTTCTTTGGCAAGGCCCCTACCTCCAGTGCTCCTATGTATAATTCTACATTTGTGGGACGTTCCCTATTTAAGGTAGAATGTTCTGGTCCCATGCTTCCCTGAGGCATCACTCTCAATGCCACCCCACTCCCTACTCTTACCAATTTTGTACTTATTTAGGCTGTCTGCACTAGAATTAAAAAACAGACATTAAAGTTAACAAAAGTTACTTTTTGTAACTTGTGTAGCACTTCTGCCACGGACAAGTTTCTCAACTCGTGGCAGGAGCACCCTTGTGTTCAGTTAGGTTACCTGTCTGGTAGATGATTTATCCAGATTGCAGTCTATTTATGCATAATTCCCCATTCTCACTGAAGTTAGTGGTGTCTTTAAAAGCAGAGAACAAGAGTTGACACGGATTATATTACACAGAGTGGTAGTGCAACAACCTGACTAACCTGAGTAAACCTAGAACATACTTTTACTATTATTCCACTACTGCTGCCAAAGAAGAACCTTCGAGAGAGTAGAGTATCAGTGGCATTTCAGATTGCAGGTTTGCACAGTCCAAAAGCAGGCAGAAAAGTACCAATAAATGATGAGCACCAGAGCTTTCATGTTAATAAGGTGAAATCCACAGATCCGCAGGTCATAGTTTTGTTAGATTTGCATCTAGATTGTGGCTAAGAAAGTTGGAGCAGTGCCCACATAATGGACAATCATTACCCGAACATACTCATAAACAGAAATTAAATAAATGAATTTGAAAAGTTATACTTATTCATATTTCTTTTTTCCAGTAAAAGACAATACTTAACTTTAGGATAAGAAGGGTAGGAAGGCCATGATGACTTGTTTAGAGGCAATGGGAGCAGCTAATGCTTTTGCAGCTATCCAAGAGAGTAAAATTAGTGATGGACGAATTTGCGCCATTTCGCTTCGCCGGAAAATTTGCAAATTTCATGCGAAATTCACAAAACGTTGGCGCCCGTTTTTGATGCCGGCGAATTTTTTCGGGCGAATTTTCGCGGGCGTTTCGTGAATTTATTCGCCCATCACTAAGTAAAAGCAATGGAAAAATGACCCTGAGGTTGGTACCAAATGTTCATAAGATGACTAATTTAATATTAGTAGCTTTGCTTGGAGCTGTAACATTCTTTATTATGAGGAAGGCTATCGTTATCTTCTTCATCGGTCAACATTTGTATGTAGTATGAGGTATACAGTACATACTTCTATTTTACAGAAATGCAGCATTTTATAACATTGGAACCATCTGGGGCTTAGGCAATTAAGCAAATGTAAAAAGGATGAGCGTTAATCAGTAGGACCTATGATATCCTAACACCTGTTGTACAGGCAGCATTGTGATAGAGTTTTTCTGAAATGGGTGTTGGTTTCGGCAGTCTCTCCCTCTTAAAAGCCGCTCAGCAGTTGGTGGGGGAGGATTTAGCACACAGTTTGAAACCAAGGCACAGGAGATGTTTACATAAAGAATTGTTACTAAACAGTGGTAAAATTCCTTCTTTACTATGACCACGATGTGGGGTTTTACCTTGACATGGTATGGTGGCTTATCAATATTATGATCATAACTTTGTAACAAAAAAACCCTGTTTCATTTAGACAGGGCTCTAAACGTTTTGAAATTGGCCTCAGGCGTGCACCCACAACCACCCATTTTTGTATTGTGAGAGAGTAACACCCTTTTGTTGACTTTAGAGATAAACCAAAGACACTACTACAGAGGGTCTACAAAATTGTGTACAAAAAATAACTAACAATCAAATCTCGATTTTTTTTTCTACAAAGCTCTAAAAATGTGCGGTTTCCCTTTTTTTTTTGTTAAAGCTCTAAAAATTTGAACTTTATTAAGTGTAAAGAAACACAAAAAACACTAATACAAAATGTTGCCAGTCTACAAGAAAATGCATCCTTGTTTGAAAGCCAACAGACCATATTAATGACCTGTGCTGAATATTGCATTTTCCCTGCACAGAAAACTATTTTAACCTATTTAATGTTCACAGATAGAAACCTGAAATTAAAGGTATTCTCTTGCCAAATGCTGAAACACCATCCTTTCTTGGAACTGATAACATAATAACCATTATTTGCTTTGTTGAGAGTAACTCTTGTCTATTGCTTTCTCAGAGGTCTCCCATAAACCATTTCAAAGCATTATTGAGTTTAGCTTCCAGTGAATGGTTTGGTGAAACAATCTCTCAAGGTGCCTGGAGACAAATGGGCTTCACATAGATTTGTTTGTCAAAGTACATTTCAAAAGTTGAAGATATTTACAGCAAACAGTGCTGAAGTGATTGCAAGTAAGCACTTAACAGAAGGCGTTCTTCCATTACCAGGTGCAATGTCAAGGTCCTACTGAACACTGTTTAAGTTCTATGTTTTAATTTGTAGGTGATTAAAAAAATAAAACTAGATTGTTCATCGTTTGAATAAAAATGTTGCAATACAACAAAACAATTATCGCATCTCTTTGTGTACTGTGTTTTGAAATAGATCCACCAATGAGAGTAAGGAGAAGTAGGCGAACATGCACCAAAAACACAACATAGCAAATGAAAACAAAATCCTCCTATAAACAGAAATATTCCATCATTCTTGCAGACATTTGATTTTTATGCCAAGTATGAATCCACCCCTAATATTTTCTTAGTTTTATGCGTATGGAAACAGAAGCCTTGATTTTATGGGTGTGCAGTGTATAATAAATGTGTTTTGTGTGCTCTTTGAATCTTCTCCTAATACAAAAGGGATCCCTGAAAATACACAGGCATGTTTCCAATGAATTGCAATGAATTTAAAGTAACAGATCAGCATCCCTTATTTTGAGAACTATGGGGGCTGATTCACTATGGGGTAAATTTATCAAAGAGTGAAGTTCCGCCACTAGAGTTAAATTCCGCAGCTCACAATTCATTTCTATGGGATTTTGAAAGGCATATTTATCAATGGGTGAAAGTGAAAGTTCACCCTTTGATAAATACGCCTTTAAAAATCCCATATAAATGAATGGAAAGTGGCCGAATTTCACTCTAGTGGAGGTACTTCACTATTAACTTCACTCTTTGATAAATATACCCCTATGCCTTGATTTAAATGAGCAAGACTGATTCATTGATTACTAATTACTGATTTGTAGTAAAATAATTTGTAGCTCTCATTAACTTGCAGTATGTTAGTTTTAACAGAACAGTAGTTACATTCCTAAATCTTAAAGATTAGGTAGAAGTGTTAAAACTCATTCCAATTTATGTGTCTGGATCTTCCAAATTAATGTGTTATGTGCAACCCAGGGATCCCACGGTTACAAGAGTCATTAATCAGTTGTCTATTCTGCAAGCTGACAGTTGCAATCAGCATTCTGGATTGTCTACATCAAAAGGGATGCTAAAAGCTTGCTCTTATGTGTCTTAGGTAGGCACTTTGGACAATCCTAGATCCTGAGTCATGAAACCACTACAAAGCATCAACCATCATCACTTCTAAAGAAATAGAACACAACGTTTTTCTCCATTAGGTCAATAGAATAATGTGAAAAAAATTATTTAATGCTTATGATTGCAAAAGTTGTCATTGTTTGGGCTAAATCAAAGATACTGGTGCTTTAAAAGACTAAGGGGCCGATTCACAAAAGGTCGAATATCGAGGGTTAATTAATCCTCGATATTCGGCTGGGAATTAAAATCCTTCGACTTTGAATATCGAAGTCGAAGGATTTAGCGCAGATAGTTCGATCGAACGATCGAAGGATAATTCCTTCGACCGAACGATTAAATCCTTTGAATCGAACGATTTGAAGGATTCAAATCCAATGATCGAAGGAATATCCTTCAATCAAAAAAAGTTAGCCAAGCCTATGGGGACCTTCCCAATAGGCTAACATTGACTTCGGTAGCTTTTAGATGCCGAACTAGGGGGTTGAAGTTTTTTTTAAAGAGACAGTACTTCGACTATCGAATGGTCGAATAGTCGAATGATTTTTACTCCGAATCCACAATTCAAAGTCGTAGTTGAAGGTCGAAGTAGCCCAAAAAAACCTTCGAAATTTTTTTTTTACTTCGAATCCTTCACTCGAAGTTAGTGAATCGGCCCCTTAGTGAATTATATTAATGTTCTATGCTTTATTCAACATGATAAGAGACATGCTAAACATACAAAGCAATTCACTATCCCATCATATCTTGTACTGTACTTGGATATACAGAGACACAGCATTGTTTTATTGATTATATATAAACTTTCTGCAACGACCTACCTATACAAGCTTCTTCAGTTACTTCAAACATCCAACTCTGTTCGGCTATCTCGTAAGTTCTATCAAAGTACAGTATTGATCAATGAGCATGCTTGGTAAAGCCATTGAAATCTCAGTTACTCGAATGTGTCATACTGTAACTCTGGTTGCTTAATAACATAATAAAATCCATTATAGCTTGTTCAGTGTTTCAGATTTCATGTAAGGCGGTGTTTTCTTCTACACAAAATAATGAGTTATGCAAATAAAAGAAAAATACAATCCACATGGTAAGTAATTTTTTTGCCTTCCCAATAAACAAAAATATCCCGACTAGTGATGGGAGAATTTATTCGCCAGGCACGTATTCACGGCCGCGATTCGCAAAACCGTTGTGAAATTTTGTCTGGACGCAAATGCATTTTCGTCATCGTCAAAAAAGAGGCGCCGGCATCGTTTTGCGAATTTTTCGCCGTTTTGTGAATTTTGGTGGGAAATTCACAAATTTTTCAGTAAACCACCCCAAATTCGCCCCATCACTAATCCCGAATGCAAATGTTGTTAGATATTGTGTATGTTGCTGGAAAGGGTAGCATATATTTTTACTTTAGAGTAGTTGGTTCAAGGGCAGTCTAAATATCTAAGAAACAAGCGAGTATCCCACTACCCGATTCCCAATTCTCGTACTGAGAACTCCTTCACAGTTCCTCCCCCTTCCACAGACAGTGGCTGATCCATCACAACACCTATACTGGCTTTACCATCATGAGCTAACACAACTTCTCAATCACATTTGGAATTATTGTAGGGATGCATCATCCCTCGCGAGTCCCCAGCTACCGTGCCATTTATACAGTATTAGTAAACAGAAACCCAGAGGTGGAGTCCAACATTTTTGTCTGGAAAGGCTACCAATATAAGACTTTCACTGGAGAACTTATAATTATATATGAATATATAGCAGTTGGTCTATGTTTTAGAAAGCCGAGGCTCCTCTGCCTGTGCAGAAACCACAAAAACACAGTAGGGCCGATTTAAGAATGCCAACAGAAGAGCAATGTCTCCAGCAGTGTGCAATGCATATAGTCCTTGTTCCCCTATTCTGATTGTGCTGTTAACTGTGCATTCAGTGCAATGAACACAATGCAGCAGTCACAGGTGCAAAGTGGTTATATATTAGCTTGGCCCACCATATAATAATTATCAAAAAGCTGGGTGCTCACTGTGTCAGACCCTGTAATGTACAAGTCAGAAAAGAAAACAGAGGACAGGGCATACCAGCATTAAAAAAAATAGCAAATCTTTTATTTCATGATGCTTATTTTTAAAAAAAAACATACAACGCATTTCAATGCCATTGCCTACATTGTTTCTTTTGCATGAGTCCCTGACAAAGACCCCATAATATGGGATTGAAACATGTTGGGATTTTTTTGCTACACATTGCTACAAAACTCTCAACTCAAATATTGGACTGGGAAATCCTATAGTATTCCAAGCAGTTTGATATTGTCTCAGTTTATCAAAGCTTTCCATGATCATCCCTTTGGGGCAAATTCACTAAGATTCGTAGTTGCGCCAGGCGTAACTTTGCCGCACTTCGCTGCACTTCGCCACACTTCGCCAGGCGTAGTTTCGCCAGCGCTCCGCAAATTCACTAAAATCCGAAGTTGCGCTCAGGGGTAGCGTAAGGTTGCGAAGTTGCGCTAGCGTTGATTCGCTAAGTGAAGCGAAGTTACGCTATCGATGGTTAATTTGCATACGGCGCCAAATTCAAATTTCAATGGAGGAATACGTACAATCACTACAAATGCCTGGGAAACCTTCAAAACATCAAATAATTTTTTTTTTTTTGACCTACACATGTGCCCACTGTATAGTTAAGTTGCCATGAGTTAGGAAATGTAGGGGGGAAGGAGGGGAGCCCCAAAAAATTTTTCAATCTTTTTCAGCCTATCACCCATAATATAGAAAAAACGCCAGCGTTTTTTGGGACTTAGAAAAAATGTTAATTTTTTTTGAAGCAATCCCTATCTACTATATTGCGCTTCGCCTGGTCTGAGGTGGCGAAGGAAGTCTAGCGTAAAAGGTAGCGTTCAGTACACTGCGCGGGTCAGTGAATTTGCGTAGTTACGTCCGTTGCGAAAATTCGCCAGGCGTAAGGGTGCGAAGTAACACTAGTGAATTTACGCCAGCGTTCGTTAGTGAATTTGTGAAGTAACAAAAATGACCAACGCTAGCGAATTGACGTTAGGCGCTTCGGTGCTTAGTGAATTTGCCCCTTTGTCTTTAGCTCAACATGGTCACTAACCCTCTTCTAGTCCCATTCTTAGTGCTAATTCTCAGGGGCCGATTCACTAACTTCGAGTGAAGGATTCGAATTTCGACGTTTTTTTTTGGGCTACTTCGACCATCGAATGGGCTACTTTGACCTTCGACTACAACTACGACTTCGAATCAAAGGATTCGAAGTAAAAATCGTTCGACCATTCGATAGTCGAAGTACTGTCTCTTTAAAAAAAAACTTCGACCCCCTAGTTCGCCAAGTACAGTACAAGATATGATGGGATAGTGAATTGCTTTGTATGTTTAGCATGTCTCTTATCATGTTGAATAAAGCATAGAACATTAATATAATTCACTAAGGGGCCGATTCACTAACTTCGAGTGAAGGATTCGAAGTAAAAAAAAAATTTCGAAGGTTTTTTTGGGCTACTTCGACCTTCAACTACGACTTTGAATTGTGGATTCGGAGTAAAAATCATTCGACTATTCGACCATTCGATAGTCGAAGTACTGTCTCTTTAAAAAAAACTTCAACCCCCTAGTTCGGCATCTAAAAGCTACCGAAGTCAATGTTAGCCTATGGGGAAGGTCCGCATAGGCTTGGCTAACTTTTTTTGATCGAAGGATATTCCTTCGATCGTTGGATTTAAATCCTTCGAATCGTTCGATTCGAAGGATTTAATCGTTCGATTGAAGGAATAATCAATCGTACTATCTGCGCTAGTACGATCGATCGAAGGAATAATCGATCGTACTATCTGCGATAAATCCTTCAACTTCGATATTCGATGTCGAAGGATTTTAGTTCCTAGTCGAATATCGAGGGTTAATTAACCCTCGATATTCGACCCTTAGTGAATCGGCCCCTCAATGTCAAAAAAGACTCAAACTCAAACTTCTGTTGGACCAGATTTGTTATGTCCAAAAGAAGGTTGTCAGAATTATAGTGGCACTAATGTCTACTAAGATTCTACAGAAAGCATTCACTCATTTTCCTTCTATACAAGTCAAGTCTCCTTTCCCTTTTACACTGGAATCCTCAAATAAATGTCAGGTCCCTATACCTCAATATTGACTTGCACTCAGCGTAATTGGTCTAAGCTCTAATGCTGCTTTTAGAACTATATTATATGTTTGCTATATTGCACTTAAACAGAAAAGTCACTTCTTTATGAGATTCCTTTTAGGTTATTGCCTGTAGTGCTCTGAAATTGAAGAAGATTGCATTTAATACATTTTTAAGACTTTTTTTTTCTTATGTAATGCTAAATTGTGACAGATTTTAGGAGAAGTAATCTTCAGCATGAGTGTGCTGAGGTGAGAAATTAATTATACACAACTATACTGTAATGGACACTTTGGCAGACTTATGGAAATGTTTTATTTTTGCATCAATATTGCTCCAAGATATAAACCAACTTGTAAACACTAACACAGAGAACATTTAAAGAACATAAAATGATTTAGAAATCATATTCATCTAAATTTAGATGCGTTAGAATAAATATGACAAAAAAGTGGTATTTTGAAACATGTTTTTCCTTAAGTTATATTTGGTTTATTCAACTGTTTAAGTGTAATTATATTGGTTATTTATATATGCGGTTAAATGGGGTAATATTTTAAATGTCACAAAGGTTGCACAGGGTCTAGTAACCTATAGCAGCCAATCAGAGCTAAATATTTTATAAATGGGTTACAAATGTTCCCTCAACTGGGTTCACATTGGTTGTATGGGACATATACATGCATGGGACCTGTTATCCAGAATGCTCAGGTTTTCCTGATAAGGGATCTTCTGTAATTTGGATCCCCATGCTTGAAGTCTACTAAAAAATCAGCTAACAATAAATATATCTTATAGGATTGTTTTGCCACCAGTAAGGATTAATTATATCTACGTTAAGATCAAGTACAAGCTGCTGTCTATAGGAAATGGCCATTTTGTAGCTTTCTGGATAACAGGTTTCGTGATAATGAATGCATGTTAAAATTAAACTGTCCAGTAGTGATGGGCAAATCTGACCTGTTTTGCCTCGCCAAAAATCTATGAAATGGCAAAAGTTTGCCAAAATGCATTGATGTCTATGGGCGACAAATTGTTTTTGACGCACAACAATTTTTTTCATCCATTGAAGTCTATGGTGAAAAAATTTGCTCATCACTACTGTCCAGTCATGAACATAGGGAGGTTGTCAGAAACAAGGGAATATCAGTGGAATATCACATGAGAGACTTAACACCAAATAGAATTCAGAAGGTACAAGTTGCCAGACAGCTGCACCCTTTTTACTGCCTACAGGGAGAGTTACTAAACCTGGAACCAGCAGGTCATAGAACAGAGTCATTAACAGATATGGGGTCTCATCATTAGCTGTGTAATAATTCCAACCTGTTCTGTTTAAAAGGGGTGGAGGTATGACCCTATTGTCTTCAAATAAGACAGAGACCAAATGTCCAATATTGGTCATTGTCAGTACACCATTAATGCTTTATCATGTCACTTATAATGTTGCAAAAACAGCCACTAATACACACTGATTAATTCATGAGCCCCAATGTAGGCATTTTGGATGTATCTCTTTATGAGATTGAGGGGTTCATCTGTTCTGCAATGTTTTATCTTTCCACAAGTATTTTGTCTAGTGATGAGCTAATTTTGTTGCCACTCATGGATTCATGGTGAAATTTCACCTTCAGTTGACTTTTTTTTCCTGCAAAACTTTGACTAAAATTTGCTGTGAAACTAGATTTGCAGAGAAAAAACAACCAGTCCCTTAATTGCATTTGGAGTGAGAAAAAACTTGAGAGAAAAAGCCAATTAACAATGCATTTAGTGTGAGAAAAAACTATTGACCTTGATGGAATTGGAGTGAGGAAAAAAAACTCACCCATAAACTCTAATATTTTGCTACAAAAAACTCACCCATAGACATTAATGCATTTTGCTCATTTTTGGGGGCAGATTTGCTCATCACTAGTTATGTCCTTTGAACCCATTAGATCAGTGATCCCCAACCAGTAGCTCGTGAGCAACATGTTGCTCTCCAAACCCCTTGTATGTTGCTCTCAGGGTCCTCAAAGAAGGGGCTTATTTTTGAATTTCAAGCTTGAAATGAAGTTTTAATTGCATAAAAACTAATTACAGTCCCAAGTAGAGCTTCTTGTAGGCTGCCAGTCCACATAGGGGCTACCAAATAGCAATCACAGCCCTTGTTTGGCACCCCAAGGGACTTTTTTCATGCTTTTGTTGCTCCCCAACTCTTTTTACATTTGAATGTGGCTCACGGGTTAAAAAGGTTGGGGACCCCTGCATTAGATAATTCATTATTAAAGGCAAGCACAACCAACTACACACATTAATGGTAGAAAGTTCTTACAGAGTTACTATTCACCAAGTGCGGTTGAACTTCCCAACTTAAGAGACTTCCGGAATGTAATGGACACTCACCCAATGTCTTTTTATAAAACCCCATCCCCCACTTTGTTCTGATAACTTCAAGATTCTGATATTATTTGTTTCATTAAACTGTGACATCTCTAGGTTTCAGTACCAACGTAGAGCTCCGTGCATTAGTATAAAGATACATAAATAAGTAATACATTGCATCATTTTAATCCACAGCTCTAACAGAGGGAGGGAAAATATCAAATGAATAAACAAAAATGACAGCGTATCATAAAAATGATAGCAACAATGAAAAGGCAATAAACAGACCAACGAGAAATGCAGCAGCAAAAATAGAAAGAGACAAGCACAAACAATAATACTAATAGTAATAAATAAAACACATAATGTTAACAAGGCTGGCATTAATGGGGCATTATAAATCAAATCAAGTGTAATGAAAAGTATACCTAAAGTGACAGAAAATAAACTAAATGGAACAGCCCAGTATCAGAAGAGCATCTTTAGTTGTACACAGGCTTTGTAAACATCTGTCAGAGTGAAATAAGTTAAAGGCATTACAATTCATAGCCAATGTCGGACTGGCCCACCGGGATACCAGGAAAACTCCCGGTGGGCCCAGGTGTCAGTGGGCCCTCTTGCCTCTAACCATTTGGTCTATTTCATGGTCATTCCCTAATTATTTATGGGGAAAAAGAGGATTAATAATGGAAGAATAGAGTATAGTATGTAGAGATAAAAGCCTAGGAGAATAGAGAGGTTGAGTGAGGCGAGGAGGAATAATAGTTTGGAAAGAGGGCCCTCAGCCTAAGGTTTTCTGGTGGGCCCTAGCATCCCAGTCATTGCTTTGAATAAGAGACTGGAATGAATAGGAGAGCATTTGTTTTTTTTAAAATTAGATCAGTGACACCCCATTTGAAAGCTTGAAAGAGACAGAAGAAAAAGGAAATTGATTCAAAAACTATAAAAAAGGGAAAATTAAAGCCAGTTGAAATGTTGCTTGTTACTAGTGATTTTATAATATTAAATGTCAACTTAAACGTGAACCACCCCTTTAAAACTACAAAATAAATGCTCATTCAGACACAGAAATCCCCCTAAAATCCCAGGGCCATTGCACTGCACTGCTTACACATGTTATATAGAGAGCCAGTTGGATGGTAAAATTAGGCCCTGCACAAGGAGAGTCAGATTAAACTGATTTAATTAAATGGCCCATGGACCCAATATGGGTATGTAGAAACAGGGTCCTGTTCCAACTCAGTTGATAATAATCACTTACAAAGTTGGCCTGTAAGGAAAGAGTACATATAATGTGATGATTACTAGTTTGGTTGAAAAATACACAGCTTGGTTTCACGCAATACACTTTAGCTTCTACTTGAATGAATAGTGCGTCATGGATCATTGCAGCTCAAGGTATGAGTCACTTTAACCCTAGGGACTATGTCCACATGAACCACCAATGGTAGCTCCCAAACTAGAGTATTGTGCAAGTGCAGGGCACACCACACAAGTTGGGATTGGCACAAGGAACCACAGAACCAGGAACACAGTGGGCCCTGCCGGCCCAGACTCACTCCTCATGACTGCATTAAATCTTGCACTCCCTGACCTCCCACCAACCCGATCTCAATGAGCAGAGAAAAGAATGTGGTGGGTGGAAGGGGAACAGAGGGATGTTGTGACTGAGATGGGGGGACCCTGGAGATGGAGGAACCAACGCCATTTCAAAAGTGATATTTTGGGATGATAGCAACTCTATTAGATCTTATTGTATCAGTTTTCCCTTATATATCAGAGTCCACTATGGATAGCTGCATACCTTTATTCCTTTCTTCTTCAACACCTTACAACTCATTGGTTCATTCATGATGGATCATTTAGGAATGCACTTGCAACTGCAGGTGCACTAAAGCAGACACAATGGGAGTGCTTATTGGTGCAATTAATTACAGTACATGTGCCAAAGTAAAGTATGCTCCTGCACTTGCATATCATTGCCAATGTCTCCGTCCTGCTTCTTCTGATGAATAGTGTGTCTACTGCCACTGGGGAACTCTGGAGTGGAGATGCAAGTATACATTTTAAAGTAGAAAGATATATTTTTTAACTAAAATATTTTGGTCCTGATGATCCATTTGAGTGCCGGACAGTCATGCTCTTCTTTTAAAAACTCTGGAGTGACAGCCACCCTTGTAGCTCCAGGGTTCCCACAGGAAAGTGTAACAATAGGCAAACTAGGCTCAGTCCCAGAGAATTTTATGCAAACACAATTTTGAAATAGATTATGCTAGATGCAACTTGCGTTTCTTGCAAAAATGAGTCAGTAAATGCTGTCCATTATTTTATTAAAAGGTTCCAACACATTTTAACATAGTGTATTTAAAGCCTGACATTGGACATGCCTACATTGGGAACTTATTTTTGCAAGAATTGTTTGGTGTTTCTCCTCATGGTCTAGGGCAGTGATCCCCAACCAGTAGCTCGTGAGCAACAGGTTGCTCTCCAACACCTTGTATGTTGCTTCCAGTGCTCTCAAAGCAGGTGCTTATTTTTGAATTCTAGGCTTGGAGGCAAGTTTTGGTTGCATAAAAACCAGGTGTACTGCCAAACAGAGCCTCAATGTAGGTTGACAGTCCACATAGGGGCTACTAAATGACCAATCACAGCCCTCATTTGGCACCCCAGGAACATTTTTCATTCTAGTGTTGCTTCCCAACTCCTTTTACTTCTGTACGTTGCTCACAGGTTCTAAAGGTTGGGGAACCCTGGTCTAGGGCATGAGCACTTGGATCCAATATATTGTGGTGCATCTGTTTGGTGAGTCTACTATTTTGTTTCTTTAAGCAAGCCTTATAGATTTGTGACTGTTTTAAACCTTTGGGGCAGTAACATACGATGCAATCTGGTGGAGGGACACAATTTGAATGGAGTTATTCAAATACTGCATTATAGGTAGAAAATGCTGATTCACTTCCTACATTTCACATTTTTCACTGCACTTGTATTTGTAAATGTCCCTTATTGTACTAAAGTTCTTTTTTTAATATGCCTATAATTGAAAACATTTTTAGCAGAAGAATACATGAGTCTTTTGATTTCCTTACCATTTCTGCTTTCTTCATCTATGGCAACTATAGTAGCAGGTATGCCGCCTCTGGCCAGTTTACAATCTATAAGGGAAATACAAGAGGTGGAATTAATTAATGAAATGGCTCATGGTTTCATTATCTCAAGTAGACAAGCAATGTTTCTGGTATGATTATTATAAGAGAGATGATATTTTTGGAACCAAAGACTGACTGCAAAAAGCAATGTAATTAAATGGCAGGACAGAATGGTCTCACATCATCTATACTGTCACAATGCAATGCAGAACAGAGACCGAAATTCCCAAGAGCCTCTGCACCCCTAAATGCAAGCATCAAGCATCAGTCACATCACAACAGCAAGCTGGTCACACTTAACAACAAACTACTGATACACTCACAACAATGCTACTCCTTGCTGAATATTCAAAAGCAAATTCTTTCCAAATTGAGAGTTTGAAAAGAAAAAAAATGTAAGCCTCTCTGAAGTCTAAGAAAGGCATAGCTGTGAAGCGGAGGTCCTTCAGGACCAGGGGAATATTATGGTAATTTCATTAAAAGAAAATAAAAAAAATACATAAAGAGATAATTAAAAGGCAAACACTGTAATTAAAGCTTCACAACAAAAACACATCTAATTGGAATATAATTGCGATCAAAAGGATCTAATTGAAGTGAGTGAGCTGAATCTGAATAATGCTATAAAGAGAATGGCACATGGATACCAGACAAGCAATGGTCAGGACTTTAGCTGTCGGATCTTACCCTCATATTGCCAGTCTGAAGTATAGTCATCAATGGAAGCAGAGAAGAATTATGGAAGAAAAGAAATAAAGAAGAAGAATAATTCTTAAGATAGACGTCACATGCAACAACAGCAGAAAAAGAGTAAACCCTTTGGGCACTTAAGATAGTTGCTACTGATGCACAGAAAACTTTTGGGTGCTCAAGGGGTAAACAGAAATTAGGGAAAGGGAATGTCCAACCTGCAGGCCCACAAGCTATCATTGATCTACATTTCCCATTTTAGTTCAATACAATCTTGAGGGCCACAGGTCAAATATCTCTGTTAGAAAAAAGAGCAGAGGTGTTACATAATATTTTCAAGCCTATCCAGTTACATGATTCAAATCTGGGGTTCCTTAAACTGAAAAAAAAACAACATTGGTTTATTATAAAGTAAGTAAATACCTAAAGTATCACAAGAAAAGCCCAAGATCATCTTTCCTATTAATTTGTTGTTTGATGATGTATGTTGGGTCTAGTGATGCCGTCTAGAGGTCTTTGCCTTAGGAATAACATACATATTGTACAAGAAAGATGATATAATGTGTAGTTACACAGGAAAGGGGATAGACAACTAACTGCAAGGTGCGCATTTTAAGGAAAATGGAGTAATGGCTTTGCAAGGGTTTGTTGCACCTGGAAAGTACAGCAGCCCTATATCTTGTAAATAAACACTCTGGGTCTTTATTTATCCTTAAAGAGAAGAACATTAAAGGAATTGTTCAGTGTAAAAAATAAAAACTGGGTAAATAGACAGGCTGTGCAAAATAAAAAATGTTTTTAATATAGTTAGCTAGGCAAAAATGTAATGTATAAAGGCTGGAGTGACTGGATGTCTAACATAATAATCAATTCCTGCTTTTCAGCTCTCTTGGTTTACACTGACTGGTTACCCTGGTTACCAAGCAGTAACCAATCAGAGACTTGAGGGGGGCCATATGGGTCATATCTGTTGCTTTTGAATCTGAGCTGAATGCTGAGGATCAATTGCAAACTCACTGAACAGATATGTCCCATGTGGCCCCCCTCATAGTCACTGACTATATCCAGTCACTCCAGTCTTTTTACATTACATTTTTGGCTAACTGACTACATTAGAAACATTTTTTATTTTGCACAGCCTATCTATTTACATAGTTTTTATTTTCACACTGAACTGTTCCTTTAAGATGAAACAATATCCAGAACTCTAGTTGTAACTATGTGACTGGTTATGTATCATTTGGAAATCATCTTCCAGCCCTTTCTACTTGTTTCTGACCTCATCATCTTCTAATCTCGAGAAGAGTCAGCTACTGTATCATTTATTATCCACCAAATGTATTATTATTATTGCAAAAGTACAGAGAATGGGAAAATCACCTTCATTTATCCATTAAACCATAACATATATGTCAGGTAACTGAAATGGAGAAAAAACCCTTTGATTTACTAATACAGGTGTCAAATTGCACTAGTCAGATCTTTTCCTTTATTTTCTAGTAGACTGATCAAAACAAGCTGCTGGTTGGCTGGCTGCAGTTGACAATTAACACCTGTATGCAGTGATCTAATAAAAACTGGAATCACAACTTGTGTGTGTGTGTTTTAGCAAAATGATATGAGTACCTTATATGATGCTGGGCTTCATATGTAAGTTTTAATATTCATTTTTAAGGTGGCCATCATACAAAATGAATAATGATCCGCAAATTTATTTGCCAGGCGCAAATTCGAGGCGAATAAATTCGCGAAACCAGCGTAAAAATTTAGCATTTATTTTGGACGCCGGCGCATTTTTGCCGGCGTCAAAAAAGTGAATGCCAGCGTCAAAAATGGACGCTGGCATCCGAATTTCACTCGAAATTTGCGAATTATTGGCTGAAGCGAAATGCCACAGATTCGCCCATCCCTAAAAATGAATATTTGGTGCTTGTATGATGGAAGACAAGCTGACCGATATTGTCAAAAGACTTTGATATTAAGTATTTGAAGGCGCCTGAACATCGATGATGATTCAATGTTTACTGCTGAATCATAAGATGCAGGTAGAATTCTATTGTTTCTACCTGTATATCTGATGATTCAGCTCTAAATGTATGTACTGAAAATAAGTGATCATAATTGTTACATGTATGTTCACCTTTGTGTAGACAAAGATGGATGTTTTTATACAATGGACAACCAAAGCCTTAACTGATTACTGATTGCACTTCACAATCTCAATATATATCATTCATGAATCATTTTCTATCATATTTCTTTTACCAAAGCTTTGTACACATACAGTATCTCTGATTATACTTTAGTGAGTTAGAGAATGAATATTAATCTTACAGTATTTTGCAGCTATGTAGTGTTAGCACCCTTCAGTAGGAAAGGGTGGAGTTGCATGATTGGGAGAGATGGTGCAGCCCCATCAGGTTATTTTATTTGCCATGAGTAGGGTAGAATCCCATTGTGGCACATTATATTGTCAGTGTTAATACATTGTGTAATTAAGTTAGGAATTTCTGGGTGAACAGGTGAACTCTTGTGAACACTATAAACAGGTGAACTCTTCCAGGAAATAAATGTATGAGTTTAAGAGGCGCATGTATTTACATCTTTTTGAAACCATTATTAAACTGTATTTCTTTAAAACCATGAATGCCATGAAAGTTATTAAAATATCTGAATATAAAAAGGTTAAAAAAAAATCTAATAGAATCAGCACAACTCCCATTGACTTCTATGGGACTGGGACTGCTTTTACTTGGAGAATTTTTGTTTTAGAGGGTTTTCATGTTTACACTTACAAAATCTCCAATTATTAGAGTTTTAAAGAAATATAGAAAAAACACAAATTTTTAGAAATTTGTGAAAAAAAAAAAGAAATTTGAACGTTAGCAAATAGGCCCCTTTGTGAAACCATTGTTATGAATAAGTGTGCCAAGTTGGCCTAACAATAACATGCACACCTTTTGAAGAAATCAACTTTTTAATTTTTTACTTTTTTCCCACATTTTCCTTTTCTGTATAAAATATATATGAAGAAAGTAGGAGGGAAAATGGTATCAAAGATATACAAACAAATTGATCACAAGTGTGAACACTCTTGTTATTTTCTCATAGCATGAACTATTGATTCAAGATTTCATAAAATAGTTAACTAATTTTGTTTGTAAAAAAGTAGGGTTTTCCCCTTAGTTCATTCCCAAGTTGTTTACAGGCATAAAATGATTTCAAAAAATACTCACATACATTCACAGTAAAATATGCCTAAAATAGATGATAGCTGTTCTATTGGTGCCCATAGGGAATATATTGTATTTATAAACAAGAAGGGTTTGAATGTTCTACTGTATAAACTCAATACCACATGCCTCCAATCGACTCTATTGAACAGAACCTAAATTAAAGATAAATCTAGTGTATTAGTAGAGTGTATTTTCCCTGTAACAGTTCAAACATACTGTAGATTTCTAAATTCTAAAGAAAACAAAACCAACTTTACAATTCAAGAACATCGATAAAAAGAACAAGAACAGTGAAATAAAGAAGTAGGAACACATTACCAAGTCTTTAAAAAGCATCAATAGATCATTTTTCTTAGGGGCCAAAGACAGAGTCAAGTTGAGGAGTTGTGTCAGTTTGATTGATGCACCTTTTGCCAAATGTGACATACGTAAGTCTTTTAAATAATGCGATAAAATTAGACTTTTGACTGGTTTAGATTTCCTTTCACAGCTTCATTGTATCAGATGTCACTAAGGACTCAGTAAATGCTTGCACAGTTCTTCACTCTATCATTCTTGGCTTATCAGCAGTGTCTCTCCTACAGTATCTATTTAGAATATGTCTCTGCTATAGTAATGAAAATCCCATATATATATAAACAAAAACAACATTCATAAGAAACTTTTAAAGTTGGGTAAAAAACAGAATTTAGGTTTGACGTGGGCATGATGATGAAATGGTCAGTATAATTCATATGACAGAACTCTTTCATATAAAGCAGATTCTTTCTGAAATATTTTTTGGTTAAAGGGGCTGTTCATTTTTTAGTATGGTGTAGAGAGTGATAGTCTGAGACAATTTGCAATTGAATACAATAAAATTGTAGCCTTACAGAAAATTCGTTTTTAGATGGGGTCAGTGACCCCTATTTGAAAATTGTAAAGAGCCAGAAGAAGGCAAATAATTAAAAAGTATATAAAAAATAAATAATGAAGACCAATTGCAAAATTGCTTAGCATTAGCCATTCTGTACTAAAAGCTTAAAGGTGAACCATCTCCTTAATAGCTATTGGAAAGGTAATAATAATTAACTTGCTGCTAATTCCCAAGCTTCTTAGTGGTTGGAAACAATATGGGGAAATTTACTAAAGGACGAAGTGGCTAACGCTAGCGAAATTTTGCCAGCATGACGTCATTTTGCAACTTCCGATTTACTATTGGGTGCTGGCGTAAATTCGCTAGTGAAGTGGACCTACTCTAGCGCTACTTTGCACCCTTACGCCAGATGAAGTTGTGCTATGGCGAAGGGACGTAACTACGCTAATTCACTAAGTTGCGGATTTTCATGAACATTTCCTCTTGCGCCAGACTTTACTTCGCCACCTCAGACCAGGCGAAGTGCAATAGAGTAGATAGGGATTGCTCCAAAAAAAAGGTTTACATTTTTTCTAAGTGCCAAAAAACTCTGGCGTCTTTTACTTTTTAAGGGTGATATTCTGAAAAAGAGTGAAATTTTATTTAGGGTACCCTCCTTCCTCCTACATTTGATAACATATGGCACCTAAACTATACTGTGGGCACATGTGTAGGGCATTAGAAAACATTTATTAAGGTTCCCTGGCCTTGTGTAGTTTAATGTGTTTTCTGCTGCAAATACGGCCATTGTACTTTAACTGCACTCCATATACAAATTTCCGATCGCTAGCATAACTTAGAACCGCTGATTGTAACATCACTTCACAAACAATCGGTAAATTGTGCGCAACTTCGTATCTACGCAAATTTGCTTCAACATAAAATATGCGAAATGGCAGAACAGTTTGTGGGTGTTTTTTTCTAACAAAATACATTGAAGTCAATCATTGCTTTTGTGCTGTGTTTTTTTCCACAAAAAAATTAATTGACATCAACGGGCATTATTTTGCACTACGGTTTTTGTCATAAATCAGTGCCTGATGAAAAATGTCACTAATCTTTAATCACAATCATGTGATTATAATCAATAAAGGGCTAGTTCACCTTTAAGTTAACTTCAAGTATGTTACAAAAAGGGCAATTCTGCTCTTCATTTCTTTTTTTATAGTTTTTTTATTATTATTTATATTCTTCCTATATTTTCAGTTTCAATGGGGGTCACTGACCCCAGTAGCCATAAAACTGTTGCTCTGTTAGGCTATCATTTGATTTGAGTTATTTATTGGTTTCTTAACTTGCAGCTTGACAAAAAAAACAAAAACAAAATGGGAGAGGGCCAGGAATTACAACTTACATGCCAGGACTCATTGGAGCTCAGTGGTGCCTTGCAGAGCTGGAGTCCCAGTTTGACACAAGAAAGTTGTATGTTATCCCTGTGTCAGGCAGGTTAATTGACTCCTGATGAACATGATCAGGACCTTAGTTTGGAAGGAACTCATGTGGACGATGACCAATCTCTGCAAAGCACTGCATAAAAGTGTTGATTCTGTAGAAATAAACCATTATAAATTCTGCCTCACTTTTGTTTCCTTGCAATAACTTTGATCTTGTGTGTCTTATTTGTTTCAGCAGGGGCTCGCTTATCAATCAGTAAAGCTCCACATTAATTCCAAGCCATCAATTGTACACAAGAAATAGGAATGGAATTTACAGCTAGATAAATAATGCTGCAGTAGCTTTGACTTATTTCAAAACATCTGAAATATACTTTTTCCATAAAAGTACAGAAATCGGAATAAAGAAGGAAGCCACATTCATTTCTGAACTTTCCACCACTAAACAAAGGTAACTCTTTTCTTGCCCAGCTTTTTAATATCTGTGCCAGTTCCCCAAACTTGCAGTATATTTTTAGATTTTTTTATCTACACAGCATGCCAATACACTGTAAATTTTATTGCATTCCATTGCAAAAATGGTAATCATGAATTTCGTTATGGGTAGCATTGTGCTAATGTACCATGTGACTTTTGGTTCTGGTTATAATTTATCTTCTTTCACTGCTGTTTCCACCATAACATATCTATTTTGCATTAAATAATAGAGTTTCCTAAGCATAAAAAATATTTATTTCCACAAACCAAGATTTACTAAATTATTTCATCTATAGCAAGCAGAAATCTGTTTAATGGGAACAGAATTAAATACATTTCCAGTGTCTGATTGATGGCCCACATATTGTTTGCTTGAGGCTTCCCAGGGGCCACACAGTACTCGTCCAGTAACAAAGTTGTTAAATATTTATTCTCCAGTAATCGTGATCTAATGAAATGTAAGTGCAGTTTTTACCGAAACAAGAAGTGCTCTGACCTGTGCAAGACCTGTTGTCTTTTCCTAAAACATTTTATTCCACTGACAGTAAATGCAATTCCACATTTCTTCTATTTAATCTTCTAGATAACATTAAGTTGAAATGCAGATATACTGTAGGTGACATTTCCATTGTTGCATACAAATAAGTTTCTTTGGTGCAGATACATTTATGAGATTGCAATGTTTCCACATAGTCCTGCTCTCAAATTACATAAGACATCACTTTTATGCACATTTTTAAAAAGTGAACGGGGGGGGGTGCTAGCTCCACATAAGGTCCACATGGGTTATAAATCATGTGTCCATATGCATACCACATTTAAGGGCTAGGTTTGAGGGCTAAAATTTGAGTTAGATTTTTTTCTGCCAATTAAATTATTGTGGGAAAAAAATGAAATCTCAACTTAAAGAAAATCAAAAATTGATAAAAAAAAAATCAGCAATTAAAACTTGGTAAAAAAAAAATCAGCAATAAAAACTTGGTAAAAGAAAAGACAGTGGGAGATGTATTTCAACAATCAAGTTTTTATATTTAATTACCCAACATTTTTAAAATGAATGCACGTTGTTTCCAGCTACTTGATTACACAATTGAGGGTTTTATTAAGGAAGGAAGAAATGCAATATGGAAAAAACTTTGACTGAGTAATCAGTAAGTTAAAAACCCCAACTGATTCCATTTACATGCATTTGGCGAAATTTTGCCATTTTGTAAATGTTTCTTCGGTTTTTCTGGGAAACTGGGCCACTTTGATCATCACTATCCAACAGCGAATAGCTGGCAAGCTTCTATAGGTGTCAATGAGAGGTGTATTTTTAGAATTCAAGCTATGTTACAATTTAAAAAAAAAGGGAATTTTAGAATTCTTATTTTAGCTTGATAAATGAAAATGAGTATTGCTACTTGCCATGATAGCTCTTCAAGGAACAGGAGTGACACTGACACTTTTCAAAGTATACAATGTTCCATAAAACTCCATTAGAGGAAGAAATGATATTATGTCTTTAGTCTTTAAAAAAATAAATACTTTTCAAAAATGTACTTTGTTATTCTGAACTTTTTAACCTTAAAAGCTTTCAGAAAAAGCAGCTGTGAACTTGGGAGGAAAAAAAGCTTTTCTTTCAAAGTGACTCATTATTGCAGAGTAGTTTATCAATTCATTAAGAAAATAACAAAAAGTAGAAAGTGAGACCTTCTAAACTCCCAGCTCTAAAAAGATTTATTTTCTTCTTTCTCCGATAATTCATCTAAATATTATTGATGTTTTATTGTTACATGATCAAGAAGAATAGAAAGACAAAAGCCTAACACTGCAGAAAAGGTGCTATCTATTTCACAAGGACATTGTGGTTTAGAAACATATTCTAATAAAGGTTGTACACTTTCATTTTTTTGAATTGTTATGAAGAAAGGCAGATACTGTATTATTGTTATCATTGCGACTATTAGTTATAAAAGCTATGATATTTATTGCTAAAATGTTGATTATACTGTATGACCAATTGAATTAAAAAAAACAAGGAATCCTATGGATTACAAATCTTTATCCCAGTTGCAATCTCAGCTATGAACGGATATGGGTGTTCAAGAGAATAACATCATTCTTTTGACTGAATCTTAAATACAAGATATCCTATTACAGTTAGCCATTTTCCCTCTACAGAGGTAGTGTGATTTTGTTCCCAAGTATAAATAGCACAAATAACCCAGAAGTCAGTATTAGGACCCTGCAGGTATAACTGACAATTAATTATGTCAATAGCAACCCAATTTACTTATCCTTTGTAGATTACATGGCAATTATATAAGAACTGCCATGTTCTTTCGGAGGTCAAGTGGAAGCAAACATAATTTCATAATAGTCATATGAAATTCCTGTGATAAAAGCTGTTATGTAAGCCCAAACATAAATGGTATTAGAAACAGAAAGTCAAGTATTTTGAGCACCCTACAAAACTGGGTCAACAAAATGATGAACTAAATGCAAGAGGTCTATTCAACAAAAGACTTACCGATAACTTTGATTTATAAATTTGACATACTTGAAAATATATACATATATTATTTATAATTTATATAATTTATATCATTTTAATTTTTAAACATGTAATTATAATTTTTAAACCTGCTCATAAGGATAATGACATAAATGTTTGCAGTTCCTAAAACATTCAAATCTGTCATGGCTTTCTGCGGCAACTATTCAGCAAAT